>NW_022589704.1:42320819-42800894 GCF_004348235.1 Phoca vitulina
AAGAAAGAAAGAAAGAAAGAAAGAAAGAAAGAAAGAAAGAAAGAAAGAAAGAAAAAGAAAGGAAAAGAAAGAAAAGAAAAAAAAAGCTTTGATTCTCCACACATATTTATTTATGCAGGAAGGAAAATGTCTTTGCTGCCATCTCTAGATGGAAGAGCCCTGTGTACTGGTGGAGACCTCCTGGCTCATAATGGGCCTCAAGAAATGCTTATTGGATGAGGAGCCTGGGGCTCTCAGAGGTGGAGATGACATCAGTCCTATCAAGGAGGGACTTGCAATTGAAAACTTCTGACATTAACCCAGACAAAAGTGGACAGGCAATCCAAATAATGCACTGAGAACTTTGAGCAATCAAATAAATACGCGGCTTGATTTTTTTTTTTTACATCACTTATAGTCACAGACTGCTCAATTCCCAACCACCCTATGAGCAACCTCGATTCACAGACTATTAAAAGGAAGTCACAATCCATTCTGAACAGCGGCCTTCAGTAATGTAAATATGAAGGCATTTTTGACTGGAGACGAGTAGAATGTTCTTAAAGAACCATGAGAAGGCATCTGTGAGTGAATCTTGCATAAGATTTTCCTTTCGGTTCTTTTGAAAGGTAAGGCGGATTGGCAGTTAAACTAGTTTCCACTTGGATATAAATTTGATTATTCTGGCAAGCTCAGAAGAGTTCTAATGATTCTAATGGATTCTTAAACTGCCCTAAGTAGTTCTCCACACTTGCCTGTTCTTACGGTCACCAGAGATTGAATCACGTGCATACGGGAAAGGAGTCAGGTTGGGGACTCGCCGGCTGACTTTGCGTTGCGCCATTCCCCACGAGCGTGGTCTATGACCTTATACCCTTAGATGCCTGTATGCCCTTTATGTTAACTTTCTGTAATTTCTCATTCTTCCCCACCTTTTATATGACACCTTTCAATGGGAACCCACTGCACAATCACTTTGGATTGTTCTCTATTGTCTGAAACCCTTCTTGTGACTGTCTTCTGGGTCTGCTGCCCAGAGCCTACTTCCCTCGCCGTGAAAAGCCCTAAGACACGAGGAGAGAAACGAGCTTATAAATGCAGTCTGGAGAGGTCAGACTAAATATTTTGTTAAAGGTGGTCTCAGGAGTGATATTTGTTCATTTGGCAGACATGCACATTTCCACCAAGGATCAATAGTGAACCCATTTGTACTACGCTTAGTGTTCAAAGAGTTTCTGTGCATTTATCCCACCTTGTGCTCTTTCTCTCTATAATAAAAGCCACTGGCTGTCTGAGTTTCAGAGTGCTTCTGCGTGTTGGTGCTGCTACCCTTGCCGGAGAGTCGCTACCCATCCTCTGCACCCTGTATTCAAGCAAAGATTTTCCTGGGCTGGCAGTTTTAACTGCGCCTCGTTTCTCTGCCTTTAACTCCACGGTCTGTCTGCAGCCCTGAAGCCTCTGCTCAGCACAAGCCACCCCATTTCTGCGGGCTAAACCTCCAGACCACATCTGATTTTGTTTCCCAGCATTCCGAAGCTCTGCGACTGTGTGAGGGGACCCTCAGGGCCCACTCTTTTATACCTTCTGCCTGACATCTCTACGTTTGTCATGGGCTCAGCACAAATCTTGGGATTGCTGCCTCTATCGCTCTCCCATACCTGTTCTGGCCAATGGAACAGTGTTATAGCCAGCAATGTTTCAAAGGAGAGGGAGTAGGGCAAAGTGGGAAGATCATGGACAGACCTTTGTTAAATTCCATGCTTGGCTATTTACAAGGCACGTTAATCAACCTCTTTAAGCCTCAGTTATCTTATATGTAGAAAGAGTATCATTATGCCTACTGTGAATAAATGTTCTAAAGATTGAAGTAAGACCTGGAAAGGGCCTGGCTCAGATTGCAATGCCTTGAGATAGCTGTGGTTACTCAATTCTGATCAAAACGGACAAGTTCTAGGAGGAGGTATCACATTACTTAGGAAGCTAGACTAGCAAACATTCAGTAGACCGCAGATAATTTGGCAGGGAGCTTGAACCCATGCTCACTCTGTCCATCCCACAGGTGAAAAACAGGTTGGCCTTTTTTATCGGCTTTTGGGATTTCTCTGTCTCTTAGTACATCCTTGGACGGCGTGCTAGCTGGTAGTAGAATCCAGTGACAGATTTATGACAGTATGTTGCTGATGGAATTCTTTGACTGGGGCAAGCTGGAACATGACCCCTTTCTCCTTCAAGTTTAACATCAATCAATGGTGTTCTGCCAGCTCTATAAGGAGGATCTTAATTTCTTTTTGCCCTTACACTTCAAGAAAAGATTAGGCAGCAATCAAGTTGTCGCCCAGTAAGTTCACAAGGGCTTTACAGCCCCTAGAACAAGAGCAGACACCTAGCAGGCACTCAGTAAGCATTGGATGCAAAGAAGAAAGAAGGAATGACTTTATGTGATACTTTATGTCCGAGTGGAAGAACTTCCTATGGATCTGGAACTTGTGTTGCCCACAAGTTCCCCTTTACGTTTTCACATGTTTGAACACGACTCAGTAAGATAATATTAGAACTCATGTAGCTCCATTTCACTCCATTGACAGTAGGTCACTATCAATACTTGCATGAATGATTGCACCTGAGTAAATGTCAAGACATTCATGTTTCAAACTGAACTGGGGCCTTTGTGGTTTGTCCTTATCCATTTTTCCTGCACACCTACATTATTGGCCATGTAGCAAAGCTCACATCAACTTTTCCACTTTTCATTCTAAAGACACATTGTTTCCCATGTGCCTTTAAGGAATCATTCCTGGTCTCAACCATAAAACTGGAAAGCTGCATAACTGACAAGATGATCCCCGAACGCAGCTGAAACATGGGGTAGATTGAAACCGACAGTTAATTTGTAGCAGTAAAAAATAGCGATATCACCATAAAACAAGTTTAAGATTAGACCAGGCTCAAACGCTCTGCGCCCACAGAATATATAGATGGATATTGTCAAGCTTAAATAACAAAGCAAAACAAACCTGAACCTCACAGCCCTACCGAGCCCAATTTATTTGCTTTTTCGTGGTGCGCTATCACCATCTGCTGGCTGCAGCCGATAAAATGCCTAGCATTCTTTAAATCCTAGAATATTCTAGTGTGCAGATCCTGTTGTTAATCACTATGCATAAGAAAACATATTTTTTAACCTAACAATATCATTGCAGTGGCACAAATAAATCAGAGCTTCTTAGAACACCAAACAAATGAAAGAGCCCAGAAAGCTAGTTCCTGCCAACGGCATCCTGGTCCGCTACGCCTAAAAGCTGCATTTGCTGAGTGCGTAAGTCCTAGCACATTCCCTTTTTATTCCGGAGCTTCCTTCTGACACGCATTCACTTTCTGACTTCCTCCTCCCCAGCTGCCTCCCCCACCAGGCATCCTACACAGCACTGCAGTGACAGGCAAAGCAGCAGCTCTCAGCTAAAAACAGCCTCCTCCTGGAGATCTTAAAGGAAGAAAACCACTGACACTTGTCTTCTTTAAGGAAAGCAAAGCTCCAGTGGGATTCAGCAAGCAAGAAAGGATATTGTTGGCTCCCGAAACTCTGAGAGCAGATATTTTAGCATGGTTTCCTTAGGGTTAAATGCCTGGTGTTGTGCCTGTCTTCCTAACTTGGCAACAAGTTTGGAGGGAGAAAGAATAGAGTCTACATAAGCAAATAAAATCTAGTGACCTCCTCTACAACCCTGCCCATTTTATCTGAGGTGTTCAGTCTTACCATTCCAGACTCTCTGTTATTAGCATCCAGGGCCTCTGGCTTCTCAACATCCTGAGGCTAAAGAAGGCCTTAGGAAATATTCCTGCTGCATCAGGACTAGTTTCTGTTATTATTTTTTATTTTTTTGTTTATCTGAACTTAAAATTTTTACTCAGTGAGCATGCAGTAGTTATGTATTGTAACCATTTATAAAAATTCTTCAACTTTTCGTGTATTTAGAAAGTTTTTCTGACACTCCTATTTTTATAATGATAATGTAGTAATTGCTCTGAGACAAAATAGCTGGTTTTGACGGAGCCATAAGGTGACTGCATCACAAGGTGTTTGCCATGGAAAGACGACCCCAGCCTGGTGCAGCAGCAAGGGGCAACACTGTCTCCCGCGGCCACGCGTCTCTGTATGACCAGGCTCTGCCAGTGAGAAGGCCATCACGACTCTCTACACGACACTCTCTATGGGAGACACACTGGGCTGACTTAATTTCCTGAATATAATCATCCTTGCATTTATCTAAACAATGACCTCACTCTCTTAAACGTTCCAAGATGTAAAGTTCAGCTCAAAGGCATTCTACATTTTCTTCCTGATGCTGCAATTTTAGAAAGGTACCACTTACAGGTTAGGTGGTTTCTATATAACGAAGTTAACCCCTGAAAGCCATGGATCCTTGACAAAATTTTCCCTTTAAATTTTTTTCTTTGGCACAAATGACCAGTGAATGTATTTTAAAATGTCCAATGTCATCAAAATAATTAAGGTCAAATTACTCTAAAATAAAATAATATTCTTTTCTTATCAAATAGCAAAGGATGCTTTAACAAATAATAATACCCATCGTGCTCAAGGGACAGGAAAAGTTTTTCTACGCACTGTTGTCAGGAGTGTACAACCCTTCCAGAGGGTAATTTGACATTGTTAATCAAAAAGCCCTTTTAGGGGCGCCTGGGTGACTCAGTCGTTAAGCGTCTGCCTTCGGCTCAGGTCATGATCCCAGGGTCCTGGGATCGAGACGCACATCGGGTTCCCTGCTCTGCGGGAAGCCTGCTTCTCCCTCTCCCACTTCCCCAGCTTGTGTTCCCTCTCTCGTTGTGTCTCTCTCTGTCAAATAAATAAATAAAATCTTTAAAAAAATAAAAGCCCTTTTAAAAAAGCATACCTACCCTGTGGTTTATACATTACAGCACTAGAAGTTTATCCTGAAAGAATAATCATTTCTGATGAATATAGCATGCAACCTCACAGCCTTGTTCATAATTTACAGACAGCATCATGGCCTTGTTTATAATAAGGGGAGATTTTAGTATTCAGATATGGTAGGCTGTATAATGTCCTCCCCAAAGACGTCCACATCTTTATCCCCAGAACATCTGAATATGTTACTGTACATGGTAAAAACGATTTTGCAGATATGACTAAGTTAAGGATCTTGAGATTATCCTGGACTACTTGGATTAGCCCAATACAATCATAAGATACCTTATAAAAAGGAGGCAAATTGAGCCAACACTATAGAAGGTGATGGGGTAATGGATGCAGGGGTTGGAGTGATGGTCTTTGAAAATAGAGGAAGAGGCCATGAGCCAAGAAATGTGGTAATCTCTAGAAGCTGGAAAAGACTAGGAAACAGACTCTTCCATAGCTTCCAAAAGGAACACGGCTGAGCTGACACCATAATTTTACGGTTTCTGATCTCTAATATTATAAAATTTAAGAAATTGTGTTGTTTTAAGACACGAAGTTTGTAGTAATTTGTTACAACAGCAATAGAAAACTAACATACCAGATATCAAGCAATAGAGAAATTGGTCAACTTAGGCCTCCAAAAGCCTTATACTTGAGGGTCTGAGTTATGAAAGAAGCTTTTTTTTTAATCCTGTGTTTTTATTTTGATGGTAATCTAAAAAATGTCAATGTAAAGATATTCTGGACCATCTGGTAGACTAACTTATAACTCACAGCTAAGCTATGATTTCAATGTCCAAGTTGGTGTTTGTTTTATAGTCACACTGGCAGTGCCAAGCAAAGGCTACCTCCGTGGAGTACTCTGAGAGAGGATGACGCAGCAGCTCCCAGAGGAATGGTGGGAGGACTGAGTTATCACCTGGCAAACAGCTGTGGCTATCATACTCACGCTGTGAGGAGCTGTATTTGTACCGAACAAGAATAAGTTCAGCAGCAAAGTATTTTTGTTGAAACTTTTGTTGATACTGTATTTTGAGGTATACCATTAAAGTGACTGACCCATCATAATAATAGATCTCTGGTTTATGAGTTTATTATTAGAAGGAAAAATAATGATGATGATTTTCAAGATGATTCAGATGATAGTACATCAGCCTCAAAATCAAATGAACCATGCCAAGAAAAAAAAATATAAAACATTTATCATCCTACTATTAAACATCAACCAACCCCTTAAATGGCTGTTGGCATTTCAATTATATTGACTTTATATCTAAATTTAAATGTAAATTTGTGTTGGTTTTATAGTTGTAGACAAGTGAGGATCATGAAGAATTAATCCTATTTTTATATTTCTACATAGAGGACTAACAACATAATAAAAATAATCTAAGTCAACCCTGAAGGTAACATGGGAATTTATTTTTCCTTTGAAAAGGATCCACATATTTACTCAAGTCTGCAAAATGTAGAGTCAATTATGGTACCTCTTTCCAATGGAATACTACTCAATCATTAGAAATGATGCTATAGAATAACATTTAATGAAATGGGGAAATGATCAGGATGTATTGATGAAATTTAAAAATAGTTACCAATTGTAATAGTAAAATGTCAGTGTTAAAAAAAGAAGAGAGAAAGAAAGAAGTAATTTCTATACATAGAAAAATGAATAGAAGGATATACCATAAAGTAGAAATGCATTGCTAATTCTATTTTCCTTATGCTTTTTGGTGTTTTCAAAATTTTCTACAACAAATACTTTTATAGAGAGAAAATAGACCTTTGAGTAGCAGATCTGGAGTTAAAACACTCCTCTTGTCCCTGACTTCAGAATGTTTAAAAATTGAAATGACAGGTTTGTTTCTCAACCCCTGGCAGACAACTATGCAGGAGAAGATAGCCTATGTTCCCCTAAAAGAAGAGAAGAGTGTCAAGAAAACAACTCAATGAATCCATCGTTTGTCCCCCGAACAACTGTGAGAAATAAAGATCTGCACATACATGAATATATACATGTACATAATCAATCTCCAAGAAACCCGTTTACTTAATGTTTAAAGTAATTAATGCTAAATCATTTTCCCAGTGAGAAGTTCAGGAGACTCTCATTCCCTGGGCTGCCACACATTCTCTTATTTCCACCAGCTAATGTTTTAAATCCATGAGCTCTTGAGAAACCATGTAACCTTTCTCACGTTTAAGTTGACTTCTAGAACTTTTATGGTAGGTTTAAATTATTGCAGAGGATGTATTTACCTACATATTTTATATTGACACATGCTTTCCACATAGATTTGTCAAGACCATGGAGCTGAAAATTTAACTGATTAAATCTATAGAAAATATCTGCCCTAGAACTAATGGGTGAAGACTGTCCTTGCTGTGAAACCAATCTACCAAACCGAACTTACTTTCTAACAAAAAATGTCTGACTTCCTTTTTTATTTTAATAAACATGTTCAATCACCTCTTGTATTTCCTATAAATTCAAATTCATTGTGAAATGGACTGAGACAGAAAGACATGAGTTTGTTGCTGAAATAATTCGGAAATAAGGTTCAGCATGCATCAGTAATTCTTATCCAAGTTTGCTCTGCTCCTCTCTTACAGGAGCCTTCCTCAGGAGCCTTGCAGTCTCAAATATCACTGTTCTGCAGTACAATAAGATTAGAGATGGGTCAGATGCACGCTTTTCTTTACAGAATAAAGGAGAGTGATAGGGAAGGATAACTGGCCCACCACAGCCATTCTCTCTGGGAGATTCATTTTCGGAAAGAGCCAGTGCAGAGACTGAGGATCTGGAAATTGATTCCCTTAAAGGTTTCCATGACCTTGGAGCTCCTGCAATGTCTTCTGTACTTCCAGGTCTGTATGGGCCCTTGTTTGAAAACTGCTACTTTAAACCCAAACAAAATAAATGAAAATTTTCAATTCAACTAAAAACAGAAAGGGATGCATTAAGTCAGCCATGATACCAGAGCCTAGAGTATAAAATACACATGAGAACATGTAGGATCATCTCTTTAAATGACTTTGAAGTTTTTCTCATATAAGATACATTTAAAAAGAAATTATTTTATTTAAATTCAACTAATTAATATATAGTGTATTAATAGTTTCAGAGATAGGGATTCATCAGTTGCACATAACACCCAGTGCTCATTACATCACGTGCCCTCCTTAATGCCCATCACCCAGTTACCCCATCCCCCATCCACCTCCCAAGATAAACCTTTGGAAGGTAAATCATGCAGACAAAATTCTTAGAATCATGAAGTCTCATGCTTTAACATCAAAAAATGCCTCTGAACTATCCCAAAATTCCAGTGATTATTAAAAAACAAACAAAATCTGTTCTCCAGGACTTAGTCAACTCAGCTTTTGAGATGAATATGTAAATTATATAGTTATGACCCCCAGTTGTCTCCCCCATCCCAGTGCTTAGATTTCCATCATATACGTACGGTCTTCATTAGGTTGTAGTCTACAGGGTAGTAATTATTGTGATTAAATTGACCTTAATCTACCAGCAAATTTTTAGTGCATACTCCAGGCAGGCACTGTGCTACATTGTAAGAAATGCATTATCAGATCACTCCTTATGCTCAGGAAATAGAGAAAGTAACTAGATGTGGATGAACCAATGCTTTTCATAATAGCGTCCTACTCCATTTGAACTTAGAATGTTATAACAAGCTACTCTCATTCAGTAAATCTGTCTAATGTTAGCCTAACTTTGAAAAACATTTATCCAATGCCTCTTCTCCTCCTTCCCAACTCCCACCCTAGCTTTTTAGCCTAGAAGCAGAAAGACTCTCTCTGAACTTGTTAGAAGCCACCAGCAGCCCAACTTCTATCAAGAAGATTCTCTCTCTCTTTGTACCCACCTTTCTTGCCTGCTCTGACTATAATCTTCTCATTCTTGTTGCTCTTGCCACTCTCTGTGGTCCAGCCATAGTGGCCTTCTTCCTCCCCAGTCCGAGAAATTCTCACAAACTGGCCTCTTTCTGGAATGAGCTTCTCCCTCCCACTCCCCTACTAAACTCTACTCTCCCTTCAGATCCCAGCACAGTCAAAAAGCCCCCGTTCTGCACTCTTGCCGAGCCTTGAACTTCTGATCTTAGTTTGTAATCACATTTTTGTTTCTTCTATTATTTGATTACATCTGTCTCACTAGCCTTGAAACTACATGAGGGCAGAGTCTGTGAATACTTTGACTCCCTAGTATCTTTATGGTGCCTGGAACCTAGGAGAAGCTAAATAACTGTTTGTTAGCTATTTGTATGAATGGTCTAACCCTGCTTGAGAAACCCCAGACCTAGATCATCACAATATACTCAAAAGGACAACTCTCCAAGTGTGTGGTCTCCAGCCCCAACCCTTGCCTTGCTAGGTCCAGGGAATCTGTTAGGTATTCCAGAGACTTTTTCAGACACCTGCTTGGTACAGGGAGCCAAAGAAATAGAAACGAAGAAATGTCTTTCCCTGGTGGTCAGCGCTACAACCGCACTCTCCTGCCTCAAGACTCCAGTGATTCTCTATGTGGGTCCTTCTCCAACTGGGCTTGAGTTTCACCTGCCTTGTTCGCTCCTGAGCTACCAGCATCTAACAGACTGGCTGGCACCTATTGGGTGTTCAGTATACATTTATTGAATAAATCAGTGAATCAATCAGCGCTTGACCTAAGCTTCCCCTTAAGTACAAAGCCCCTGAAACTGCCCAGTGGCATAAGGGTTTGGCACCTACACACTGTTGGACACTTTTCTGCATTAATCTCACTCCTTTTTTAAAAAAAAATCCCCATTTAGTTTTCCCTTTGATTCATTAATTTCCACATACAAACTGCCAATTCACTCTGAGAGGTAGGCGGCAATATAACTTAGGTTGACCAAAAAAACTTTCTTTTTCTCATAACCCAAAAAAAGCAAAGATGAAAACAGTTGTCCCACTCTTTTCTCAGCCAAATGTGTCTTGAAAGATTTGATTTTTGAGCTCAGAATCCAACTCTCTAATTATCTAAACAATTCTACAAGTACAAAACACCATATTTACATATGCAAAGCAAGAATGAGGAATTAGAATACTTAATTTATTCACACAATTGAATGTTGAAACAACGACAGATTCAGATACTATTTTTTGCAAATTCGCATCTCCAAAGTGGCTTCATACTCTACTTTTTTACATAGCATCATGGTCCTCAGTATCTTATCTCCAAACAATTGATATTTTAGGAACTTAAGTTTTAGGTAAATATTTGGAATATGTTTGCAAATTAAGGTTCCATGAGCAAGGTTGTTAACCTACAGGCTTCTCTTGAAAATGAGGTCCTTGGTTTGCAAACATTTTGTTCTAATACCTAGGTGAAGAACAGGGAGGGGGCTGCCTTGATGGCTTAATAGCTTTTTCTTCCTGGGTAGACTCATTTAGGATGAAAGTGATTATTTTGAAATCCATTTCATTCTAAGCAAATGTCTCTACCCTGGGAAAATAAAACCAAGCAACTGCTGGCTAGCTCCTGAGAGCAATTGTTTCCATTTTACTCAGTGTTCTTCCTTATTACTCCCAGTAGTTTAAATGAATATCTATAATAGCCCCATCCTCCTTGTAGTCCCATGAAAACTTACCTCCTTCAAAAACCAACCAACCAACCAACCATATTCTAATGAAATTGTAACCTTACATCAGTCTTTCTAGGTCAACACTAATGCTCTTCTTTTCTAATTTTATACCAGTTCATAGCAGAGTTAAGGTCAAACTCCATCCTGGAATGACACATTTTCCACTCAGCAGTCTTCTTGCCGTTTAATGCTGAGCATCATTCCTGGAGGAATGTCTCCCATGAGAGCATCTCCCAGTCCATAAACACCCCTAACAAATACTCCAGCCTGTCCTGATCTACCTTCCCCTGGAATGTTAAGTGTAATCATCTGTAAAATAAGTAGAGAGAAGGAGTTGATAGCTGAGAAAGTTTTAATAAATGGGAAAATTAAAATACAATAATTCACATAATGCTTGAACCTTTGAGTTCCTTTATTTTCCCCAGTTTCACTTTTTCCTGCTTATCTAAGAATCAAAGCTTCTTTATTTCACTAAGATTGGCTTAAGAGCTTAAAACCTCCCTTCTGCTAGTTATCTAGAGAACTCAGGAAATAGTTAATTGAAAGACTTCACATTCTTTTTTTTTTTTTTTTTCCAACTGGTTGCATCATTTTATCCCTGTTCAAGGACTAGCCTCTGAAAGTACAAAGTCAGGATGTGACAGTGTGCTGTGTAGCACATCCAGACAAAGGCAAGATTCCATATGGCCTTGGGGGAAGGAAGAGGCAGAAGGCATTATTTACTTGGTCTGCACACTCCAGATACAGGAATTCTGAATACAGCTGTCAAGTGCATCAACTTTGCCAAGATACCCAGCTACAAAAATACTGAGATAAAATAAAAATAAAATAAAATAATAAGAGAGATTCATTATTGTAATCCTTCAGGAAGACAGTAACAGGATTTATTGGGAATCACTTAGCCTGCTCTATAGAATAAGGATTACAGGTCGGTTACCATGCAGAGGATTACAAATACCGTATTAAAAATAATACAGTTGGTCCCAACATGCATTTTAAGTTCTCTCTTACCAGAAATCAGCAAGCACCTGAACCATGGTACCAAATGAAGCATTTCTTATCTCTCCTCAAAATACCTTCTTGAAAATTGTGCTGATCACCCTGTGAGGCCCCACCCCAAGTTGGTCACTGTCTTGTTCTAGTCGTAACTGCATAAACTGTCACTCTTAAGTGTATGGGAAGGAGACAGGTTTTCAACCAGAAGCTCTGCTAAATTCTGTACCTTTCATCAGTTGCTAAATTCTGTACCTTATTTCCAAGATTAATGATATCACCCTACAGCTTTCTGCACCTGAGTCGTCTCAAGACTGTCACCCAGATTTTCAGAACTTGCCTGATTCTTCTTTTTGGGTTATCTCCTCCCTGGGCAACTAAGGGAGGTCATAAAGGAGGTAGGGGGTGTTATGTCCGTGGTTCCTTTGAGGTGCTTTGGTAAAAGCTGAAATTCAGAAATAGGAATTTTGCAACCTTCCTCCACCCTTCCTCACAAACATCGTGCCCTAAAAATGTTGCTACCCTTTTTTTAAGATTATTTACTTATTTGAGAGAGAGAGAGCAGGGGGAGGAGCAGAGGGAGAAGGAGAGAGAGAGGATCTCAAGCAGACTCCACATTGAATGCAGAGCCCGACCAGGGGTTCAATCCCACGACCCTGAAATCATGACTGGAGCCAAAAATCAAGAGTCAGATGCTTAACCGACTGCACCATCCAGGCGCCCCTGCTGTTACCCTTTGAAACATGAATTCTGTTTTTGTGAATATATCCTAGGGAAATAACATAAAATATACAAAAAGCTTTATGATACAAAAAGCCCAAAGATACTAATAAAAACATGTCATTATAATAGAAAAAAAATGAAATATTCTAAATAGCCAATCATAAAAGAATGATTAACTATGAGGTACCTATTACAAATTTGTTTACACAAGTTTTTTTTTTTTAAAGATTTTATTTATTTATTTGACAGAGAGAGACACAGCAAGAGAGGGAACACAAGCAGGGGGAGTGGGAGAGGGAGAAGCAGGCTTCCCGCTGAGCAGAAAGCCCGATGCAGGGCTTGATCCCAGGACCCTGGGATCATGACCTGAGCAGAAGGCAGACGCTTAACGACTGAGCCACCCAGGTGCCCCTGTTTGCACAAGTTTAAAATAACATGTGGGTATGTATTATAATATATGACATAACAATAGATTTTTAAAATCTGCGTATGTACGCTGTATTAGCTTCCTATTGCTGCTGCAAAAAATTATCATGAACTGTGCAGTTTAAACAATCTGCATGAACTATCTCACAGTCCTAGAGGTCCCCAGTGTGAGATGCATCTCAGTGAGCTAAAATCCGCAGGACTGCATTCCTCCTGAATTTTCTAGAGGAAAATCCATTTCCCTGCTTTTCACAGCTTCTCGAGGCCATCTGCATTCCTTGGCATGTGGCTCTCTTCTTTAGCAAGCCACGATCTTCCTGGCGTTCTTTTCTGCTTTTCGACTTTTAAGGACCCTCATCATTGTGTTGGGCACACATAAATAATCCAGGATAATCTTTAAGGTCTGCTGATTAGCAACCCTAATTCCTAATTCTGCAGCTTTAATTCCCCTTTGCCATGTAACCTCACACATTAGGATCAGATGTGGCTATCTTTGGGCTGGGGTGGAATGGGGATATCATTCAACCTACATACACTGTGAAGAGAAACAAACCAAACAGCCAAAAAAACTAAAAACAAAAACAAACAATGGTACAACTAAGCACAGAAAATCTAGATGAAAATATACCCCAATGTTTGCATTGCTTAGTGGAATTGTGGGTTATTGTTTTATTCTCCTTGCTTTTCTGTGATTTCCATTTTTTTCCATGATTTATTATTTTCTAAATATTAATTAAATTCTTATTTTGATCATGGAAAAAATAAGGCTCACCAAAAAAAAAATTGTTTTAAATCCCTGTGGCTCCAGTAGGCTAGAATTTTATTCATGAATTTTCTGACTTGCAAATCAATTAGTTAAAAAGGAATGAAAGAATAATAAGTGCAAATAGTTATTGATCAGTAAAATTCACCCTGAAAATATATAGTAACACCAACCCCATTGACTTAGAGAGCTCAGAATTGCATGTCAACTTGTAGTTAGATGTCTTATCTCTCCAATTAAAAACCAAACAATTTAAGAGCAAGTATGAATCACTTTTTTATTGTCAAATTGTTAAAGAGACTGTTTAAAGGAGGGTATAATCTGATTCTTATACAAATATAAAATGAACATGTCAAAGATTTTAACTCAATAATTAATGAGGGGACCAGTAAGATGTTACAGCCTGTTCAGAGGAGAATTTAAAGTACCATAAAAATATAATCAGATAAGGAATTCTGAAATAAATTTACAACTAGATGTCAAACAGGTCTGTTCACAGGGCGATAATCAATTTTTTTCCACCAGACAAAATTAACTTACATTTCCATGGACAAGAACCATTACACCTTATTATCAATTCTCTACAACTTTGAGAGTTACAAAAACAGCTAAAAGACAATGAAAATCAGAGATAACCCAGAAGGTCATGCTAGACAAGACATTCGAGATTCTCTCTTCTCTTTCTTTTCCTTTTGGCTTTTTCTTTCTGGCCCACTTTAGTATTCCTCAATTTTTTCTGACAATACAATACCTCACATAGTACCTTGCATGTGGTAGGCGCTCGCTATAAATTTGGGGTTTGAATGTTTCATTAAAAGATCAATTATGTACTTATTGCCCTAACTGTCCTTGGGATGCCAGTCATCCTACTACTCTTTTTCTTTGTTGGAGGCCCCTAGTTCTCTGCCCTTCTTTCCTAGCTCTGCTTAAGTTATAAGAGAAATATTTCCGACCTCTGGGTTTAGCTGGACTTATTAGGGCAATATTGCAGAAGGAGAGTGAGTACCTGATAGTGAGATATACCACTAGTTTTGTACAATTATGACAAGAAGTGAACTCAGGGGGCACCTGGGTGGCTCAGTCGTTAAGCGTCTGCCTTCGGTTCAGGTCACGATCCCAGGGTCCTGGGATCGAGCCCCGCATCGGGCTCCCTGCTCAGCGGGAAGCCTGCTTCTCCCTCTCCCACTCCCCCTGCTTGTGTTCCCTCTCTCACTGTGTCTCTCTCTGTCAAATAAATAAATAAAATCTTTAAAAAAAAAAAAAAAAAAAAGAAGAAGTGAGCTCAGGCCTCATAAGACTAGAAGTGATAGACTCTCTCCCCTATCTTGAGCAGCACTTACGTGGCCCTAAAAATCCAAATACTCCAGAGATGGCCAGGTAGTAGTTAGCATTCCAGCCTGTGTTATGTGTCTAGAAGTTCTCAGCAAGATTTCCCTCAGGTCTTCCAAAGTTAAAATAAACTGTATGTTTTTTGAAAAGCTTAAAGGTTTTCTTGAAAAATCTTCATTTTTAAAGAATCCATTCCCATAACCTCAGCAAAAAAACCATTAACGTAGATGGACTTTTCCTTCAGGAGCTGGAGAAATTAAGTAGCTTCAGAACTCTTGGTCTAAGGCCATGATATTTGCCAGATGGGTAAAGAGGCAGAAATTAAGTGCAATTAGAATTCCAACTGAAGTCATCAAAACAGGAACACTAAAACAAAATTTTAAAAATCTGTGAAAGATTCCAGTTACTCACACCAACAACTTCAAAACCAATAATTATCGTATTTAAAAAGGTGACATATAGAGAGAGACGGACGCAATCTTGTAACTGTACCCTGGGACACACAGAAAACTGGATCAAACCAAACACGCTGAGATGCCACACATCTTGCCAATGAAAACCCTGAACAATTTACAGTACAGAATGATCCATCCATATTAAAAAAAAAAAAAATCTTCCGTAACCATTTATAATTGTCCCTCAATTAAATCAATTTTGTGATGTGAAAGAATACATATATTGAAAAAACACGTTTGGCACTGCACCAACAATCAGCTGAAGCGTTGGCGTCCATCCAGCTAGCATCCACCACTAACACTCGTGGTAATTCTCATTACAGTGCTCGCATGCACATGAATCAGATGCAGGTGAATTTACAATGTGCCGTGAACTGTCAGACTTAGAGCAGCCAGCAGATTGTCTTAAGTGATACAGGATTCATGCCGTTGAGCAGCACGTAACTCTCAGAGCTACTGGACTCCATTCCAGATGCACCTTCCTCTGTACTTTCCCATTTCCATAAACTGATGAGTTTATGTGTGACATTTTAAACTTTGAGTTTTTTACTGTTGCTTGATTTTCATTCTAAGTGAATCTCGAAACTTAGATCGGAGGAGGAAACCACATGCAGTCTTTTTCAATGAGATCTGAATTTTTTTTTTTTTTTAGACCAAAGCACCCTTGGTGCAGAGGTAGCATGGGGCCATGTTCCCGTCGAGGGCTGCCCATTTAACACTTCAAGCTGCAGTCTCTGTAGACATTTGAGCTTTTTCTCTTCCTACTAAGCTTATAATTTCCAGGTGCACTTCAAACAGATTGAGAAAGATAGCCCCTTGACTGCGTGCGTTTTAAGCCTATCCTTCACATAGGATCTAAGCAGCTGCCACATTAAACAGGAAACCCATGGGTCAAAATCCAAACTGAGAGGGAAGAGGTAACAAGCAGACACCTGAGCCAGGGGTAATTTATGATTAAGTTAATGAAATTCTAATTAGCCTTATAAAGCCCTGAAGTATTTCCCGCAATTGCTTGTCAGGAAGCCTTTATTCAAGGAAAGTCAGAGTGCGTTAGATGGGGGTCGTGTAGCGTATTGTCATATAGATTCATGTTTATATTCTCTCTTTAACAGCCAAGCAAACTCTTAAAGGCAGAAAGGTATTATGAAGTACTGAAGGGAGGAAAAAAAAAAAAAAAGCAATCTGTTCAGACCCTGTGTGACCCTTGCTCAGGGGACATCTGGATAATTGTTCAATTTCTTCTGATTTACAAAACAGATTGTTATCAGCCTAAATAATGTTTAATAAATCCACCAAAGAGCCCTTCTGGCCTGCTGTCCAGGTCCTTTTAAGAGTGGAATTGTCATTAGAAGTAAGAACATCTCAAAATTAAAAACATCTCAGAATTAAAAATAGAATGTTATTAAAAGTAAGAACCCTTACTTAATTAAGCATGACTACTCAAAGCACTGAGCAGTGCCCTCCGCAAAGCAGAGGGAGAGATGAAGATCACTTAGAAGTTGCCTGTGTGACTGGGAGTAAGTCCCCACTAATCAGGCGTGTGTAGATCAGGCCCACACCAGCAATGGGAAGAGTCGCAGTGTTAATGGAGGTAGCCTGAGCAATCTAGTCTGAAGTGTTATAGCTGGGAAATATATCTCAAGAGAGAGGAAGAGAAAGTACCGTGCTTATTAAAAAAAGAAGACAAGAGTCAAAGATAAGTCCATGTTCAGACTCACTTTCACACTTTTAGATTTAATTAGCTTATTAGGATAAAATCACATTCAAAAGGCAACAGCTTAAAAAATCGTTGGAGGCCAACATTCACAATCCTATCCCTCGAATGTGGACCTTCTTTGATTTGATTTATGGACATCCCATTCCTTTTTAATTATCCAAACAGTTTATGCAGGACCTACGCAGGCATGCTGATATGTCGGCCTACAAAAGCTGACCCTCGAGATCTTGGGTTTCATGTCCTTTGCCACTCTGGCCTTTATCCAACTGCGTTCCTTTAGTTCTCTCATTGGAGAAGATTTCCAGGGTTATTGATTCCCTCCAATCTCTTGACTCTTCAGTTCAGTGGTTGTGTTAGGAGTTGATTGGACAGTTAGGTAGTCAGGACCAGGGTCCCCCCAAGAAAATATGGAGTCAGGACAGCTAAAATAAAACAGCATTGACATCCCATTTTGCAGCTTAGACAGGACTGCACTGATATTCTGCTTTGCAGCTTTTTCAGAAATGACTTCTGCAAAACGTCCTTAAAATAAGACAATTAACCACAAAAGCACTTCTCAATATCACGGTCAAGGGGCGGTTAAAACCTAAGCCCCTAGATGTCAGCAAAAAAATACCATCAGCACGTGGACATTAATCTAATAGGTACACAGATACGTGACCAAAGCCCTGATTGACACGACTCAGCACACCCTGATTGCTTAAGAAAGTTCTGCAAAAGAGCTCATAAAAACCCTTAAACTTAGAAACTCTGTGGGCAACCCACTCAGGTCCCCCTCCCTCTCCGGGAGCTTTGTACTCTTGCTCAATAAACGTCTTCGTCTGGTCTACCTCTTCATTCTTTGAAGTGCATGACCAAGAACCCAGGCACTAAGGGGACACAAATCCTGTAACAGTTGCAACATGAGTTTGTGGCAGAAGAAGAAATTTTCCCCTCTCCACGGTTCTTCTAAATGAACTAAGAATTAAATCTGCAAGAGACAGATTAACAAGAGAAAATCAGATTTAGTTTCATATGTACAGGGAGTCCATATAGACATGAAATTCCAAAGACAGGTAAAATGAGGTATACATGTTATCCAGAGCTAAGGAGAGGGGTAAGAGTCTGGGGATACAGAGGGGAAAAAGGCCATTAGCAAGAAGGTGAACAGGGATGTTTGGAAAACAAAGGTGCCCCGTAGGGCAGATCAGTTTCTTTTTTTTTTTAAATGTCTTCAGTAATTTTATTTATTTTTTTATCATGTTCAGTTAGCCACTCTATAGTAGTACATCATTAGTTTTTGATATAGTGTTCAGTGATTCATTAGTTGCATATAACACCCAGTGCTCATCACGACCGGTGCCCTCCTTTATACCCATCACCCAGCTATTCCATCCCCCAGCCCCTCCCCTCTGAAAGAAAGGGGAACCCTCTTACACTGTCGGTGGGAATGCAGATCAGTTTCCTAGGTAAAAAGGAATCTCTATGAATAGCTCTCTTCCTGGTACAGGTTCTCTGTCTAAATTCCTTTTATGCAATTGGGAAGGGAAGGTCAAAGTTTCTTCCTAAGTCTCTAGTCCTTGATTGTTTTCAGTTCAAAATAATCTACATGCCTTTGTGGCCATACTGGGGTGGTCTGCCCTTGGCCCCCAGAAGTTAAACTTGGAAAAAGAAAACTTTCATAATGATACCTAGTAATATTTATCTCTCATGCAGCACTGTATAAAACATAATTACTTCTAATAAATTGTTTCATTTAATTCTTTTAAGTATCCTTTGAAGAAAGTACTGCTCATTTTACAGATGGGAACACTGAGGCATAGAGACAGTAACAATTTTTCAGGACTATGTAGTGGGCACAGCATTTAAACCAAGGTCTCTTTGGACATGAAAAAGTCCTTGTACATAATGTCCTCACTGACGCTCCATAAGTCACTATGCTGTGTCTTCCTCTCAGTTTTCTATGAATTTGGGATGCCTACTTAACTGTTGAACAATAAATAATTTTTACAACCCCTGCCCTGAAAATATAACTATTGGCCAGTATCCCCATGTGCTTAATATATTTATAACAAGAACAATGACAAATGATGAGAATGTAGACTTGCACAGAAAGGACAAATTGTTCTAAACTGCAGGATGAGTTCATCAGTCAGCATGATTAAACTGTCCCCACTTAAAATAATGCTTTTCATTCCTTCTTAGTCATGCCCACTGTCCCCAACTGTAACCGACATCTGAAAGAGCGCCTCCAGCTTAACAAACTCAGGGTTTCCCTGGAAAAAAAAACCTCCTATGAAAATACGTTTCAGAAATCAAAGAAAACACATGCTATTTTTCAGGTCCATGAGTGGTCTATTTTAAGTCATGTGGGCATGTGTTCATCTGTTCTGTCGAAGTCTCTTGAAAAATAAAGAATAAGACTTTAGTAAAAAAAATATATATGTATATGTATATATACACATATATACGTATATATATACACACGCACATATATAGAAGCTGTGGATAAGAGTACTACTTCAACTGTGATTGACAAATTAAAATCATTTTCAATCATTTAAATCTAAATTGCATTGTTGCTGTCAGAATAAGTAACCTAGATTGAGGCTAAGGAATTTAGAGCATATTCAAATTGGGATTTTATTTTTGTTAATTTGTTTTTCAGTTCTTTTGTGGAGTGGAGAGGATCCCTGATTAACTACTATGTAACTAAAGAAAAACAAAAGACAAAATAAAAAAACAAGAAGTACATTATCCCCAGATAATACGTTAAATCCCAACTCCACCATTTCCTTGACAGTTCCCTGAGACATTATTAGCCTCATTTTACAGATAAAGGGACTCGGAGTTGGACAGGTTAAGCAATTTCTCAAGGATCCTCAGACAGAAAGAACTGAGTAAGGATTTCCACTGTGCTACTCTTGCCTTCTCCTTTGTACCTGCTAGTGCTTCTCTCAGGAAAATCATGCCTTCTTCCCACCTCTACCTTTGCCTGGTTAATTCTTACCGGTCTTTCAGAACTCAGCTTAGATGCTATTTTCTACAGGAAGCCTTCCCTGGAACCCATGTCTGGAGTGAGCACCTTCTATATGTGTTCCCATAATACTCTAGGCACAGCACCCCCTCACCACACTCTGCACTGTATAATACAGTTGCCTATTCTCTTGGGGGACCTCTCCCTCCCATCCCCAACCACGGACTAAAAGTCATGGACTCTGGTTTATTCAGTGCTCCATCCTCAGGATTGCACACAGTGCCTAGCACACCAGAGGTGCTCCAGTGTCTACTTCAGAATAAAAAATCAATGGTTAAGGGAATGGATGGAGATTCCTCACCCGCATCCCCTGCTGCCCCAGGTTAAGTAGCTTCTCAGCCAGCAGCACACTGCCTCTCAGATCAAGTGTGCGGCAGTACTGAGCACAAGGCCCAACGGGAAATCAGCATTCAGTGAGCATTCTCAATAGTGAAATCCAGGTAGAGCACCCAAGGGCCTAAGCCAATTATATCAGAGAAGGGCATAAGCTTTCTCATATTTCAAATCAATTAAGATTTTGTCAATAGCACAGCAGTTTAGTCCTAGTATTGAAAACACAATTATTTCCTCATTATTTAAGTGGAGGGAAAGGATGAGCTGCATGTGGCTCACTTCGCAGAAGTACAACTACAATGCTATTTTAGAAAATGCAATCGAAGTAGATAGGACTAAAGACCACTAAGATGAAACAAATGAAAATGAGCTCTCCTTTTCCTTTTTTTTTCCGAAACCCCAGGGCTTTGCAAGGCTACAGGGGAGAATAAACAAGGAAATAAAATCACTTTCTTTTCCATGAGTAATGCCACCACCGTTAAAGTCTTGTTTGAGAAGACACCCAAAAGTAGTTTAAAAGATGGGTCAGGCAGAGGGAGAGGGAGAGGGAGAAGCAGGCCCCTCGCTGAGCAGGGAGCTCCATGCGGGGCTCGATGCAGGGCTCGATTCCAGGACTCCAGGATCATGACCTGAGCCAAAGGCAGACACTTAACTGACTGAGCCACCCAAGGCGCCCCGTAGAGAAGAAACTCTCATTCTTCAGTCATCTGGGCTTCTCTCTCTCTCTCTTTCTCTCTCTTCCCCCTGCCCCTCCCACATTCCCTTGGGAATATAAAAGGGTAAATCGACTTGCTACCTCTAGACGAATGTGCCTATGGTAAGCAGAATAATGTCCTCCCACCCAAAGATGCCCATGTCCTAATCACTAGAACCAAGAAGAGATTACTTACTTGGCCAAAGGGATTTTCCACTGTGTGGATTTTCTGGGTGGATGCAATGTAATCACAAGGGTCCTTATAAGTAAAAGAAGGTGGCAGGAGAGTAACAGAGAAATATTTGAAGATGCTAAAATTCTTGCTTTGACTATGGGGGAAGGGTCCACAAAGGATGCAGATTGCATCTAGAAGCCGGAAAAGGCAAGGAAACAGATGATTCCTCCACAGGCTCCAGAAGGAATGCAGCCCTGCTAGCCCTTGATTTTAGTCTCGTGAGACCCATTTCAGACTTCTGACCTCTAGAGCTGTAAGAGAATAAATTTGTGTTGCTTGAAGCCACTGAGTTTGGGATAGTTTTTACAGCAGCTTTGGGAAACTAATACACCTCCCAAATTTGCTCCATGAACCTGAGCCTCTGACATTAGGCTGTTTGCATCTTCATTCAGTGTGCCCCTAACAATCCTAATACAGCATGTCCAAAGCTAAACTCAGCATCTTCTCCCCAACTAGGGCTCACCTCCCAAACTAGCCTACATGGTCTGTTACTCTGCCTTTCTTCCAGGTTGGGGCTGGATGCCTGTAATGTTTCCACCTCCTTCTCCCCTCTTTCCAAGCTGTCTCCACTCTTATCAATTCCTCTTGATAAAAGTCTACCAAATAACAATGTTGTCTACCCCTATTGTCATGATTCTAAAAAGGATTCTAGGGGCGCCTGGGCAGCACAGTCAGTTAAGCTCCAACTCTTGGTTTCAGCTCAGGTGCTGAATCTCAAGGTCATGATCTCAGGGTTGTGAGATCGAGTCCCAAGTCGGGCTCCACACTCAGCGCAGAGTCTGCTGAAGACTCTCTCTCCCTCTTCCTCTGGCCCTCCCCCCATCCCAACCTCTCTCTCCCTAAAATAAATAAATAAACCTTTTTTTTTAAGTAAATAAAAAATTAAAAGCATTTTAATTCCTTAAGAAGTAAATCTTCAATAGAATTTAAGGTGAATTGTATAAGGAAAATGTAGGAATTTATATACTGCATATACTTATAATATATATTACAATATATATTCATTGCAGGAATAATGAAAAAAAAAAAAAGGCAAGACCGAAAAGAATGGGGGAGGAACCCTTAAGGTCTCCCTTATTAACAGTCCCTGACTCAATCATCAGGCAGGAAGAAGGGATTTTCCCATAGGCAGTTTATATCAGATAAGCTGATCAAAGAATCTTCCAAATCTGAAAATACATAGTTTTCATGGTTAAAGAAAGTGAGGAGGACTTGTAAAGACAGAGAATGAAACAAAGTCCTTCCAAAAGGATTCCCTAAATGCAGTTCTACTTCACCTTGCCTCAAGCTTTTACTTGGGACACAACCATGATTTTCGTAAAGCCCATACTCAGGATGTGACCACGGCACACCTGAGGATTCTCAATCATTCCACAGCATACAGAATCAAGTTCCTGGATCCCAGTCATTCCTTAAGATAAAAGGATTCAGCGGGTAACAGTTGGTTCATGAACGGCCAGCTGACCTAGTTAAGATATTTCATCCTGTGAAAGTTGGTGGGAGAATAAAGTATGTCACCAAAAGTTTAGTTAGATATAGAAACTCTCTAAAAAGCCAAACCCTTAGAAACCAATAAAGGAGAACAATTCACTTTCTAATGACAGCTTGTCACTTTCTGAGAGAAATGTCTCTGCTTAGGCGCTCTCAGGACACCAGGTACTGAGTGTGTCCTGACATGTCCTACAACTCTAAGTTACTCAGTTCTGCAATTTAGAAATCTGTATTTGTAGAGACATATATTCTATTGTGATTTTATCATATTTTGTTATTTATGAAAGCCATTAGGATGTGTGGTTTCTCAAGACAAATGAAAATAACTGACCATCTCACAAGAGTCAATCTCCAATAGAAGACCACACAATGGGCTCGCCCCAGTCCTTGGAAGCACTATCCGAAGTTACGCTACAGTCACTGGGTCCTGATGAGCATCCCACACTCCCTGAAGGTGGTAACCAAAGCCATGCCACGTTCTGGGCCCCCAAGCCTCATGGAAAAGCCTGGTGAGGACTTGCCCACCAGAGCATCAACTCATCCTAGATTAGATTCTAACGTGAGCCCACTTCTCCAGCCAATGGCAATCGACACTTACTGAAGCCAAGCAATGTTCTGAACTTTGATCATGTAAATCATAGCTCAGCTTTATAAATTACCTGTTCGAAAAGCATGCAAACTAATGATTTAATAGTAAAATATTTGCCTTTCTCCACCTTCCCCGCTCTTTCCTTCTTGCTCTTTGTAAGGAGGAATATGAAACACACTAAGACAGGGATCTAGCCATGCTCGTTCCTCTCCTGAGCAGGCAAACTTTAGGTAAGCACAAATTTAAGCAACTTAGTAGGATCATTATCCAAAATTTCAGTGCTCTTATCCCTTCTAAATGGCTATCCAGAAAGTGGTCCATCTCAGCCCAAGATGGGGTGCTCTTCCTGGTTCTGCAAGTAAAACTTCTGCAATAAATAAAGCCACCAATGAAGAATACTGCTGACATTCTATATATTATATTCAGTAACATTTGAAAAATAGGATCCACACTAATTATAGGAATTATAGGAAGAACTCTTCCCTTCTTGTAAGAAAATTGAAACCCAAGAAAATGTTTCATTAACTAAACCCCATTCAGGAGATTTTCTTTCTTGAGAGTATACTTCTGATTGCTTCTATCTCAATCTTAATTTTAATTGTTGAGATTAAAGTCTTTGGAAAAATCAGGACAGTGGAAATTATCATTTCAAAAACATAATGTTCACTTGTAGATGAAATGTCTGAAACTGGGGCAGTGAGTGAGTTTGCTAAGACATAAGAGAAGATGTGCTGCCATCAGGCTGAAGCAGACAGAATACAGAAATCCCCAGGGACTCAACCTGGTGCAATCTTCTGTGGAACTATATCCCCAGGTTTGTAAACAGCCATTGTTCAAATGCCCAAGTAAAGAGTTGTAAAAGACATACCCTTAGCTAAATATTCTATAAAAACATGACTCTTGGGGTTGGCCTGTGCACATGGATCATAGAAATTTAAAGAGATATAAATAACTTCAGGTTATACCTCGTGGGGCTGATCCATTTTGTTCAATTTCGGTGAGAAAATGTTATACTCCATTTTATAGGCTTTTTTCCTCTTTGAGGCATAGGACTGCTGAGAATAACTGGTCTTCTCCTTCCTTAATTCCTGACCATTCCTCTCTCCCTGTGGTTTTTGTCCTGTAGTCTATTAATACAGTGTTTCATATTAACTCATTTTTTGATGTTAAAACAATGTCATGTGGCAGCTACATCGTTACTTTTTAAATTAAGGTAATTTGACATCGGGTCTAGTCTATGAATGTAGGGAAATATTCACAGCATCCTTTAGACAATTGCCTTAACTGAAACAAACAAACAAAAACAAGTAAGGCAATTAAAGAAGAAATGCTTGACCTAATCAGATGTCTTGATTTTGTTTTTTCTACATAAAACATAAAGAGATACTCCTGTATGCCACCGAACCTGACATCACTGCTTGCTTGCGTTGCTTTCCCTACCTGGAATTGTGTCCTTCAATTGAGACTAGGCACTAGACAAACACTCTCAGCATAACAGAATCACAGCCTGTCTATGATCATCTACAGGAACTGAGTCTATAACCCACACCAGGAGAAGCAGGAAAAGTAAGACAACATCTTTCCAAATACAACCAAATACATTTGAAATGTCAACTGTTGAGAAAATACTTCATGGTGAGCCAGATGCTTGGCAGGCGTCAAGTCATTCTCCCAGAGTGTGGCGTGTAAGTACTTAGAAGAGCCCAGGTAGATGAGTGCTCCTGGAAGACCAGGGTACATTTTCCAAACTTTGCTCCAAAGACCCAGAGTCCCTCTAAGATATTACTGGTGTTTCTTAAAAATTCATTTCAGTAGTCACAGAAGCTCAGGAAATTCTCCCTTTACTAAAGGACTTTGACTTTGCTATGCTAATGTGAGTTGGGACTCTCTGAGAGTGAATCATATTATACAGGCTTCTCCAGACTTATTTGACCAAGGAACTTTTTCGCAGAGTATCTATTAGCATCGCATGGGGTCCCCGGTGCTTCCAGAAACAGAGTTTGGAGACTGTTGCATTTGTATAATGTGACAAAGCCCTTGCAGCCGTGGTTCTCAAATACACGTGCAAAGCTGGTCATGCTAAAGCAGTCCGGTTAGAAGTCATAGTGCCACCGGTAATACCCACCAGCCCATGGCATCAGCTCTTTCTGTACAGCGAATCCCAGACTTCCAACAGCCATCAGAAATGGCAGGCTTGAGCCAAGTGACAAACAATTGTATTCTCTAACACCATTCGGGAGCATTTCTCAAGATTCCTTCATGTCCCGTTCCTCGAATTTTATGCAATTGTACATTTTTGGTGCCAGGACTCTCTGGCTGTACATTTAATTTTCGGTTTTGTTTCAGAGCCTTGTCATTTCATCAATCAGAGCTATTCCATCTGCTGAAATGCTGACAAATCCAGCTGCTTTGTCACTTCCAATTAATTCCATTAATGTTTCCATGTTCTGTTTCAATTAGCAGCCCATTCTTTGGACTGTTTGATGACTTGATACTACCTACTGTCTGCAGATTAAAAATCAAATTACAAATTGCTTTGTCCTTGACATTAAAAATCCTTCCTTCTTTACCGAATCATTTCTCTTTAGCACATTTACCCCTCTTAAGTTAAATTACACTCTACCATGCTGTGAAATAAGGAGTTCAATTGTTATACAAGGAATGGATCCATACTGGGATGTTCATCTTGACATTCACTTAATCCTCGTGCCTTCATTCAGAATTGAATCTTCTTTCATCTAAGTCTTTTCATTGTTGTGAATTTTTTTCAGCACATTAAACACCTATTTGAAATGTTATTTACTTGGCCAAAAACCTCATGCATTTTTTTTTTAATTCATCAGACACAATACCTGTATTGTCTGTTGTCTACAGTTCTTAACTTTGAAAACTGTTGAAGAGAACCAGTTGGACAGATTCATCCTTGTTACTGATTATACTACCGCATAAACCCAAGCAATTATGAAGTAGCCACCTGAATGCTATCTTCAAGTAGATCTCATATATCTTCCCTGCCTTTCTCTTTCTTAATGTGAAAGTCATTCTGTGCTTACTTATTTTAATTGTATGGAAATGTACAGATTTTTTATTTTTGTAACCAAATGCAGAAATAGCAGAGAATTCTGACTGTCCTTTCCCATGCTTCGTGTCACAACTGACAGCATGGAGCTTTAGTGGCCTCAAGCTATACAGCAACAGTGTTGTGGGTCATATTTGTAACTTTAATGACAATCTGTAATTGCCTGCAGCCTGTCTTAGTTCTGGCCCTGCTGATTTCTTAAGGACCTGTGATAACACAGCTCCAACTTGGCCCTCTAATCTGGCTCGTGCCCTCTTTTTATGTGTTTTCTTATATTTTTTCAGGGTTATCAGGTCTTACAGTAAAGTAGTCAGAGTCTACAGCTCTCCCTCCTCCTTCAGGGCATTCCAAGGAATTAGAATTTCCTTCCAGTCTGCAAGCTTTCATAACTGTCTGACTTTTCCTGTGGCTGGAGTGGTGAAGGTTTGAATAGCAGAAGCTTTTGCTTCAAATTGAACTGCCCGGTACCAGCCTTGAAATCCCCTTTAGCTTTAATCTTTTTTAGACATTTGAAATTTTCAAAATACCACTTGTCAGTATAAGTTCCCTTTTCCTCTAGCATAACTGAATCACATTTGGATTGTACTTAAGAGATGCTGTTATTTCATTCCTCTTAGAAATATTACCTTCATTAAATGTTTGCAATGAACATACATGTGTCCATTTATTCAATAAATAAGGAGTGAATACCAACTATGTATTAAGCACTGTCTTAGATGTTACTAGAATTCAACAGGAAACAAAGACATTGTCACTGTCCTTCCCGAGGAGCTTACAGTCTAGTGGGGGCCTACAGTGGTTAATGAGATAGACATGACTGCTAGAGAGAAAGAGGTGTGGTGGGGGAGGGCTATGATATTACCACTGAACAAAGCATTGCAATAAAGTGAGAGGCAGCATAGCATTGTGGTGAAAAGGATAGACACAAGAGTCAGAATATCTGGTGCAAATCCTGCTCCACCATTTATTAGCTGTGACCTTGGGCAAGTTATTTAACCTCATCATGCCTTATCGGTCTCATCCTTAAGTTGGGGTAATGGTTCTGCCTCAAAGTTTGTTGTGACGATCAAATAAGCTAATACTGTGAAGCATTTAAAACAGTGTCCAGCTCATAAAAAACGTGCTATAGGAGCACTTGCAAAATTAAAAATAAATTACAGATTGTAGGAAAACACTATGATCTGGGAAATGTATATTGCTCTGCAGATGGGCCTAAGTTAGTCTGGGAGAAGTCATGGAAGGCTTCTTAGAAGAAGTAGAGATCTGAAGAAGGAGTAGAAATAGCCACTGCAAGGATGAAAGAAAAGGGAACAGAATGGTACCTCTACAGCTAGAGCCTAAAATGTCCATTAAAGACAACTAAATATATCAAGGTGACAGTTTAGGGACCAAATTGGAAAAATTTGGATTTCAAGTTCCAGAAAGCCAGAGATCAATAAGGTACATAATAAATAATAATAATAATAATAATAATAATAATGTAGACAATTATAAACATTATCGATAAAACAGAATAAAAAATTCAGAAGATCCTTTAGATGCTTGAAAGAGTAAATACAGAGCCAATAAAAGGAGGTACTGCTACTTCCCTGATTGTAAATTTATGGAGCTAATTTCCCAATGAAGTGACACAGATTCAAAATAAACAGTGGCTTTTTGGAAAGATCTAGGATATTCTGGAGATACATCCCTACTTCTAAAGCTGGCGCCACCTCCCCCAGCCCCACAAAAACAAAACAAAACCAACAAAACCTCTGGGCTAGTTGGAGCAAGGGCTCATTCTTGGGTCACTAACTCTTTCCATCAAGTCTTCTTAGCAGGTTCCAGGAACTGAATACAACTTTGTGGTTTCTGCAAACCACACTACCTACATGAAGATGAATGTGGATGGCTTAAATGCTGCCCTTCCAGTGACTTAAAATAGACTTCAGGTTCTACCCCAGGACATTGCTCTATTTCTATCATGCAGAATCATATGAAATAACCATTTCTGTAAGGCAAAAATGACTGAATACCAGCTGTTTCACATGGTTAAACCTAATATATATTATGGGGAATTTTTAGTTTGTTGTGATACTTTTTGCTGAAAGATAAGCCACAAGGGCTGCAAGTGGTTTCTCAAGCTCTCTGTGAACAGTTAAGCAAGGCAGAGCTTCCCACTTCATAGTGAGTTTCTTTAGACACATACTTTAGGTGTTGGAAAATTTGTCTCCTCTTAGAGAGCCAAATATACTTTTTTATAAATTCAATGCATCAGTATCAGTTCTTTTCTCTGAAGCTACCTGGAACAAGTCATCTTTGCCTCCCACCAGAAAGTTCTGGACATCCCATATATTCTCTAGCCTTCCTAGCTGCAAATCATCAGCAAATTTGCTTAGGATGTCTCCCATACTTGAAAGTTAAACTGTGAAACAGCACTCTAGATACAGTATTTCAGCTTGTTGAGAGCCATCCTACACAGACACTCAATCTACATGCTCAGGATGTCTCCCATACTTGAACTTTAATCCGTGAAGCAGCACTCTAGATATAGTATTTCAGCTTGTTGAGAGCCATCCTACACAGAGAGACACTCAGTCTACGTAGCTTCCTCTGACTCCTTAGCCCTGAGATACTGTGCCCAGATATGGCAGGTTTACCAAAAAAAGACCTATTGTTTCAAGAAAGGCATTATGGTTTTGGCATCATGGTTCTGTGATGCCATCGCTGTAAGTCAGTGCCATCATCCAATCATGCAGTTGATGGCGTAGTGGTTTGAGAGCAGCCACTGTGGGTGTCACAGCAAACAACAGAAAACAAGACAGAGGGTGGCTAGACAATAAAGATTAAAAAAAAAAAAAAGATTTTATTTCTTTATTCCTGAGAGACAGAGAGAGAGAGGCAGAGGCAGAGGGAGAAGTAGGCTCCCCACTGAGCAGGGAGCCCGATGCGGGGCTTGATCCCAGGACCCTGGGATCACGACCTGAGCCGAAGGCAGACGCTTAACCGACTGAGCCACCCAGCACCCAACAATAAAGACTTTTTAAATTATTTTACTTAATAAGACCATGGAGGTAGATGTTTGGGGGGCCTCATAATGTCAGAATATGGGAAGGCATCTCTGAAATTCTCTTGTTTTCCTTTCACTGTCACAAGATGGCAAGCTCCAACAACCTTGACTGTACATGACAGCATCCCAAGGAGAAAGCAAGGGGATGGAGGAGGGAGAGGGAAAACTCATGTTTTTTTACCTGATGGCTGCTTATTAGGAAGGTCAAACTTGCCCAGGTGTCCTTATAGCTTACTGGCCAAAATGGATCACATGCTTATACCCTATACCAGTGTTTCTCCAAGTGTGGTCTTCAGACCAGCAGCACTGGCATCACCTAGAAACTGAAAAATACAAATTCTCAGGACCCATCCCATACCTAGTAAATCAGAAATCCCAAAGTCAGGGCCTGAGATTCTGGGTTGTAACAAGTTCTCTAGGTGATATCGATTCATGCTAAAGTTTGAGAGCCTCTGTCCCAGTCACTGGCAAAGGAAAACCAGATGCTTTACCAATCATTATTCATCCATTGAAACTGGGCACCTTGGGGCCTGAATTAAAATTGGGCTTCTGATGGCAGAAAGGGAGGAGAGGAGGGCAGAGGTGAGGAGAGGAAGCGGAGAAAAAAATGGGAGGAGGTAGAAGAGGAACAAGAGGGCCCCGATCCTCATGGAAATGGGGACGAGAGGTAGATCTCAACCCAAATTGAGCCTATTGCTTGAGAAGCATATAAAATTATTGATTTTTTTTCAGTTTACAGGGAGCCAATACAACTAATAAAAAGCTGGAGGAAATCAGTTTTCTAATGAAAAATAGACTTGATTATTCTACTTCAAATGTAATTTAGGAGTATGATAAGTACTATACCATGCACATTTGCCAAGAAGTGATACACACCGCAAAAATCAGTAGTTAATTAGAACTTCAGTGAAGTGCCAGATTTCATAGGGAGTGTGAGATGGGGTAAGAAATGTCATTTAGCAAAATGAAAATTAATGAGTTTGCATCTCTTCCTACTTTTGAAGAACTGGCTTTATGGCTACAACACAGTACTAGAGAAGGCACAAAGTTTCCTTTCCAATCATCTGCAGCCAGGCTGCCCATATGGTAGCCACTAGGAACATGTGGCTGTTGAGCACGTGAAATGTGACTAGTGCTAATTGAGATGTTTTGTAACTAACTATGAAAGACACATTGGATTTCAAAGACTTAGGACAAAAATAAGAATGTAAAATATATCATTAACAATTTTTATACTGACAGCATGTTGAAATGATAATATTATGGTATGTTGGGTTAAATAAAATATATTAAAATTAATTTCACCTTTTTCTCTTTTTCCTTTTCTGTGCAACTACTAGAACATGGAAAATTAAATATGTTGTCTGCATTACATTTCCATTAAGTAGCACTGACAGTTTACATATTTGATGTAGTAAATCTACTTCAGTCAAACTCATGGAAACTTTTCAAATACCAACCAAGCAAGTCAAAAAGAAGTAGGTGGGATATGTGGTTGCCTATGACATAGGGTCTGAGAGATTCTGGTCAGAAAACATTCCCATCCGCAAGTTCTTTATTACCTCCAAGAGTTAATGTCTTCAAATTAACCACATTTTCCTTTTTCCTTAAGTATCTTCAGTTACTATGTAAATGTACTTGTGAGAGGACTTTCCTTACATAAACTGATGATGGGAAATGCCTTTCTGAGATCTTCAATTCCCATTTCTTCCCTTTCCTAAAAAAAATTCATCTGCTCAAGATCAAGTGCAGTCAAGATGTTGACCCAGTCCTGGGCTCTCACTTCTCTCACTTCTTTTCACTTACAAATAAATAAATAAACAATAGCTGGATAGATGGATGGATAGATAGATATAGATAGATAGATAGATAGATAGATAGATAGATAGATAGATAGATGATAGATAGATAGATAGATTGTACTTCTCACCCATCACAAATATTACAATGGTGCATTTCCTGGGGTGGCATTCGGGGGATATCTAACAGTGAATTAATTTGGTATTGGTGCTGAGAAAGTGAATGTTCAGTGAATGAATAAGAAATTATTTCCCAAGTTAAAGTTACTCAGGTAGTTTTTTGCTTCCAACAAAATTGAAGGAAGAATCAAATCCAGTTTTTCACTGATATTTTTAAATTGCTAAGTACTTTATTTTTTGCGTACAATTGAGAAGTTAAAAAAATTGAGTGACATCGTCATAACAATATTCTTTCTAATACCAATATCTTTACATGAACAAGGTTTGTCAGCATTTGCATCTATTAAACTGACAAATGGGGTTTTACTGGTGCTGAATCCTGTTTCATTTTATCACTAAGTGTTACACAGTAAAGAGTACTGAGCTGACTTTTTCAAAGCTCCATACATCACATTAAAAAATTCATTTCTAATAAAATATTTTTATGTTTAATAATTATCAAAATTTGTAATATATTTATGTCAACTCCAGGTTAATAGTACTTTTAAAAGGTAATTCAGCAGGACGGAGGGTAATTTTAACTTAGAGCCTTATTCAAATTTTTTTAAATTTAAATTTCCATTGACACTATTTTCTTGTTGCAGAGAAACATGATGAAGTAATCAGTAAACCTAAACTTCCATGAGAAAAATAGAATGGAAATCAGAGTTTAAGGAAGCAAAGGAAAAATTTAAAATTTCCAACTGCTAAAAGAAGGCTTGTTCATCTGTTTCTTAAATGGATAATGGTAAACAGGTATCAAAGCCCATAGTCTTTGGTTTCATTGGATTCATGTAATAATTTATTGCCTTTATTTTTAAAAAAATCATTATATTTAAAACAAGAAGAAGAAGAAGAAGATAGTAAGAAGGGAAAAATGAAGGGGGGGAGATCGGAGGGGGAGACAAACCATGAAAGACTATGGACTCTGAGAAACTGAGGGTTCTAGAGGGGAGGGGGGTGGGGGGATGGGTTAGCCTGGTGATGGGTATTAAGGAGGGCACATATTGAATGGAGCACTGGGTGTTATATGCAAACAATGAATCATGGAACACTACATCAAAAACTAATGATGTAATGTATGGTGATTAACATAATATAAATAAAATTTTAAAAAATCAATATTTGTAATACGTAGAAAATTATATTATTTGAAGCTACTATTTAGACTTACGTTGAGGGGCACCTGAGTGGCACAGTTGGTTAAGCATCCAACTCTTGCTTTTGGCTCAGGTTGTAATCTCAGAGTCCTGAGATAAAGCCCCTTACTGGGCTCCACAGTGAGTGGAGAGTCTACTTGAGATTCTCCCTCTCCCTCTCCCTTTGCCCCTCCCCCTGCTTGCTCTCTCTCTCAAATAAATAAATAAATCTTTAAAAAAAATAAATCAACTTATGTTGAAACACTTTGGATGTCAACTTTAAAATGTGCTAAGTGAAACAGAATTTTTCAAAATTTTGTTTGAGCACATAAGGGAGAAAGTTTGAAGACCACTTGGTTCTCAATAGTGCCTGCCTCAAAGCCATAAATGCCCAGACTCCACCCAGGAAAAATTAAGTCAGAATCTCCGGGAGCATCCACCCTGCCCTGCCTACCCTTGTGATAGTCACATGAGCCAGAGTTAAGAACCACAGTCATGGGGTGAATTAACTTTTCCTCTCAACTTCCTCTAGGACAGAAAGGGTCTGGAAAAACACATGGGGCAGGTATAGAACAAGAAAAGGAGAGAACTGAAAGAGGAGAAAGAAGCAGAGGTGAAAAAAGCAGGAAACAAAAAGCATTGAAAACCAACCCATCGCATCCCAATTTTGCCAAAGGATAATCCCACCTCTAACCAATAATGATTCCGTTGTTACCAATGACTCTTGGAAAGTACATTTGTCTTTTTTACTTTTTGTATTATTGTACTATTTGACAAAGTAGATGTTCAATAAAAGTCATCTGGATGAATTCTTGTTTATCTGATAATGAAACGTCTTTTTTTAAATTTTATTTTATTATGTTATGTTTTATCTAATGAATATTGATTCTCGCCAGTTTTATGCCAGTTCCTCCTCCACAGTCTTCTCAATATTCAGTCCCAGGAAAAAGGGCCTCATCCCTGTTTGAGGTTTAATGCTACAAACACCAGGGACTTGGGAATAGACACTGTTCTCTAGCTGTTAAAAAATGCTTGCTACTTTGCTATGGCATATTTCCTTTTAGAAGCCCTCTGTGATGCTTCTTGCACATCCAGTTTCATCCATCCTCTTTTTTTTTTTTAAGCCACCTTGTAAGTGGTAAATTCCATAACTCCTTTGTTCTGACATCACTGGATTCTGACTCTCCATAGGTAATTGGTATTATTATTTTGATGCCTCTGTGGTTGACACTTGTGGCAATTTCTTTAAATAGTAGCTCACCTGTGGATACTGAATTATTCTACACAATCTTCAAAGGCTGTCAGAAGGTACCCTCTTGAAATTTTATCATTTCTTGAACTAATGGGAAATCCTTGGTAAAGTCATGGGTTTCTTTATATTTATTATTTTGGAAGCCATTCCCAATCTGACTAGCTACAGTACACATTTGCTAGAATGTCTTCTTTCAGTTCATATAAGCACAGTGCTGAAGACAGCAGCCAAATTATTTCCTCACTAGAGGAAAAAAATTTATTGTTGAGTACATTTTATTGATTTCATACAAAATTTTTCAAGTCGAGAAAAAAGTAGGATTCCCTAAAAACAGACAATATATTCCTCCTCATCACCACAATCCCCAGCTAGAGAAATGCTTTAAAGAAATGACTTAAATGCTTTACACCCAGCTGCATGGACTTGTCATATTGCAGGCACCCCAAATCATTAAGCAAAATCTCTGAGGCTTAACTGACACTTTTATCCCTTATCTGACAAATTTGACAGGAGCCAATGTGTTCACTAACCCCTAACTCTTCCTTTGGAGCCCTTCCTCTTTTCTATGAATGGCTCCTTCATTGGAGGCTCCTCAAAAATTTTCATCAACCACGATAATTTGGGGATAATCTCAAGCTCTTGGCTTTGTCCAGCTTTTGTTTCTGAAGACTAACATTTTATGCTGGACTTCATCAATAAGAGAGAAACTAAAGAGAAGTGGCAAATTGTTGAATGGTTTTTAAGGAACCCGAGTTTGATAGGTAACTGTGACGCCAGGCCCCTCCCTTCTATTTTCTGCATTCCCTACATCAAAATGTTGCCATATCTACTTGAGTTCATCTCTTTGTTCTACTCCCACAGCTGCTGCCCCCTTGGTCCAGGCTCTGCACCCCCCCACCCCACCCTAGAGTTTTGTGACAACTGCTGACAGATCTCTTTGCCCTGGGCTTTTGCTTCTCTCTAATTTGATCTCCATACCCTTGTTTATGTTATCTTCAGAAAGGACAGCTCTGATCATAGACTTCCTCTTTCACAAAGCTTTAAAGGCTCCTCACCGCACACAGAACCAAACCCAAACTTCCTCACTTGCCTTTTAAAACCGTGCACCCTTACCAGAGTCAACATATATGAAGGGCCTCATTTTCCAAGCACTCATGTAAATACCAAGGTTATAAAAAGTAACAAGAATATTAGGCATCTGTTGCTATTAAGAGATAAAAAAGAATAAAATATGGTTCTCACCAGAAGTTCTCTTCTACCTGGGAGAGGCTTGTTCTACTCTACTCTTAACTCCCACACATATTTCCACCTGTTCGCCGCCCACACACGATTGGCAGAAATCCCCTCCTTCAGCCATTAAGGACGATCCATAATCCCTAAAGACACACAACACTCTGCTACCTCTGCACCTTCGCTCATTTGGTCCTCTTCATCTGGAAGTCTTCTCCCCCCACATCCTTCCTGGGGGCACCCATCATGCGAGCTCTCCTCAAATTCTAAGTATTCTACAGGGCTCTCTCAGAGCTCCTCAGCCAGATTAACATCCCTCCATTTCCTCACTGTGTATTTAGTGACATTAAACATATATCATAATATGCTATATTACTGCTTACGTAGGGAGTCTTCTTCTCCACTAAATTTGGAAGACCTTAAAGGCACAGATTTCATCTTTTTTTTTCCTTTATGTCTCCCAAGGTACCCAGAGCCTTATGCATAGATAATCCCCAACAAATATTTGATAATCTGCAGTAAATGCTTCAGCATGGGACCTTGAGAAAGTGGTACTTGATGTATTGCTTCTTTTTGTTGAAATTCCATGTCATTGTTTCCCATGTCATATTAAGATTTAGCTTCAAGTACCCACTAAAGTTTTTTATAGCTCCTTTAACCAGATTGCAAGGCAATTCTTTTTTAGCCAGCAACATAATGTGGGAAAAGAAAGACAATGTTCCTTTTCTCTAATGCGTTCTGCAATCACAGATTTCCTTGGCTATGCCTTTCTCTCATGATCCTTGATCCAAATGATGATGCTGTAACTATGGTAGACACTGAGCCACAAAGCAGCCACAATTCTAAATATTGGCAAAAAATAAATAAATAAATAAATAAAGTTCTCATTAAATACTTGCTAATTAAATGGCTTGGGTAAATTCTAGTTTTATGAACTGTTACCATCTTCTGCTTTGGATAGAGGTGTTGTTCTAGGGCTCCATAACACAGAAGCCATACCTATGTAATGAAAACAAAATAGTCATCAGTTAAGTTTTTATTTTTTATTTTTTAAAGATTTTATTTATTTATTTGAGAGAGAGAAAGAGCATGAGCAGGGGAAAGGGCAGAGGGAAGGGGGAGAGAATGAAGCAGACTCCCCTGTTTAGCGTAGAGCCCAGTGAGGGGCTTGATCCCAGGGGCTTGGTCCCAGAACACTGAGATCATGACCTGAGCTGAAGTCAGATGCTTAACTAACTGAGCCACCCAGGTGCCCCTTAATTAAGTTTTTAAAAAATCAGTTATCAATCCGGGGCGGGGAGGGGGAATCAATCAAAATTGTTTTTCTTATCTCATATAGACTGTATGTTTGGCTAAGTTTGATTTTCTGCTCTTTACCTCAGTATTTTGTTATCATGTACATAGGAAACATTTTTGGAGGGGGTTACCTATAGGATAAAAAGGTACCATATGAAACTCTGATGGGTATAAGAAAGATCAGCTAAGATCTTCAGCCTTCAAAATTACTCAGTATTTGGGAAGATAAGATAAATACATGAAAAAAAGTTAATTCGTTGTTGTCAAATATTTTAACAATGCAAAGAGGCCACAAAAGAGTATCTGACTGACTGATTTCTAAACATTATCCATTATAAGACTCAGTTAATGGAAAGGTCACTAAGAATTGGAGTGGCCCAGCAGTGTGGGCCAGAAGGCCAATGAGAAGCCCAGTTTAACTGAAGAAGAAATTTTAATTGGGCTACTAATCTTAAAAAGTTGAAAATAAGCTTTTAGCTATAATTCTTGACGTCACTATCACTTCAAGATTGCATAACCCTTTCCATTTACCTATAGTGTCTGCAAGGACATGCAGGTAGGGTCTGTAAGCAGAAAGGAAAACAGTCATACTGTCATATAATCACAAACACTCCTGGGGTACCAATAATGGTATGCACAATGTTTCTTTGCTTTTCCCATCCCGTTGCCATCAGACCGCACCATCAGCCTCACTGAGCCTCCTTTTACTCTTCTACCTCCTCTTCCTGTTCAGCCTCTCTCACAACACTCACAGGCTTTTCTTCTGCTTTTTCCTCCCCACTGGGTGTCCGATCTCAAAGTACTGAGTTTAGTTACTACCTTCATCATAGATGAGCAAGAGCAGAGGCTTCTTAAGTGGCTGCTGGAGGAGACTTCACTTCAGAAGTTACAAAGTATGCCCCTCCCCCCCCACCATGCTGGAAACAAACCTACATATACATTTCACTTTGGCCTGCGCAGTGTATTAATTTTTTTTAATTAATTTTTACCATTTTTAAAATTAAGGAATTTCCAGATTCTTCCCTTCAAAGAACTAGAATGTCCACAATGCCACAACTGAGGAATAACAGCTCACTTTTAGATGGAGATAAGCTTTCAGTTTTCCCCATTCCTCAAAGCTCCCCACTAGTTACATTTCCTGTGATCTTATAAACATTTTTGTTGGGCTTTCTTGCTCTACTAGAGCATCTGGGAGACCAACAAAACTTTAGTTTGTTATTATCAACCACTTTTCATAGTATAATATAGACTCATTATGCTAAAAAAAAAATCTGTGTCTCTCTTCTGTCTTTCTGAAGATGTTCCCAAGATCTGAATCCATGACAATTATAAAGTGGACGGCTTTTTAGGACCTACTTATTTGTCAAATCAGTAGGGTACCACAGAAACAGTTATTATATAATGTACTGATCAATCACTAATGTGTGTTAAAAAAAAATGTATCTTCCACAGGAAACAATAAAGCTTAGACACTGGAAAAATCTAAATCCATAAATAATTTTACTCTTCTTTCTCCCTCCAGAATAAATTTCAAATTCTCCGACTAGGAGAATGCAGAGCCCTGCACTCCGTGACTCCCTGTCTTTCCAGAATGAGCTCGCATCTCCCTGCTACCACCCCAGGCTGAGGCAGCATTGTCCGTTGCCTGTTTGCTGCAATAAACTCCAGGAGTTTTCCCTAATTTCCATCTTGACCCTCCATACCCCAAAGCCCTTCTCCACACAGCAGCCTTAGTGTTCTTTCTCAAATGGAATTCTGTCACCACTCTTTTGCCTGAAACCCTCAATGGTGTTCCATTGCATTTGGCATAAAACCCAAAATAGTTGCCATTATCTTTAAGATCCTATGACATCGGGCCTGTCTGTGTCTCTGACCTTGACTGGTATCATTCTCACCACTGGTCAGGACCCTTCAGCCACACTGGCCTTTTTGTTCATCAGACAAGCCTGGTTTATCAATACCCTTGCAGTTCCTTCTCCCTAGGCCTTCAGAAGGCTTTTTAGTATTCTGATCTCATATCAAATTTCCCCCCTTCAGAGAAGTCTTCACTGTCCCACCCTCTCTAAAGTAACTTATCCTCCCCACACTGTCACTTGTCATTTTATTATTTTATGTTTATTTGTAGCATCTCTCCCATTAGATTATCTTATTTGCTTACTTAGATATTATCTGTTTCTACCCACTAGGGTGCATGTTCCATTGAGCTTGGGCACCTCGTCGGCTTGTTCAGCTTTTATCTGCAGGGCCTAGAGCAGCCCTGAGGCACTGGATAATATGTTTTTTCCCTAAAAACCTACCCTTTCTCATCTCTCCACATTTACCTTTGCCAATTTCCCTTATTGTCTAAATTCTACCTATCCTTCAATATCCAACTCAAATATCATTTGAGTTGCTGTTTCTTTTCTCCAAATCTTTATGGGATTCCCCTCATCTTTCTGGTAATGGTATGCCATTTACGGAATTGTCATATATTCTAGGTATCCTTATGTCATCTTACCCCTTCCACAAAACAGTTAGCTCCTTAAGGAACAGAACCATATTTCATCTATTTTTGTACCTCTAGTACCTAGGACAGTGCTTTGCCTTACACAAAGTAGACACCCAATACAAGTTTTATAATAAATAAATTGAATGAATAAATAATGTATCTATGAGTTCCCACCACCAAAAACATACTATGAGAAATGAAAAAGAAACCCAATCATCAAGTTCCTTTTCAAGCAAATGGGCACTCCTCAGCATTTTCTTGGAAGATTGAGAGCATAAATAATTCCCTTCAGATTTTTCTATCACTGACTTTAGTCACCTTATTTATAATTTTGAGTGCTTAGAAGCCAGCAAGCTTTGTGTTCTAGTTCCAAAAAAGAAATCCTTAAAAAAAAAATTAGCAAATGACTCATTGAAATGTCATTTAAAAAAATAAAAGATAAATAAAAAACTCGCAGAGCTGTCTCAGTGGATAGAGCCAATAGCAACTCACTGAACTAAAATCAACTGAGCTATATTGAAGTAGTTAGTCAAAGATCTTCATTTTATCTTGGCACAGGAACAAAAATATGGAACGCAATATCCACATGGTAAGTAAACAACATTATTGCCATTTTCAAGCAAGAAAAGTATGATTTGGTTTTTACAAAACAAGGGAAATATTGGGGAGGAGGGAAACTCTATAGACAACTTTGACCTCAAACCATTACCCATATGTTACAGAAAACATAAAGTATTGGATCAATCTCTAACACTGAATTCATCATTTAATAATAACAACTACTAAATTACAAAGTGGGGTGCCTGGCTGGCTCAGTGGGTAGAAACTATGACTCTTGATCTCAGGGTTGTCTGTTCGAGCCCCACATTGGGAGTAGAGATTACTTAAAAATAAAATCTTAAAAGAAAAAAACCAAAAAATTTAAAAAATAAATTACAAAGTACTTCATATGTACTTCATATGGGCAGTTCTTCATACTTCAAGGGCAGTTCTAAGCCCTTTTTACATATGCCAACTCATTCAATCAGTACAGCCTTATGAGTATTATTACTATTATTATTGTTTTAGTATTATCATCATATGCTATATCATGAGATAGGTATTGTCACAGTACCATCATCTCTGGTTAGTGGATGAAGAAATGAGGCACAGAAAGACTCAGCCCTTGCCCAAGGTCACCCAGCTGGCTAGTGGTGGCTCTGGGATGTGAGTCCAGTCAACCTGGCTCCAGAGTCCATGCCCCTAACAATTTCACTGTCCTTCCTCTCTAGGTTGTTCTTTAATTTTTCCAAAATATCCTATTCATCTAAAGCAAACCAAACTCTTTTGATAGGATAATGGATTTGCTAAATCAATAAAAGAAAGTTGTCTGTAGAAAATGTCTTTCCCTTCTGATTCACGACCCCATTGGAACTACCTTGGGCAGCCCATCTCAGCACCATGATTCACCTGAGAACATCCCAGGACCAGGGGAACAGCACATATGCCTCAGGTTTCCCCACAATTTTACTCTGACCAACTTTCCAGCAGCATAGGAAGAATCTGTGAATGAATCTGCACAGAGCCCAGTGAAATCATTCCCTTCTGCGGGGCCTTTTTCCAGAATGGAGAGCAAAATTATAAGCCTAATAAGAAAGGTTTTTAGAGAAAAAACATAATGTTGTGTCTAAGAGAAACTACATTTCTATCGGAAGAAAGAATGTTTCTTTGGCAACTAGAGAGAGACGCTGGCTTCGGCATGGTGAGTCTTTAGCCTTTCAACAGAGGGGCAGCCATAAAGACAAGGCCATGGGCTTCAGAGGCGGTTTCGTACAAAAGAACTCTATCAGACCAGCTTAGGGGGCTCCTGCAGACTTTTTCTAGGTCCCATCTCTTTCTTCCTTGCCAGCCCTTCTCCATTTTCATCTAGACACCCACACACACTCTGATCTTTGGACTGGCCTCCCGCGGAGTGACCCCATTTCCAAGCACCCTGGCTTTGCTTCTAACTTCAATCCCCCAGCTCCTCGCCTGCCTCCCTCCTCTTCAGCGTAAGCAACGGCAAGGTCTTTTAAATCACACTTGACAGGTACATCTTTATCTTCTTCTCTTCCATCAGAAACAAAAAATGGTTTCCTACTTTGTTTCTCCCAGGGTTTTCTACTCCTTCTCTCTTTAAAAAGAAGAAGAAGAAGAAGAAGAACGAGAAGAAGAACGAGAAGAAGAAAAGAAAAAAGAAAAGGAAAGGAAAGGAAAGGAAAGGAAAGGAAAGGAAAGGAAAGGAAAAGAAAGGAAGAAAAAGAAAACACTATGCAACTTATTTTCTTGTAAAGTTTTCAGCCACATGTAAATCACCACTCCAAGAAATATTTTCTTAAACTTAAGAGTTTAACAAAATGTAAGTGGCTGCCTTGAACTTTAGATTAAATTTTATTACTCTGAGAGAAGTATGCAAATTCCAAGTAACAACTCAAGAGAAAAGAAAAATGAAAGAAGCCAGTATTTTTTCCATTATTCCAAAGAAGCGCATATCAAAGTCACTTTGATTTATAAACTTCAAAGACACCCAGATTCCATTTATTGAAGGTCCAAACAGCAATATTGATAAAACCATCCAGTTATTCTTTAGAACAGATTAACCCTGGATTTTAACTACCCTACAACTTCCTTCATATTTGTCATCAATTGTCAAGTGCTCTTGGATATTATATGCTAACTAATATGAATAGTACTTTATTCTTTATCACTGACTTGAACATAGGATTTTGAGACTAGGCTGCATCTAGTTTAATTTATCCAAACTTCTGCTAACATAACCATATTTGGCCAATTTAATGAATGCACTTAGGTCAGTAGGGCTAACATTTTTCAGAGAAAGACTACAGTTTACTCCTGTACTTAAACCCCTTTCTCTGTCTAACTTCTGTTTGCCTTTCCCTGCACACCTTTAAGCATCATTGAATGTTTATACTAAATAAGAAATTTCCTAGCATTACTGCTATTCACTTTACTGACATTAATGTTATTGTTCACATAACCCTGCTTCCCTTCTTCCAAGCAGCACGTTTCTCTTTTCGCTGCCCAAGTAATCCAACACACTCTTGTATACCTGTACTGGCTGCAATTCCCACATGCCGCCTCCTATTATCATTGTAGCTTACACACCTGGAATTTCTTCTCCAACAATCTTCAAAACCATGTTGTGGCTCCTGAGGCCTCTGTCCTCTGCTCTTCTCTATCTACAGCTGACTTTTGGACAGATTCTTCCAAGTCCATCGTTCTGGTCAAACCTCTATATCCCCTCATCCTCTGCATGCTAGTTTCATATTTCCAGCCAACTGCAGTCACCCTCTGAGAGGATGTTCAGCCATGCCCTCAAACTCAAGAAGTCCAAAATTCCATACATACATTATATTTCTTCTAAAATAGGATCCCTTTATGGCCAGCCAGTCTCCAAAATTGAAGAATCAATCCTGAGAGATGTTTTCAATCCTTCCCTGTCTTTCTCTGATTTTCCATCTGTCACCTCACAGAACTACTCTTTCATTTTGTAGTCCATTAGTCACTAAATTCATACCCTTAGCACCGTGTACATGAACAACTTAAATTCCTCCCTGATTGCCAGAGTCAGGTCTCTCCCTTTCAATCCAGCCTGAATACCACTGCCAACCTAGGCATGCAGAAAGGATGCTTTCACTGGGCACTCCCTATTCAAGAACCTTCAAGGTCCCTATCGTTTACTGCACTAAGGCACTAACTCTGTTGGCTTGTGAAGACTCTCCATAAGCCTGACATGCTCTGGCGATTATGGACCCACTCTCTCCTCATCCATACTCTACACTCTCATCTCCATTAGGCTCTTCCACACTGCACTCCAAATTAGTGATGTTTATTGCTGACCCTTTCACGTTTCCCTTCTTTCAGACCCAGATTAACTTCTACCTTTTTAGAAAGTCTTCTCTGTTTATTCCAGATCCTGACTGTGATCTTTCTTCTTTGAATGGCTATTACAAATGACTACTACATTTTGGCAACAAAATGCTCAAAAGCGTCACAGCTCCTCTTGCATGTTCTGTCTTGCCCTCCCCCCGCCCCCGCCCCTCCCCCCCTCTCCGCCCCTGCCGCTCCCCCCTCCCCCCCCCCACCTCCGGACAGTGCTCCGCACGTAGCACTCACGGCAGACACCGCACAAATAGCTTATAACCAAGGAATGGGTTAAGCAGCACAGATTGTCTTTCCAAGACAGTGGATGCTGGGAGGCCTCAAGAGTAAAACTGTCCACAGAGTAACTTTTTCCTAGCTCTACAACCACTAATACCCAATGATAGCCATTCAAAATAAAGTCTGTTTTTGCATTCATGGTCCTCCCTGATCCTGACTATACCAGCCTTCCAAGTTGAGATCTCCACCTAACCCTGCCCCTGTCCTTTACCTTAGCCATTCTGCTCTAAACAGTGTTCCTATTATTCCCTTTGAAACGAGTTAGCTACTCAAATCAAACCATCAGAAGTTGTCCAACAAAAGAAACCTAATAAAATCTGAAGATAAGAAATAGTAAAGCTGGGGCACCTGGGTGGCTCAGTCGTTAAGCGTCTGCCTTCGGCTCAGGTCATGATCCCAGGGCCCTGGGATCGAGCCCCACATCGGGCTCCCTGCTCCGTGGGAGGCCTGCTTCTCCCTCTCCCACTCTCCCTGCTTGTGTTCCCTCTCTTGCTGTGTCTCTCTCTGTCAAATAAATAAATAAAATCTTAAAAAAAAAAAAGAAATAGTAAAGCTAAAAACAAATATGGCCAAATTAGTAAACAGAATCATATTAAAACTGTAAATAAAATAAATAAAATCCAAGAGCTGGTTCTTTGGGGGCGAAAAATTATAACCAATCTAAAAAGTTTATTCCATATGTCAGTAAATATAAGAAGGAGAGAGAGAATATAAAAACAGATGAGGGGATTTTTACAGTTATTTTAATGTATTATGTTTAATTCTATTCCAGCCCTCTTCAGCCAGTTTTCAGGAGAGAATTAAGCTCTAAGGCATCCAATGCATGTAATAAATTCACTTCCTTCCTATGCATCTGGAATGGTAGACGTTACGTGCCACCTTGGGAGGACTGAAAACAGTCATTCAAACCAATCTTTGGAGGCTCAGTTCATTGAGATCTCAATCAAAGGACAATTCTGTGAAAATCTATAAATTACTGGAAATGATGTATGTAGAAGAAACCCGATTAGAAGAAATCACAAAAGATATTGAACAACTTAAGAAGATAACGACCTCCAAAATGACCCAGAGCAGCTAGTTTGATGGGTGAGTTCTTTTATTTTTTATTTTTTTAAATATTTTATTTATTTATCTGACAGAGAGAGACACAGCAAGAGAGGGAACACAAGCAGGGGGGTGGGAGAGGGAGAAGCAGGGTTCCTGCCGAGCAGGGAGCCTGATGCGGGGCTCGATCCCAGGACCCTGGGACCATGACCTGAGCTGAAGGCAGCCGCTTAACTGACTGAGCCACCCAGGTGCCCCGGGTGAGTTCTTTTAAATCCCCATGCAACGTATGCTTCAGAAAATAGAAAAAAAAGTGTAAACATCGAAAGTATTTTAGAAAGCCATATGTTGCCAAAATCTGATAAAGGAAAATATTAAAACTGCAGCCTTGTGTCATTTGTAAATACAGATTCAATAATCCTAATAAACAACCCATCTAGTCAGCTAAATTCTATAGTATATCGTGAAGAATGTCCAATAAGCAAAATAGGGTATATCCTAGAAACACAAATTGAGTTTATTATTCAGAAAGCAATTCATCTAATATATTAATTCAGTAGATCCAATTAGAAAAAATGAAAATTCAAAAATTTAAATCCATGTTTTAACCTACGAAGAGAATATTTCCTTAACATGAAAAGGAAAGCCATTCTCAAGCTAATAGCTAGAGCCATATTAAATGTGAACCACTTGAGACATTAAGGTTTAAAGTGTGAATAAAATGAAGGCACATCGTAACATTTAACACAGATCTGGAAGTTCTGGCCAATACTTTAAAAATTTGAAACCAAAAAAAGGCAAACTTTTAAGATATAGGAGATAAAATCACCAGCATTTGTATGGGATACAATTATATACATAAAAAAACCAAAGAGAATCAACTGAAAAAGTCATAATTAGTAAAGTTCAGTAAAGCTGAAGATATGTATACAAAAACAGAGAGCTTTCCAAGACATCAGCTAAAATTAGTAAACACTGTGGGAAAACATTCCAATTCCCATGGTAACAAAACATACAAAATGCCTAAAACTAATCTTACTGAATAACATCCGAGATTGTATCAATAAATCTACAAAACTTTCTATCAATACATCTTTTTAAATGTTTATAAATATAAAAATACCATGTTCTTCTCTGATAAGAACTTATGGATGTCATTAAAAGGATGCCTTTCTTTCCAAATTAATTTACAGATTCATTGCAAACTTCAAATTCAAATACCCATGAAATTTTTTAGCTTGTCTAAATGATTCTAAGGTTCATCTAGAAAAATGACATGTTAAGACCAGCTTTAAACAAAATGTTAACAAAAAGAGTAATGAATGAGTACTTGGCTTACTAGATATAAAAACTTTTATGAAACTACAATAATTTAGATGGTGTGGTAATAGCACGGGACTTGACAGTTTAATGAAACAGTCAAGATAGCCCTGAAATAGGACTAAAAATATATAAAAACTTAATGAAGAATGATAAATGAAAAATCACATACCATAAAAATGCTTGGAGGTAACATTGGTGAATATAAAACTGATTTAAAAGCAATGGAATATATCACCAAGGAAAAGATACATAGATTTGACTGCATAATCTTTAAAATTTGTATAGCACTGAAATAAAGTTTATCTAATATAACATCAATAATATTTTAAAAGTTAAGAACAAAACTCTATCAGAAAATACTTCAAAAATATTTACAAGCAAACTGCACCCTGGGAAAAATATTTGTAACATATATGACAAGTTAAGAACTTTATTGTATAAAAGAGAATTTACATCTCAATAAGAAAAGTAAGAACACACTGTGTATTCATTTCCTGCTGCTGTAACAGACCCCTACAAACGTAGTGGCTTAAAACAATCCAAATTCATTTTCTTATATTTCTGGAGGCAGAGGCTGAGGGAGAAGCAGGCTCCCCGCTGAGCAAGGAGCCAGACATGGGGCTTGATCCCAGGACCCCCCGGATCATGACCTGATTTGAAGGGAGACACTTAACCAACTGAGCCACCCAAGCGCCCCTCGATCTCACTAGAATTCTAACTGGAAAATAAAAGAATAGTGAGAGATTTCTTTTGCCTAACAAATTGACAGAGACTTTTCTAAAATGTGAGTACATGAATCTAGTGCAAGTACAGTTTCTGAACCATTGTAGACAATAATTAGGTGATACGTGTGAGGAGCCTTAGAATGTTCATGTCATTTAATCCAATAACTTTATTTCTTGAAATTTGTCTTAAGAACTTACTGAGGTAGGCATTTGAAATGTGTAATAAGGCTATTACTTGCAGTATTTTGAAAGAGTAATAAATTAGAAACTATTGTCCAACAATAAGGCATGGTTAAATAAATTATGATAAAGCTATAGGATTGAATATTATGCAGCCATAAATTAAATCGTAGAAGATTTTTAATAATATCCAGGATATTCTCACACTATACTGCTGAGAACAAAAACAGAATACAAAACTGGGTATATTACAAAATATATGCAAAAGAGGAGGCTAATAATGGTTAACTCAGAGTCATAGGATTATAGGCTATTTTTATTTTCTTTATTATACTTTATTTTAATAATAAATATTATTACTGTTATAATCATAAAAAAAGATAATTTAAAATTCCAAAGTGAAGGATGACAGATGTTGGACATTGAGCCTCAGAATTCTAAGCAGGATGGAAAATAGAGTGCTATACGCCCCCAAATGGCAGCTCCCACACATCAACCGGAGACCAGCCATGCACATTATTCCTTTCAGAAACAAAGCCAGCCAGCACCATGTGCAAATCAGTATCTCACAGTTATGCACCCTTGCCAGCAGAGAGTAACACAGAACAAGTTCGAGCACAGAACTCCAGACCCTGAGTAGAAATGGGTTTTTGTCCCTGCATTTGGGCCTACGCAAGGATCATGGGCATATTGCAGAGCCTCCAGAGTCAGAGGGAAGAATTAAGCAATATGAGTTTTAATTAGATTCTAACACAGGAAGAAGGACCTAATTGGAATTGCTGAAGATTGCATCCGATAAACACATCAGACACAGCACAGTTCACAATGCACCTTTTTTCACTTGGCCAAAAAAAAAAAATTTAAATTTTGCTATAGGCTTCTAGAAGGAATACTTATTTCAAAGTGTGAGTTAGGGCTACCTGATGCTAACTTTGTCGATAAACTAATAGGAAGTTAGCTTTATGACAGCAAGGATATTTTGTTCATTGCTATGTGTCTGGTGCTTAAAACAGCACCTGACAGCCAAGAGGTACTCAACAAATAATTGTTTTTTGTTTTTGTTTCTGTTTTTAAGTAGGCTCCATGCCCAGTGTGGAACCCAATGTGGGGCTTGAACTCACGACCCTGAGATCAAGACCTGAGCTGAGATGAAGAGCTGGATGCTTAATTGACTGAGCCACCTAGGCGTCCCTCAATGGACGATTGTTAAATTGTTTGGACCAGTAGAATTACTATATTCTACCTTCAGGTTCAATAGCTTATCACTTTCACAGGATTTGAACTCCCAAACCAGAGCCAGTATTGGGGAATTAATACATCCTATACACATCTTATACAGGGGTATTACTTTAAGGGAAATCCTATCTTAAATCTGGAAAGGAACTTACACGTCTTCAAATTCAGGCCGTTCCATTTAACACAGAGAACAAATTCCTCAGAGTCTAATGTAAGTTGTCCAAGGACACACCTCTGACAGCAGAACCAAAGTGGAGGGGTCTTTCTTCTCCCTTGCCCACACTGAATGCAAGCATCGGATGCTGCCATGTGGGTGATTTCGCAAGTGGAAGCACGTTCCATTGGGCCAGCTCCATGGCTCCTACCTCTCTTCTCACAAAATATGACCACCCACCATATTACCCCATACTGTCTAAAACCAGCCCCTGCCATTTTTACATTATTAACTCTAAAACTTAATATGGGTGACATGACTTCTCTCAAGACTACTGGCAGAGATCCTTTCTCAAATCAGTTGCCAAGTGATTTTGAACTCGGCTCAAGGAATGTCATGTCTGAGGACACTGAATACTGCAAGCCCAATAGACTTCCTGCTCCTTGTAATTGTGTTGTTCATCCTTGAAGTCTCTGTATTTGACATTTTGCCATTGTCGGCTCATTAAATAAATTACTTATTAAAATAAAAGAGCATCCCTGCAGTAAGTGCCTGGCCTGCTGACATCCAGCTGAAGAATGATGTGCAGGGGTTTTAGGCTTTGTCTGATTGTCCTGAGTCAGCTTGGCAGAAGCCACCATCCCCTGAGCAGCCCCTGCAGAGTTTGGGGACACACAGAACCAAGGTATGGTGTGCATGGCAAGGCCGTCTGTGTTTACAGAGAAGGGAGATACTTTTACAACCTGGGGGCCAAAGACAGGCTGTTATGCCATTGCAAGCCGCTTATTCTTAGTAAAAATCTGGGATTTATGGATTACATTTTTTATATTCAATAAAAAGAGCTAGGCAGATAGACTTCTGGGGTCACTCACAGAAAGATGTTGACAGTAGCCCACCAGAGGCAGACACAGAGACAACACCATCGTAAGCAAACCTCCAGGCAAGAGAAAGACTTAAATTCTCTCACCTCTCACCTCAAAACTTTTTTTCCAAAACTAAAATTCAAGCAGTCAACATAATACATGAAAGATGAGATCCCCCCTCAGCCTCCCTCCAGGATTTTGCCTGTTACCCCGGAATGTGAAGCAGCAAATGTAGATTTCTGTGATTCTCTGCAAGGAAAATTGGAGCAGATAAGGTCTTAGCTGAGCTGGGAATGTGATAAATATTTTCATGGACTGCTGAGTCTCACTAATTGGATACTTTAATGAAACTTGAGCTTTCTCTTCCTAACTTCTAACACCCCTTTAACCTTTAACAACTGGTCCAGGCAATCTTTAAACAAAAGAATGTGTGATCCCGGAGAATCTTTTCTTTCTATTTTCAAATGGATGCCCCTGTGGTAATTGATAATAGCTCCCAATAGAGGAAGGATCACTGTTTTGTCCTGCTGCCTTCAGAACTGCTAATGAAGAGAACTTTTTTTCCAGTATTCACCCTCAGTGAAATTAACATTAATTGAACATTAAGTCCTAGGGAAACACCCACTAGAACTTTCACACTTCTCCCGCACCATCCTCATCCTACCAATTCTTCTGCTAACATACTAGGTGGAAAGATGTCTCTTCCTATTGTACCTAAACAAATCAGTGTACGGGGAAGTGATTTATCATTCATGAAAAGCAATCAGATTGCTTGGGGCTGACAGCTGTTCCCAAAATGCAGCTGAGAAACAGACCTTTGGCAAAGTGTAAAATTTGGAACAAAATCATATTACTGTACTTCAGCTGGCAACAAAAGAGGCTGATAGTGAGCCTAATAAACAAAATACCATGCAACCCAAAATGTATTAGCTAGTCTACATTTATGGACAAAAATGGTTATTTTTCCCATTGTTCCTAAGTTACTTTCAAACACACAAAACACCTAATAAAAATAAAATATTCTTTTTAGGGTTTTTTTTTCCTCTTTTTTTGTAGGATTTAGACACATTTTTGGTATGTGTCTAAATCCTACAAAGACTATTTTTTTCACACAATTCATTATGGGAAATGAACCAGAAAAAAAATGCTGAAACGTGTACAGAGGTTAAAGAGGGACACAGCTTTTACTAGAACAGGAAGAATTCCAGTATATTCTGGCCTCTGAGCCATAATTCATTTCATTTCCCATGTTGAGAATTCTTTCCCATATCTCTCTGCTTCTCTAAGATCTGTCTTTTCGAACAAAATACACATCCTCATCAAACCTCCAAAATGCGATAATTTTTTTTTGTTTTATTTATTTGTCAGAGAGAGAGAGAGAGCGCGCGCGCGCACAAGCAGGGGGAGATGTAGGCAGAGGGAGAAGCAGGCTCCCCACTGAGCAAGGAACCCGATGCGGGACTCGATCCCAGGACGCCGGGATCTTGACCTGAGTCCAAGGCAGAGGCTTAACCGACTGAGCCACCCAGGCGTCCCACAAAATGCTCCAGTTCTTAGATGATTTTCCCAACTGTTTTGACCCTCAGTGGTCTCACCTTCCCTTGAACCCTTGTGACATTTCTTTCAGCTGCCCCCTCTCTGCTCTCCTTCCCTAACTTCTTTCATTCCCAGCCCACACCCCCCATTCAACAGCATTGAACCCCTTGCCCTATCCAAAGCACAATGTGCTCTTTTTATACTCTGTGTTTCCCTAAACATTAATTCTTTGGCACGGAAATGTCCTTCACCCTTTCTTGCTGACCAATCATATTCAGTCTTTGAGATCTCCTCAAATGTCCATTTCTTCCTTCATTTAATAAACATTGAATGAACAGCTATGATGATTCTTGCTCTAAACTAGTAGCTAGTGGTAAAGATATGAAAAAGACAATCTCCACCCTAAAGATACCCACAGATTCTTACCTTCTTCTAAAAGTCACTGTGTCATGTGGCCTCTGTCACTAGCCTCCCCATCTGTCACTCATCCCTTATGTCCTTGAGCTCTAGCCACATCAGCTTTCTCTCAGGTTCTGAACCTCCCCATGCTCCTTCCAAACTCAGGACTTTATACATCCCATTTGTTCCTGTCAGGCACTCATCTTTGACCAGCTGATGCCTGCTCTGCTTTATACCTCAGCCCCCACATCCCTTTCTCAGGGACATCTTTTTCAAGTCTTTTGAAAGGCCCAATTCTCTTATAAATATTCATAGTATTTTTACAGCCCTGTATGTCTTCTGCAAAACCATGATAGCAGTCCTAGTTTTACAATTGTTGATTTGCTTCTTTGTTTAATGCTTGCTTCTTCCATAAGGCTGTAAGCTGCATTTAGTACAAACTTTGTGGTATTTTACCAGTAAATCCTCAGGAACTATAACGGGTCTATACATGTTAACATTCAATAGATACTTCTGGAATAAATGACCAAAAAAGTGGATGCGTGAAATGAAAAATCCAGTTGGTAGGAGAACGACAAAGCCCTTTATCATGCAACAGAATGCGTGATGGAGGGAGTCTTGCATGATACATGACCCCTGAGGAGGGTCAGATCTACAAGGAGGCCATTGATCATTTTCATGAAGACAATTTCTTCTGGCCATCAGACAGGGAAGTGAGATTGAAATCAAGGGGTGAACAGCAAATGAGGCAATGGACACAGTAAGTGAGGAATCTCCTTTCAAGAAGTTTAGTTGTAGGGTGGCCATAGGAAAGATCTAGAATGAAGAGGATGATTGTTTTTTAATGAGAAACTAAAAAAGATGTTATGTGCTGAATAGAGAAGAGTTAGAGAGATGAAGAGATTGGATAATTAGCAAATCTAGGTTCCTGAAGATCTGGAGGGAATCAGAATTGTAATAGAGGTAAGAGGAACATCCTTAGCAGGAACAGGGACCTCTTTTTTATTAGGTAGGAGAGAGGGATGTTAAAATGTATAGGAATGCAGCATTCATTCCACAAATATTTATCGGGCACCTACAGGTAAGGGGAATAAAGTATGTCTGTGGAAGAAATGGAAAAGGATTCTAGATAGGGTAACCCCTATTGAAATGACAATTGAGCAAAGACAGACAGAAGACCAGAAATTGATGGTGTTGCATACTAATGGTTTCTAAGTTTCCTTTGGGAGGCAAAGAAAGTTATCTACTGACAGAGGAGCTGAGGCTGGCTTGAGAAGAATAGTAAAAGTTTCTATCAGCTGCTGTTGAGGATAGAAGAGGGAACTTATGTGGGATGTGTAAAAGAATTTCTGGAAGCATTGAAGATTGGAGAACAGAGTTTGAGGTCCATGTATTTGTATTTGCCCTGGCACCATTCCCATCCCATGGTCCAGTCCTAAGAGCCAAAAGGGCAAAAAGGTGAACTGATCCAAAGAGAGGACAAAAATCCCAAGAAACTGGTGGAAGGATGATTCTTGTGAGTGATACCAAAAACAGAACAGATGAACTTAGTAAAATGGAGACAACCTTGCTTCCACAAAATCTCCCAAAGAGCTAGTCACTCTGTCCTGTGCTTCCATAGCAAGTTCCCCATATTTTATAAAGTGCAGTGTTAATTATGTGGCACTAGAGTATGTTTATGGGTAAGAACATCTTACTTTCCTTTGGATCTTCCCCACGGCTTTGCCCAATGCCTGATCAAGAGCAAGCACTTAGTAGGCATTCATTGACTTAATTAATTACATAATACATATTCATGCTTTGCTACCTTTTATAATTATTTATCTTTCCATGTATATCATCTATTTTCTCTACTTTATTATGTGGGGCAAGAGCAGGAATCATGCCTGTACTTTTTTGTTTACCTGGAAGTGTGCCCTAGAAATAGAAGAAAGTCAATAATTTTTTGTTATTGCTATTGAAGGGAAAAAAATGATTAAGGTACTAAAGCAAGGTCAATTTCTGGATTTCTCACTCCCTGAAGCAGTCATAAACTTGTAGTTGAGTAATTGTAAAATTTTGAGACTAGAGCAGAAAAAATTATGTAATCAGAAGAACTGCAGTGACAAGTGTTGAAAAAGATGACTCCTTGTGTCTGCAACATCACCAAATACTTCTAGAAAATTATTTCCCAGGATAGAACCATCCCCAGGATTAGGAAGGACATTTTACAAAACTATCACAGCTTGATGGAACTACCTTTTGGAACAATGATTCTTCAGTCATGGTATGAATATCCTCAGGAGAACCAAAGCTGATTCTGCAGATATGAGGAGCCCCAGGGTAATAAGCATGGTGCATTTCTAAATATGACTAAGTGTCAAATTAAAACATATTAAAATAGAAAGAATTGCAAATACGCTATGAGATAAAATGTAAATTTTAATGATAAATATGGACCTAATTTGGGTTCTCCTCCAAGACCCAGTACATGATATCAGGATCAGAGCTGGAGGGATAGGAGGGGATATTCACATCCCTTAGCTGTTCCAGCATTTGACTAGGTGAATTTAGGAAGTACTGCCTCACTGTTACCAGCTCCTTGCCGATTTCATGAAACATCAAGCAACTTAAGTCACTTGAATTTTTAATGGATCTTACCACCAGAGAAAAAGTGCCTGTGAAGATGACTTTCTCACTCCCAGGCCATGTACATCCCTTTTGATAAATCCATGAATTGTCCTCCAGGTACAATCCAATCTTATGTGATCCTTGACAGGCAGCACCAGTCAAATAAACACCCAAAAACATTCGTCTTAAAAAAAAAAAAAAGTTATTTCCATTTACTTGGATTCCCCCAAAGCTTTAACTAAAATGTTCATTTTATTGACCCAATGTAGATCCAGCCCTACAACCACAAATTCACCACACTGGAAAAGAATGGCTAGATTTCATACTTTAGCATAAATACCACAAGGGTATTGACCCAAGTTTTTAGTAGATTTTTTCTCTCCTTCGACTCATTCATTTTCTACTTCTGTGTTTATGATCTTATAGTAAATGTGTCCTCTACTGTAATCTTAAATTGTACTTAGCAGGAGGTATTTATAAACGATGAATTAAAATAGAAATGGAGGGGTGCCTGGGTGGCTCAGATGGTTAGGCATCTGCCTTCAGCTCAGGTCCATGATCTCCAGGTCCTGGGATTGAGCCCCACATCAGGAGGGGAGCCTGCTTCTCCCTCTCCCACTGCCTCTCCCCCTGCTTGTGTGCTCTCTCTGTCTCTCTCTCAAATGAATAAATAAAATCTTTAAAATAGAAATGGAAAAGGTGGATCTTTGGGGTGGCAAATAAAAGGAACATGGACAGTTCTCTTCCTTCTCACAAATCCGTGCCACCCAAATCATCCACCGCTACCTTCAAAATTCTCCCATCCACAACCCCCAGGAGAAGCACACGTTCTAAAGTGGCTTTACCCATTCAGAGAAAAATGTGTAAAGAAAACATAAAATAAAGAGAGATTTATACTGTTATTTTTATGCAATGCTCCACCAAAACCCAGAAGTAAAGAATAAAGGATACCTGGGTATAACTTCTTAGAAACTTAAAATTAATTTACTATGTTTACTCTCAGACTCCTGCTTTCTCCCTAAAATATATACATCATTAAAATTCAATATTCAAACATATATGTGGATTTTATCAAAGTAAATTAAATTTAGATGAGCTTGCATTTATGTTTCATTAATCCATTTACGTATTTATTATTTGATCATCAGAAGATTAGCTAATGATTTCTAAAGATTGGACTGCACAAGTAGGCTTTTTATAAATCTCATAAAGTTTTTTCTTACTATCTTGATTATTTGAATGTTATCAAATAAGGTAATCAAATTACCTTATTCAATGCCAAATGAGCCATTTTTATGGAAAGAGCTGAAATGTATTTAAAGGAAACCACAATAAACTTAAAAATTATTCTCATTGGTCTTAATATGGAAACAATTTAAAGCCAATTTGGTGCTGGTTTAGATGTTTTTCAATCAGCAGGATAAACTAAATTATTCAACAGAAATACCCAGAAAGCTTTTCCTCTATACAATTACCTAAGTTAAGCAATCAAGGCACACAGTCCCAGAGAAGGATCTCCTATCCAATCTACACAAAGATCTGGTTTCAGAAAAGCCCCTTCTTTCATGCTTTTTCTCCCTCAAAAGCCCACAGCAGATTTTTCAAGGATATTCACTGCCAACTGCCTTTCTGTAAAGTACATATCTTCACGGAGTACTTACTAGTATTTTTCCTCCATTATCTTTCCCTATTTCAGGTGTGCCTAGCGGACTTTACCACCAGGTATCCTTCTTCCTGGATAAGCACAACCTAACCCTAATAGCTGCCCCAAGAGTCCAGCAGAAGCCCACAGTGTTCCCAAAGTGCCTGTGTGTGTTCAGAGTATTTTGAGTAACAATCTTCAGTTTCGATTCTCTATTCTCTACACGGCACCAAATAAAAAGAGACAGGTAGAAAGCACCCATTTAAGCTAACCTTTTCTATGTAATTTCGCTTGAATTATTTCGAATTGGATTTCTATTTTAGCGTGCATTTGCATATTTATTATTGGGCCCAGAAGTCAAGTTTTGAAGCTGCCTCTGAACTCCCTTTACTCGTCATAAAGGAAAGAGGAAAATAAAATTAGATTTTGACACAGATGAATTTATTTGCGTTTATTAAAGCATAATCTGAAACGGATGCAAAAGATTCCCCAAATTAGGAATTATATGTCGAACATAAAGCCTATTTACGGGTAATATGTGCAATGTGCTATAATTTAAATCCACTCAGCCTGTTCTGTCCCAGCCTACACTAGCAGGCCCTTGTCAGTAGCGTCCTAAAACACCAGGACAGACAGGAAATGTGGCTGTCCTCCCCCTTTCCTCTGCATGGCAAAGACTAGATATGGACACTTTCAGGGGGATCCAAGAGATGTGCAGAGTATCCAATGGAGAAACTTAGTGAGACAGAAGAGGAGGAAAAAAAACAAGCTTTCTTCATCTTTCCCCATTTCTCCTTTCCTATACAACACACATATCTACATAGTATGCCTTGTACTTAACGGGGGTGAATAATAAATGTCAAATTAGCAAAATAAGCAGCAAAGTAAAAGCCTCAGACTCAGGTATGAGGGGCCCCAACTTTAGAGGATACGTGCTTAAGAGGGAGGGGTCCTACTCTGGCACTCCCCTAGCTGCATCCCTTCTCTTGAGGCAAGGAGACATGCCCAAAAGAAACCTGTACCCATTCTCTACCCTGACCATGCTCTGGGATTGGAAGACTTTAAAATCCCCTGCCTAAATAACCTTAAGCCCCTTCCAGTGCCCGCCTATGCCTCCTCCCAGGGCCCCCATCCCCAGGGCTAACCAGAATGGTATACATACTTCCAGGGTGGCCAAGAAGCAGCTGGTCAGCAGGGGCAAGGGGATGGCCTAGGGCAGAGTCCCGCAAATTTTATAACCCACATGTATGTGAGGCCCTTCCAAGAGCTGGAGGAGCCAGAGGTGGGGAAAGGCAAGGAGGGAGCCAGGTGCGGGGTACCAGGAGTAGACTTGCCCAGAACCACCGGATTCTAGCTCCAAACTCCTCAGAAAAACCCATTGGAATTCTAAATTTGAATACTTCTTTATCAATCCAAGAGTATATTTGTCAAAGGACAGAAACTGCTTGAGCAGTTTGTAGGCTTGCTTTATAGTTTTTAAATACTTAGACATAAAGTACATAGACCTCCCCTTCACTTTTACCCAAGGCGCCGAAAATGTTAGAGGCAGGTTTCCAGAGAAGAGGGAAAGAAAAATGTGGGAAGAAGAATGGGGAAAAAAAGGAGAGAAAGAAGTAACAGTGAACGGCTTAGGAGGAGGCCAGGATGAGGGGGTTTATCTTGATACATTGTACTCAGTACCCTGTAAAATGCCAGGAATCTTTCAGCTGTTCGATATAAATTCATTGAGTGAACAAATAATCAATCATTCAGTAATGAAGAAACCAGGCTAACTTTGCCGCAGACACAGTTAGGACCAAACTGGGCATCACAAAGATTTCCAATATGACCTGCCAACTACTTATTCAGGCACCTGATCCCAACCTCAAGCATAAAAAAGACAAACTCGGTAACAGATCTATTGTGCATATGGAACTCTCCTGATAGATGGACAAACCCCCTCACCAGAGGATGAGTTGACCCCCAGGGAAACATCGCCTCATCTTGGGCTTCAGGCAGACCAAATGATCAAAACTAGCAGGAAGGCCGGTTTCAGGACTTCTGAAATTGCACCTATGTGAGATGAAAACTTTAAACTCGGCAGTAACGATGGAGCCAAAGAGGCAGGCTTCGGATGTAAGAATATTTCAAAGGAAAATCAATTTGGTCACTGAACGTGGTTAGTAACATTATTCATTCATATTTACTTGCTTAGATGTTTAAAAATTCTATTTTTGTACACAATTAAGAAATCATGCTAATGTTTCTCTCCTCCCATCTTCTGTACCCACCTCCATTTATCTACACAGTGGCTCACAATCCTCGTTCTCAACCTAGAATCACTTGGAGGTATTTTTAAAATATCAGTGCCTGGGCCCCACATGTAAAAATTCTGAATTAACTGGGACTAGGGTCTGGGCATCGGTAGTTTTGAGAATTATTCCACAATATTCTAACGTGTAACCTAGGATGGGAACTATTGAGCCACAGGGAGTAGAGCTATTTGGTTCATTAACCTGACAACAATATCTAGAAGGGAATGAAGATCCTCTAAGGAGGTGACCTGCAAAGTCCCAATCTAAGGAGATGGTCATTATTATACCATAGTTCAGTTTCCAAATACATCTCCTTGCTTTCATCATTGAAATTTATTCCGTGTTTGAATGACTCACTTCCAAATTTTTCAAAATCACTATTTCATATTTTAATTTTCCAGAATAGTAACTCTCCCTTCATATTTAGATTCACCTGAGTATTTAATGGTATTCTCAATTCTTTGAGCCATATTCATAGTAAGAATGCTTATTAAGTATTGGATAATACCACTCTTCTCTGCAGATCTCAAACTTCAAGAAGCGTAAGAAGCTCCAGGGTGTTTGGTTAAATCACATTCCAAGCTCCACCCAGAGTGTTCCCATTCAATGAATCTGCAAAGGGGCTTAGCGGTTTGCATGTTTAACAAGTTCTTCAGATGATTCTGCTATTGGTGATTAGCAGGCAACCCTTCAGAGAAATAGTGCTCTTGGGCTACCCGGGTCTATACATAATCATTAGACAAGGAAGATTTCTTCTCTTTATACCACACCTTCGTATTCTGTAAAACAACAACACAATTCTTCCATCAGTCATAGGAAATTCATTACAAACAGATTTCCTTTGCTCTTGTAATGTTAGAGAATACCATCTTTTTCAGGTTCTGTAGTATACTCAAATCAACTCTTATGAAATCTTGGTGAATTGATGAACCTTATATGAAATCCTTGAGCTGATTTCTTACCCCATTATTATTCTCTAATACAGGGCACACAATACAGTATATTACCAAATAATTAAGGATAATCACACATATGCCACGCAACTCAGCTTACATTAATATCTTGACAGTCACACAGGATTCCACTGTCATTTCCTGATCTTTGGGGGCTTTTCCTTGATTATAGAGGCTAATAAGATCGGTAAGGTGCTTTTTGATTTTTTTTTTTTTTTTTTTTTGCGTACATTCCACCATGGAGCCCAACATGGGGCTTGAACTCCCAACCCTGAGATCAAGACCTGAACTAAGATCAACAGTCAGGGGCTTAACCGACCTGACCGAGCCACCCAGACACCCCCCATTTGACCTTCTTAAAGTATATAGGTTGTTTCCCAACTTGTTGGTTCTTTTAAATTGTTGCTACTTAATTGTTTGATTATTGTTTCCACTTGCTTCCCAGGTATCAGTGGAAACTGATACACTGCTTGCAATCTTGCAGAGAATTGTCCTTCAAGAGTTCTCAGAAGCCAGGTCTGGCAGCTGTGCAATGACATCTGCAATTGTCACATAAGCCATAGGTCCAAGTAGTGCTTCGTTATTTTTTTCATTTACTCCGAACAATCCTCTAAGAGAGGCGATATTATTTCCATTTCACAGGTATGGAGAGCAAGGTTCAGAGGCCTTGTTTTCCCAAGGTCACTTCATTAGTAAGTTGAGACTAGAACCCAGGTGTTCTGAATATTCATCCAATTCTCTTTCCACTGCGTTACACCGCCAATCATCTGGCTCTGCTAGTGCAACTGTACCCAGACATTCCAGGTACTCTTTAATTACTTCTTTCTCAGACCTAGGTGGCCTGCCAATCTCCGCTCACAGCTGAGACTCGTGTTAGCCAAGTGTTCACATCTGACCATTTAGATTAAAGGCAGAAATGAAAACTACATTAAAAGCTTGTGCCATTTCACTGTCTTCTAGCATCACCTTTCCTTTCCCATCTATCAAGGGATACCATGTGTTTTCCTGGCCATCTTCTTGTGTCTATTATTTTCATCATCTTTAAGTATTAGAATTGGCCACCACTATGTGGTTGGCACCATCCTGGGTGCTACTGTGGTCACCCAACAAAATGACAGTCTGAGTGCCAAACTCACACTGGCAGCAGCTGATAAACAGGAGGGTAAGTAGATGTGGGCAGGAGGAGCGGGGCCAAAATTAATTCAAATGAGTGTGTGCTTTGACAAGGACCAGGTGCAGAATGGATGCATGAGAGGCAGAGGTAGGGGATTCCGCCCTCTCAGCCCCCAGTGCCTGGCTGCCCCCCTGTAGCATCCCTAAGAGTGGAGGTGGAGACTCACAGATGTGGTTCCCACCTGGGCTGCTGATCAACACACCACAGTGGCTGCTGGGACGGGCGCCCGCTTGGGGCTTCGGGGGAAAAGCTCTTTTTGGCGCACCTTGGATACCTCGGAATCAGTCTTTCCCCAGCTTCACCTACCACCCTTCCTCTCTACAATCACATGTATTCATTTTAACCATGTTGGACTGTATTTCATGTTCAGTTGTTGAAGTTCATTTCTAACAAGGCCTTACCATTGGAAAAGAATTACAATTTTAGCCAATAAAACTACTTACTCGACGAATCGTTATTGTGAAATATGTGGAAGTCACTGTCCTTGGGGCTGAAGGAACAGAGATGACCAGACACCAATGTTTCCTGCCCTCATGGAGCTGACGTTCTAGCCATCTTGGAATTCTATTGTTTACAGAGAAACTTTCACATAACCGTGAAGTTCATTCCCCAACAGTGTAGAGTGTGGAATCATATGTCTAGTGAAGTGGAATTTTTACTTTAATATTCTAAAGCTCAGGTCCCAAGACAGTCTGTATTAATCGGTTTTGGGGGTAAACCTAAGCACTGATATATTTAAAAACTCCCCCAGATAACTGAATATGTCACAGGGACTGAGAACCAGCTCTGTTCCAGCATTTCCTAACCACCCCCTGGATCCTAACAATCCTGATTAAACCTGGGCCCCAGACCCACTCTATTAGAATAAGCGGGCTGAGAGGTTGTATTTTTAATAAGCATTGCAATAATGTTTATAATCAGACCAATTTGGGAAATACTGATTGTTGTCCAAAATAAAATTTATTAATTGAAATGTGAATTAATCTATCATAAATTCTAATTTTTAAGTTTTATTTAAAAATTGTAATCAGTTTTTCATTATTAATGAGCCAGAATTTGCCTTTCTTATAAACATCATGCCATTGTTTTATGAAATGTCAGAATGAAGTGGAATTAAAATAAATATGGCCTTATATGTTCTTGGCCTTTAAAAAAACAAACAAAAAAATGGACTTTGTCCTGGCATTTACACAATTACAAATCAGTTTGTTAAAATATGTTTGGATTGAGAACATCTGATTTCTTGTTCACAAACTAACCTAAACATTTCTTATTAAATGAAATTTAGTCATGACTTAAAATATTTGAAGAAAAGCAGTCATCCAGAAAATTAAGGTCAACCAAAAACAGATGGCATCTATGAAATAGGGTGTTGAATTCTCTGTTATGCCAAGTAAAAAAATAAAACAAAATCTGTGTTAAAAGATAGTCCTTCTGAAATTTATATGTCTTATCTCAGGATGCATATACATATGTTTTAATAACCCAGACTTTTTAAATAGTAGCAGACCTTTCATGTTTCTTTCCAAGACTTCTGTTATTTGAAAATAAATTTCCAGGAAGCTTGGTTTTTGGAGGAAATACATTTTTATGTCACAAATCAGTTAGGTCTTCTCAGGGCCCATTACATATACTACATTTCCATTTACATCTATTAGGAAGAAAACATCTTTTTGCTTTCTTACTGTACCCTTTTAAAGAATTTTATTTTCAGCCTAGTGCCACTTTTGGAGAGAAACTTTTCCCAGTTATGATGCACAGGGGGAAAAGCATCTTTTGGAGTCTCAGGTGACTAACCTGTCTAGACCCCCCAGAAGATGGTAGGGAGAAAAAAATGACCCTGGCAAGGGAACCAAATGGTTTTTGGTGAAGACAAAAATAACAGAACCTATTCTAGGGCAGCGAACACAATGAAGCAAATGGTCGCTGTTGTAGAGCTTTTTCATCACTCATTTCCACTACATCTTTCTATCTTTCAGATATAATGAGCAACCCAGATTTTTCCATGTACGAATGGAGAAAACCTCTTTCTAGGGCACTGGAATGTGAAAGGCATGAATAAAGATGAAGAAATGGGCATTTTCATTTTGATTGGAGATAAGTAGTTTAAAAAATGATAATAGGATTGAAATGTATTTAATAAAAAATTATGCTGTGAATAATAAATCAGGTATTGTAATTCTGACATTAAATCATTTTCTAGAGTATCTCAGTTTTTCAGTAGCATATGAGTTCAAAACTAAGAACTAGAAAATACATTAGACTTTTTTTTATCATGAAGGGCATCTTTTTCTTCCTTGTAGAAAAAAGAAAAGGCAAAACCATGCCCTAAATTAATATTTATGGATAATGTAGTGTATAGTTTTAAAATTAAATATATTGTGAAAGGCTTTACAAATATTAATTCATTAATCATGACTAGATTCTTTTGTAGAATATAGCAAAAATGCTATTAAAGTGGTCATATCCTGGTCCTGCCATCTAAATGGCTTTTCCTGTACCAGGCTCTATTGTGAAGAGCTGTATATTTCATGATTATTCAGATTCCTAGGAAGAATTTGGTCTTTTTCTGACTAATGATACCATTTGTTCCAAACATCTGATTTCCAAGTTACAGAATAAATGATTCACAGTATGGATTTATTCCAACATAACTTGCTCTCAAACCACATTTTCTGACATCTCACTGAAATCTAATGATGTGAAAAGTTATTCATGTTATGTTGTTAAATAAAATAATTTATCAAGTAACTACATGGTACCAAAATGTATAAATATATACCTATAGCCCCAGCTATCAATATGTCTGAAAGGAATTAGAGTTGATTCACACTTTTTTCCACAATTAACATGGCTTCCTATTGTAATTTAAATGTTTTTATTTTGTTTTATTTTACTTATGGTATATGGCCAGGAATAGCCTTAGTCAGTGTGATAAGAGATAAAGTACTTGTCAAGATTATAACACTTAATATTTAAATAAACTCTTAAACAGAAAGTATCAAGACCACAACACTAGAGTTAGGCTTGTCATTAGAATTTCCAAACTCCTGATTCTTTTTTTTTTTTAAGATTTTACTTATTTATTTGAGAGAGAGAGACAGAGATAGCGACAGAGAGCATGAGCTGGGAAGAGAGGGAGAAGCAGATTCCCCACTGAGCAGGGAGCTCGATGTGGGGCTTGATCCCAAGACCCCGTGACCATGAACTGAGCGGAAGGCAGATGCTTAATCAGCTGAGCCACCCAGGCACCCCAAGTCTTTTATCATCTATTCAGCCAACAGCTCAGCTCCTGTCTCCTTACAAACATTCAAGACTACCCAGTGCCCTTCTGGATGTGTGCTGGATATCTGGGAGCACCCAAGATTTCCCACAACATGAGCAAATCAAACCTGGATCCCACCCTCAAGGAGTATAGAAGAAAAGAGAAGCCATATTCACAAATAACAACCATTAAAACAATATAGGATAAGCTCCTTAAAGGGAATAAAACCATGGTGTTATGAAATTTTAACACCTTCCATTGCCCACGCTTTCCCCCTTGGATAACTTCATTGTCTCTTCCTTTGCACCTCTGATCTCTGCTGGCTGTTTGCCTCAATTGTGATAACCTTTCTGGTTTTGTTCTGCTCTTTCCCTTTCATATCAACAAATTCCTGTCTTTCCTTTTGCAAAATAAACATGCACATTTCCTGTCCCATTGTTTTATTCCTTTCCAACATGGCTTGGAACTGCCCTCCTAAATGTAGGCATCTACATAGAGCTGCATTCCAACAGTTTCCCTCTGTGCTCATGCCCCAGCCCAGAGTCAGGCCAAGACTTCTCCCTTGGAAGAGTCAGTCAGGACACCACCTCCTGAATAGCTTCTGGCACTTCTCATTACTTTCCCCAGGAACTGCATACAGCGAAGCTTGTGAAACGGTCAATGCAGCGGAAACAGTGTCAGGAATGGAATAAAGGTTGGTAGCAACCAATATTTCTTATGCAGAGTCTGAGTTCTAAATCTGTATTTGAATGTGTCTGAGTCTGTTTGACAGAGCTAAAAATATTAATATATTCACCACTTTTCTTCTCCCGCCAGTTTCAGGAGATGGCTTGCTTGCTACTCACTGCCAGGACCTTCCCTGTACTGACATGCGGTACTCAATGAAGGTAAAGAACCAAGAAGGCATCGAGCTGCAGACTAAGGAATAGAATAGATCTGGAAGACTGAAGGAGGGAGCAGGGGAGGGCAGAGGAGCTGGCAGACCCAGGAGAAGGTGGGATTCTGACTGACTGTCTAGGAGAGAGAAAAGAGAGTTGGGAGGGGAGAGGGGGCAGTATGTAGTCATGTAGGTAATGGCAAAGATTGCCATGCGCCATGCGACATAATTCCAGGTTGCCATCTCTTCAAAATACTTCAGCAAAAGCACATAGGAATTTTAAAGGCATTTTATACTTTATTTGGGTTTTGTTTAAATCTGACAGAGGCAGAAAGACCTAGATCTATTCGGGTTTCAGTGTCTGTGTGATGTCAGGGCTAGTGACAGGTGTGAGCAAGGGGAGTAGGCAAAAGAGAAAGATAGGCAGCAAGCTCATGGAGTCAGTAAGACCACCCAGAATCTAGTCCTTTAGTCTCCAAGGCTTTAAGAAGACTCCATTTGGGAGCGATTTTACCCCTATTTCTGCTAGACACTGTTGCTGCCAATTTTTCCCCACTAACAAGAAATGTTCTACAGTGTCACACTAATCTATTTAAAAACCAGAGAGCCATGAAAATTCTGCACAAAAAATCCCAAACCCATGACGAAACAAACAGAAATATGTGTGCTGCTGTATCTAGGTCCCTTAAAAACTGTCAATGTTCATTATAAAATATTAAATGACTGAATAAATATTAGCACAGATTTTTTTTTTTTTTTTAATTTCCATGGAGTTAGGGACTAAAGGGGCAGCAGGAACTCTGTTTCACTGATATGAATGATTCATTTTGTCCTAAGCAAACTCCTACATAACCAAGTTGATTGTACCACTCTGTATCATCTGTTTGGTTTAAAAAAAAAAAAAGTAAAATAAAATAAAAAATCTGTTAATGGACTACAAATCTAAATTCTAAAAATTAAAAATATCAGACTATAAAACATAAATTCATTCTGGGATTAAGGAATTATGGAAATGCAAATAAACCCAAGAGAGAGACAGAGAGAAAGAAAGAATTTTTAAAATGGATACCATGAATCTTTTGGTTTATCTTACTCACCAGAGAATTTTGATCTAGTTAACCCTGATTTTGCCGAGATCAGAAGCACTAGAGTCTGACTCAGCTGCATTTCTGCTATGTCCTAAGTCAATAGTAAAACTCAATGTTAATAGGACACATCCCATACACAGGCAGCTAACCTTTGCCTTCCTCTGATTCATTAGGCTCATTTGTTACCAGATTTTAATGTCACAAGTCCAGAACTTTCAGTATCTCTTGCCAAAGGAATTCATATGGACACCAATCTGTCCAGCAGATCCTCTGTGGGATACATCCGCATAATACCCTGTTCACTGTAAAGCTTTATTCCTCTGGAAGCTGAAGGTCTTCTGAATCATTATGAAAATGCCTGCTGAATGACCTCTTCTTTAGGAACTTCTAGAAAAGCTTTATGATGGCCCATCATTTCCAAACGGATGGCCAAGGGAGTACATACACTCACACGGAGTTTCCCAATATTATTACAGTCATAATTACTGCACCTCCCTAAATACCCTCTATCCAGCTGACTTTAGTCCTTCCAAAAATCATTTCCTTCAATCTTTCACTATAATTTAGAATCCTGTACAAGTCCTAGGGAAAATGGAGAAATATGGTCAGGCTATATGTTTTTTTACTGGGAAAAAAAAAGTTGATGAGGTGGACCTATTTTCATTCTACTCAGCACTGGTGGAAAAAATCATGCTTATATTATTTTGTTCTTTTCATATGCCTTGTTTACCCTTGAAAAACAAAGACAAAATTGTGCTTCCTCCAAGTTTTACCGACTTACTTTCCAGGATCGTTCATCAAGAAAGCAGTTGAATTAGGTAAAAGATTAGAGTTAGTGTTGGAAAAAAAGCAAAAGTAGGGCTCAGCCAAATAAACAGTCCCAGACAAGGTGTATTAGGAGGCTAGAGGAGGTGGTGAGAAATGAAAGGAGTTCAAAACTAAAGAAGGCTTAGGTACACAGAAGCCACGCAACGCTCCAAAGCCAGATGGGTGTGATATACCATTAAGTTTCCTCCTTGTTTTAATTATCTGGAAGCTGAGAATTACATATTTACTGTTGACTTACCATAAATATTTCTGTATGTCTCCCTTCCCGGGTGCAGGGGGAATGTGGCTGTGGCCACTAATGGAAATTGCTGTGGGTCTGGAAGGCCTGAACTGAGCACTGGGATATGAAATTTCATGCACATGATTGCAATTCAGGAGGCCAAGAGGCAAAGGCAGCCTTGTCTGGGGCTGTTAACGGAGTACTGGAAACCAAAATGTAAACGTTAATAACTATGGAACCAAAAAGACCCCATGTATGGAGCAGGGCAAAACAGGTGGAAGAGCCAGGAGTACTCAAGAGTTGTATACGGTGCCAGTAACCTCTCGTGTGAGCGTTTTGGAAACATACTGAGGTGCTGAACATGCTACAGGTAGCAAGGCCTCCGTTCTGGGACACCGATTTCCCCCGCACCTTACCCGGAAGTTTTGCTCATCTATGCCACGCTCTACCTGAAAGCATGGTGCACACCGCTGCCAAGCTTCAGCACCTGGCAGTGCCCGCTGGCTCTCACGTTACACTCCTGCTGGTCCTTGCTCACGTGCTGGTCGAGCACTTCTTCTCTCCTCGTGACAAGCTCCCCGAGGGTTCCAATATCTCCATTTTTCGATCACTTTTCAAAACCTTTATCATCAACCTTACCAAAAAAGTCACATTTTTCACCTTAAAAGTGGACTTGGCTCTCCCCAGGTAAGTTTTGGCAACTTTCCTCTCCACTATTTGTTTATGGATATCTATAGATATCTACAGAGACGTATTTACAATTATCTTTTTTTTAATTTTGTTGTTATGTTAATCACCACACATTACATCATTAGTTTTTGATGTAGTGTTCCATGATTCATTGTTTGCGTACAACACCCAGTGCTCCATTCAATACGTGCCCTCTTTAATACCCATCACCAGGCTAACCCATCCCCCCACCCTCCTCCCTTCTAGAACAATTATCTTAAACCTGAAGTCCCGTGACTACTCTTGTGCCTACAATAAATATTTACTGCTGAAGAGAATATGAGATGCTCTAAAATGCAGAACTAAATGTTGTGAAGCCACAATCTGGACAGCTCTGTTTTGGACTAAATTTAGTCATTGATAATTCATGCAATGAGAATAACAAATATCTACGTGATATTTTATATTTTATGAAACGTGTTTAGGATACTTATTATGTCATTTGGACCATACAACTCACTAAAGTAGGAGAGCAGAAATTATTCTCACTCCCCAGTTACAGATGGGGAAATTGAGACTCTGGGTGAGCACATGACTTACTCAAGATAAACAAGTTTTAACTGTCAGAGCAGTGACTGAGAACCAGGACTTATGACTCCAAGTCAAATATTCATTCCACCGTTGTTCTATAATGGTGGCCTTTTCCTGTTATGAGTCTACATTAGAATTAAAGACCCAGATGAAAGGGCACTAACCACTTTCTGGCGTAATCGAGCAGCTGAATGTCACTGCTGATGTTTTTGCTCTTGCACCTTCATAGCTGTTTCATGACTGCCTGGTCTTTCCATCTCCTAAATGCTTTTCATATGTAGGAAATGTCGGAGACAGTGGTTGGTCATTGTCATTTCACTCTTAATGATTTGATGGAGAATGTACAAGTGGCCTGCGTACACTCTATTCAGAGGTCAGCTTGAAGCAGTGAGTCACTGTAAAGATAAGCATTTACCCATTATATTCATTCATTTTAGGCAAGGATGCTCCTTTATCATTTACCCTTTCTTCCTTGGAGCTGATAAAGAAAGGGATAACTCTTCTGACTGCTAATTAGCATGACAGAGGGAGATAGCCTGGCTTTTACCAGGAATTAGAGCTACTCTTATGCTGGAGGGACCGTGGATAAACTACCTACCCCAGAAGCCCCAAACCTCCTCTCCTCTGAGGAGACCAGGATGAAGATGCTTTATTTTACACCAAACTTGTACACTCAGAGCTCATATTAACTCCAGCTTCCTCCAGTGCAAAATAAAATGGAATATACTGGGAATACCCGGAACAGCCCTCCGCCACTCCCCCTCACTGCCCTTCTCTCCTCCAAAGCAGCTTCTGTCCAGACTAGAGGAATAAGATGACATCATCCTTTTTTAAATATAAGGACTTCTTTTCAAATGTTAAAAGAAAAAAGCTCCCACATGACAATAATTATTATTTTGCTATCTGTTGAATAAGAAAATAAAAAAGAATAAAAAAAGGCTTGGAAGAAACCAATATTTGAGAAAATTTTGTTTTTTATTCACCATGGTATTATCAATAGCCTTTTGGGAAAAAAAAATAGTATATGTATGCAAGACATATTTATGTTTTGTCTACACATGGACTCACCACCATCCCCTTCCCCGTACATCCTCCCACAACTGATCTAGAACTTTTGCTTCTCAGACTATCCCAGCGTCCGAGGTCTCCATAGCTCAGTTTTTCCAGGTACAGAGATTGGTCTTTACACACGGAGGGCAAGAGGCATCTGCCTGGTGCGAATTCATGCATCCCTGCAGCAAACCTTTCTTGAGCACCTCCTCTCCCAGTGTCACGCAAGGTCTAGGTTAGTGTCATTTCTGGGGGCTTCCCCACCCACAGATGTCCGAAATGGCACTAGTCAGAACTGCATTCCTTTCCTCTAAAGTTTGGATTTCTCAACATTCAAATTTCCTGAGAAACATAATACTTTTAAGTTGTCCGTTGCCTCCCAATCCTAGCTACACCAAAAAATCACCTGGGGGACTTTTAAAAAACTATCAGTGTCTGGGTCCCACCCCAAGCCAATGAGAGTAGGCAGAGGAGGGGAACCCACACACGGGCCCCTCTCTTCTTCTGTACATGTTACTGAGCATTTTCTCATCCAAAACACTTTTCCATCAGCTGGGCCCCTTTCCCTCATTTATTACACACACACACTAATATTTATTGAGTACCAGGCACCAGGCACTAGTTCTGCCCTCCTAGAATTTACATTCTTACTGCGGAGAAACACAATAAAACATGAATTTAGCATCCTCTGGTTCCCATCTCTTTTCTCCTATTTGCTGGCATCTGCTACGTCTCGGTATTACTCTATGGCTCTATTACTGGTGGCTCATGGCCACTGGCTCTCAGAGTAGATTGTTTTCTATGTCACTATGCACTTTACCATGTGGAATTTTTTAAAAAGTATTTATAATTACACTCCACAAATATATGTTTGAGATGACTAATCTTCATCCTGCCCTGAGAAAATGAAGGTACCTTGGTTTCAAAATGTTTCTGTCTCCAGAAATGTGGAACAAAGGCAGGATTTTAAGTTAAGGGACCCAAATCCAAATTCTGACCCTGCCTTATTAGCTGTGTGATCTCAAACCAGTTGCTTAATGTTCGTAGATCTCACAGAGCACACACATAAGACCAGTGGCCAAAACTGAACAGGCTCTGGGATGAAGACCACCCTCCTCTGTCACTTCTATGTGAAGATAGACCTCCGGAAATCTCCTCCTCTTCAGCACCATACACATGCTCTCACCACTACCATCTTGATAACCATCTCAAATCATCTCAGTTTTTCATTTATCTTCAGTCTCTCAGCTACCACAAAACCTCCCAGATTCCCTCCCATCTCCACACACTAATCCCCTTCAAGCTCCCTACTTATCCTCTTCTGTCACCTTCTCCCTTCCTTCCACCATTCCTGAAACCCATCCACTGTGCCTTCTGAATTCATGACCATTATTTGCAAAATCCCCTTGTATTAGTTACCAAGAGATTTGCTGCATAACGAATAACTCTAAAAATTAGTGGCTAAAAAAAAAAAAGAAAAACATTTATTATATAGCATCGTCTTGCCAGATTGGAAATTAGAGAACAGCTCGACTAGATCGTTTTAGTCTGGAGTCTCCCATGAGGCGCCAGTCAGTTGTCGGCTGGAGCTACAGTCATCTGAAGGTTTGGGGAGGAAAGACCCCTTCCCATGTAGTTCATTCTCGTGTTGGCAAGTTGGTGCTAGTTGTTGGCGGAGGTTGGGGAGGCCTCTCTTCCTCTCCACAAGAACCTCTCTACAGGACTGCTTGAGTATCCTCATGGCCTGGTGGCTGGATTCAGCAAGAACCAGTGGTCTAAGAGAACAAGACAGAAGCTGCCATGCCCTTCATGACCCTACCTCAGAAATCACATGTCATCACCTCTGCAGTATTCTATTGGTCACTCAGCTCAGCCTGATTCAATACAGCAGATGACTTAAAAAACGTTTCCTTACCAGAAGGTGAGAATCATTGGGTATCATCTTTGGTGGCTGGCTGCTACACCCTATTTTCATGAACAAATCTCTGAATGCTCCCTACTCTTTGCTTTCATCACATCCTGATTTTCCCCTAAGAATATCCCATCAGACTTCCAGCTGAAGACTGCTTTTCCTTTCGTAGCCCTCAGAGCCTAGAGATAGGTAGGCGTCATCCTTGCTCCTCATTACTTTCAGACACTTCTCTTTCCCTCTTCCCTAAAAATGCCAGCTTAGATCTCACATCATCATATATCACACTCTAGTGAGGCCTCTGCCATCCCCCACATTTCTCTAGATTCTAGTTCCTGGCTCTTAATCATACCCTCTAATATTACTCCTGTCTTAATTACTGAAGCTTTGGACACAGAAGTAAATCACCATGCCCACACCATCACCTCTCAATTCCTTAAACTACTCCATGTCAACCATTCTACCACAGACTTAAATCCATAGTCATAGCCCTAGACTATGTCATTAGCAATAAATGCAACCCTTTTTAATGTTAATTTCATGTATTCTACCCTCTGACCACCACCTCCAATCTGTCCAGCTCACTGCTTCTACTACCCCATCCCCCAATCATCTTTAAAACTCACCAGGACCCTCAGTCTATTTATCACCACATTCCACTGTCCTTCACCCCTTAATGTTATCATCCCCCTACATATCAAGCTTAAATTCAGTGACTGATCTCTTTGTCATTGTTTCTTTATATACACACTTGACTCGTTTGCCTCTCTTGAGAGTTACCATACTTACTTGAAAAATTAGAGTCTTGGTTAAAATCCAGCTTTCTGTCCTATGCCCAACCTCGACCACACAACTAAATGTAACTGGAGAAAAGCATAGAGTCATGCTGAATGGTCTCATTTTAAACTTATGAACAGATTCTCAAATATACTCTTAATGCTGTCATGACTTAATTTCCCAAGACCATTCAGTTTCCTATTCTCTTGAACAACCTTTTCACACTTTTACTCATATCAAATATTCCAAACTTCCTCCTATCTCCACTATCCTATGTCACTGAGAAAATTAAAATAATCAGAAGAGAACTTCCACAGACTTCTACCACCATGTTTATCCACCTACCAGCCCTGTATCTACATACTTTGCCCCCACACAAGTTACTCCATGATCCTATCCAAAGCCAGATCATTTCCATTCAAACACAAATAACATGCTGATGTTATTCCCATCTTTTAAAACAATCATTAAAAAATAAAATAAAATAGGGCGCCTGGGTGGCTCAGTCGCTAAGCATCTGCCTTTGGCTCAGGTCATGATCCCAGGGTCCTGGGATCGAGTCCCACATCGGGCTCCCTGCTCGGCAGGAAGTCTGCTTCTCCCTCTCCCACTCCCCCTGCTTGTGTTCCTGCTCTTGCTATCTCTCTCTCTGTCAAATAAATAAATAAAAATCTTTAAAAAATAAATAAATAAATAATAAAATAAAATAAAATAATAACTTCTCTGGATTCTACTTATCCTCCTGGCTATTGTCTCATTTTCCTTCTCCCTCTTGAACAAAAACTCCTCCAGAAAGTTACCTATAGCTGCTATCTGTATTTCCTTTCCTACCCTTCTCCATCAAAGCCATTTTAGTCAAATTTTTGCCTCACTACTCCACCATAACCACACTTTAACAATGTGAACAATATCCGCCATGTTACCAGATCCAGCAGCCAGGCCTCCCGTTGCTTGCCCTATCAGCAGCATTCAGCACAGTGGACCACTCCCTCCTTCTTGACACACTTGCTTCTCTTGACTTCTAGGACACCACATTCTCCTGTTTTCCTCCTGTATCACTGGCTCCTTCTTCCTAACCTCCTTTGTTGGCCCTTGTTCTCTCTGACCCTTTAGTGTTGCAATGTCCTAGAGCTCAGTCCTTATTAGTCCTGTTCTCTTCTCTAACTACACTGATTTTCTTGGTGATCACAGCAGTATCATGGCTTTAAATACCACTAATATGCTATTGACCTCTAAAGTATATCTCCAACACCAACTCCAGATTTGTAAGTCCTTGGATGTAAAATAAATATCTTAACACAACATGCCCAAATCTGAATTCCTGCTCTTACTACCAAAACCTGCTCTACCCTCAGCCCTGTCTCTTAGTTAATAGCAACCCCACCTTCCCATTCAACAAATGAAAAATTCTAAAATTTAATTCTAAAAAAATACTAAAATTCTCTTTGAGTTTTCTCTTTCTTCTACAATCCACATCCAATCCAACCACAAATCTTGGTGGCTGTCCTTTAGAATCTGAATGCTTTTCACTACCTTTTCTGCTGCTAGCTGGTCCAAGCCATCATCTCTCACCTGGATACTGCAAAAACCTCTTAACAGCTCTCCCACTGCCCCCCTGTCCCTTTACAAGTTACTCTCAGCATGGCAGCCAGAATGATATTTTTAAAACATTCTTATTATCACTCTTCTGCTAAAATCCCTGATTGTCTTCCCATGGCACAGAGGAAAAGAAATGGCTTCCTAGACCTTATGACTGACAACCCATATCACTTACCTCTCTGACCTCATCTCTAACTCCTCTCCCCCTTGATCGCTCCACCCCAGCCACACTGACCCCACCCTGTTCCTAGAATATGGGCCAGACAAGCTCCCACCTTACCACCTATACTTTAGCTGTTCCTTCTGTGTAGATGTTACTTTCAGCTCGGTTAACTCCTTTACCTCTTTCATGTCTTTGCTCAAATGCTGTATCATAGAGACTTACCTTCACCCCCTTCTTTATTACTCCAACAACACAACTACACATACACACACACACATACACACACACACACACACCCCTTGCCAACTTTCATTTACCCTTGTTCCATTTCTTTCCATTTTTTTTGTCATTTATCCTATTCTAAGGTATTTGGTAATTTATTTATCTTTTTATTGCCTATTCACTATCTTCTTCTCCCTACCTCCCCGTCTTATAATGCAAAATGAAAGTTCTTTGAGGGCAGGGATCTTTGCAATACTTACTGATCTATCCCAAACCTAGAATTTCATGTGAGATATTCAATAAATCAATAAATAATGTCTTTCTGGAATTTACAACTCAGAGATTATAGGTATAGCTTCTATAGCTAATTAGTAGAAGAGCTAAAATTTAAACTCAGACATTATGAATACAAGTTGAAAGAAATAACCCTTTCTCAAACCCTTGAAACATCAATACTATTTATTAAGTTTTGACAACAAATAAGAATAAATATATTATTTTAATTAAGTGGTTGATTATTAAGAGAGACAAACATTTTTCACTTTTCTTTGCTGGGTTAACTGTGAATTTTCAGTATAACTCACACCTCCAAAACTTCTGTTTTGTGGCTTAGAATCATTGTGTTCTTAGATCTCCTTACTTTTTATTACCATTAACAACACTAGCAGATGATTTTCTTTTATAGCCCATTTTACACAAATAAACTAAGTTTTTAACACTTAAGGCGAGTTTGGGTGCATGCTAATGAGTAGAGAACGGACCCTCCCTTCCTCTGTGAGTCATTGCAGCACATCAGTGTTGCAAAGCCTGCAACCAAAACTCATTCCTCAGCAAAACTGCAAATCACTACATGTTAAGTTGCTGGAAAACAGCCAAAAGCGCACATGTGTAAAGTCCAAGTCCCTGCACTGTATCAATCATTACAACAGACACCATGAAGTAGGGAGTAGGACACAGATGAAAAAGGAAAAAGGATGTAAATCCGAATAGCTAGGGGCTCAGTATCTAGAGCTAGAACTTCTTCTGCTCTGGGCAACCCTTTAACTCTTCCAGGTGGTGGCAGTAGGAAGGTAGCAAATACAACAGTGAATTGTCAAAGTAAAAATGTCTCAATGTCACAACTATGACTCTTACAAATATAAAGTGTGTCAAAACTTACATAACTCATTAATGAGGAAATCAGCAGAATGATAAAGCTGGTTCAAAGAATAGAGAACCAAGCAGTGATAGAAACTGAAGAAAGAATGTTGAAATAAGATTACTAGAGTAGATACAAAGCTGGTGGATATTCTACAAAGCAATAAGACTGTAACCTTAGGGGTTATATTTTCTAGTAGAGAGAAATCATTTGCATCTCTACCAGATAAAATTCTATGCATTGACATGTAACTTCACAGGATGCAGGTTCTAATTAATAGTAAATGATAGATCAGACAAAAGGATATTCCCCCAAATAATTAAGTAAGCCTTGGATGGGCCTATATGACATTGCAAGGACACACAGCCATCCCTTGCCTCAGTTCTAATTTTTTGGTATATATTTTTTTTTAAATAAAACTGAAGTAGAAGAGCCTCCTTCTCTTAGCCACCTTTGGAGAAACACTACTCCATACACTAGAAATGTGTCTGGTCTGTTTTGAGAAAAAAACAAAACAAAACAAAAAAACCTTCCAGTTCCAAACTCTGAAAAGATTCTTTCAGACCATGGCCTATTTTAGTAAGAGAGTATTTTGTTTGAATAACGGATTTCTCTTACAAACAAGAACATAACTGACTAATGAATGAATCCCATATTTCAGTTTGACTTACATATTCATCAACTGCATTTTAGAACTGGAAAGCACCTTAGTGAGGAGTCTTGGAGGCACATGATGTCCAAAAAGGTTAAGCAATTTGCCCAAGGTCACACTGTGACTCTGAAACTGAGCTTATAGAGAAACTTAAACAGAAAAACATGTAACAGGTGAATTTCTAACTTCCTGTGGTTGGTCTACAGATAACCGTGATCTCTGACCCTCAAATCATGCTGCTGTGGCAGAAAAGAGGCTTTATAGCAAGGAGCTCACATTTAAGGACTCTGAGGACTTTTTAATTATTAGTAATCATCTCCAATAACATGTACAACAAAATAAATAAGTTAATTCAACTGCAGAAAAAGAAAAGATGAAAGCTTAGATGGCGCCATTTACATTGGCTACATTGGCTAGTCAAGTTATTTCATTTTTTATAATTCGATTTTCTTCTATTCTAATTTTTTCTTCCAGGTCTTTTTTTCTTCCAAAAAGAAATCTGACTTACTGATAAACATTTTCATTTTAGAAAAGAAAGCTGTATTGTTAAAATAATCAGATTTTAGAAAAGATAGAGTATATTATGAAACAAAAGCAAAAAGAGAAAAACAAAAGAAAACAAGGGAATTTAACTACTTCATAACCTTGATGGCAGATTAGAATGCATGCCATTTCTCATCTCCTTTTTAATTCTCCTTATCTACAAATTGAATTTGGAATACAGGATGGGCTGACAGTGTTGAGAGAGAGTTTTGTTACTTAAAGTATTTATGTCAGTCATAGTAATTATGCTTGAGCAATGGCAGTCTTTCATCATGAATTTGTAGAATACTGTTCCTTCCCTTATCAAAATGATTCACTTAAAATGAGAGATTTGGCGTTGGAAGATAAAGCTCAATGAGTGCTCAAAATTGGTTGCTAATAGCCACCTCGATTCTACAATCCCTCAAGTTTCTTTGAACAATAGGTTTTACACAACTTTAAGTTAATTCAAATCGACATTAATTTAAAATACACACGCATGCCACAGCGGTACTTTTACACTGATGGAGACAAAGAAATCTGTCAGAAAAACAGCATTACCAAACTGGAATGTAAAAATTCTGAAAAGTTTAGGAACAGTTGTAATATCAATTCCCAGCTGCACTTCAAGTTTTAACCCCATATTATCCTGTAATTATCTTAAATTCTGAGGGCATGCTTAATACTTACCATCCAACCTGGACTATTCAAAATATCTGTTTTATTGATACTCTAAATATACTATTCAAAGTGACTGAATAGAAATCTTTTTAAATGGAAGCTGATGATTCTTATTCCGTTTTCTCAAGGTTGTTAATAAACATTCACTTTTTTAAATAAATGAGTATATCCAAATACAGAACAGATGTATCAATAAAATTTGGACAGCTTAAGCTGCCCAAAGCAGTATGACCTAATAGTTTTCTTAGCACATTCAAATGATTGCATATTCTCCTACTTTGGCTAAATGTAAACTAAAAAGGAAAAGTATTACTAGTATGACACAAGTGACTAGAGTGGGGGTCTTGGCGGTGCCAACCCCATGCTATGATATGACAAATTGGAGCCTTCAAAGAGCAGACATCATTTATGATTAAGAAACCAGCCCCTGAAGGCTGGGGAAACATCAGCAGCCCCACTCCCCTAGAAGAAGTAAAGTTTCTAATTGTTCTTAAAAATATGATGAAAAGACAATGATGCTGTACATTTTTTTTTCAGCATCTGAATTAAATGTATGTGAAGGGCTATGCCTAGGGGAAAGAGGGTGCTGAAAATCCCCAGAATCCTAAAATCCAGAAACCTGTTTTGTTAAGTGAAAGTCACAGGTTTATATATACTCCTTAAAGTCATTAGAAATTTATATCTTAAGCAATACATACCATTTTAAAAATAAAATTCCTGGGGCGCCTGGGTGGCTCAATCATTAAGCATCTGCCTTCGGCTCAGGTCATGATCTCAGGGTCCTGGGATCGAGCCCCGCATTGGACTCCCTGCTCAGTGGGAAGCCTGCTTCTCCCTCTCCCACTCCCCCTGTTTGTGTTCCCTCTCTCGCTGTGTCTCTCTCTCTGATCTAAAAAATTAAAAAAATAATAATATTCCTTACCAGAACTCAGCTACAAAGTCACTAAGGTCACTCTTTGAGCTATCGTAGTGAATTGACAGATGAGGACGGTAATGTGCTGGTCCTCCCTCAGATCCCTTGAATTCCCAGATCAGGGGAGTATTCACACAGATCGAAATGGGAAAAGCATGGAAGTTAGCTATGATTTTTGCGCCCAGGGCATGAAAGATGCTAGCTAAATGCTCCTTAGAAGGTTTTGTTTGTCCACCAGCTTCATGGGTGATGAGATAGAAAGGGGAAAAAAAAAAATTTTTTTTTCTTAGATAAAGAAAAAAAGCCTTAAACTAGAAATGTCAAAGATAATCGAAGCCAAATGAGACATTCTACAGCCAGTGGTGACACCATTGCCTTTCACCTTCCCATCAACAGACACCGTATATTTTTTAATGGAATTACATTAAAGTATGTTTATATAATTCTAAAAGAATGAAATATCACTATCTCAATAGATCATATTATTTCCCAAGGTATACATGCCCTTAGGGATTTTAGATTAGAACATGATATGTGCATTAAATATATATACAAGCAAGGTAAAAAATGTTGTACTTAATGATAAAATTGAGCAAATACACTGGGAACATGACATGCCCTAAAGTTATCATTTATAATGAAAACAAAAATAATCTGGGAATAAAGACTTTGAAGAAATAAGAGAAATAAATTCACAATCATGTAGACAGTCAATGTGAAGCTAGAAATTGAATTTACTAATGTATTTTATGCCCTGTTGGTAATAAGTTTCACAAGTCCCTAGGTTTTCTTATGCTATGTTCAGTCTTTTCATGGTTTTTAGTTGTTTTAGTAAATGGAAACATTTTATGTGTAAAAGAATTGATATATTAGTGAGTATAACCTACTGGAACAATACTGATAGCATATGTTCAAGATGTAAAATAAATCATTTAAACGCATTTAAATTACTCAAATCCTAGCTTTTTAAAAAATGAACCACATTAAGGAAAACACCTAATCAAGTGGGACCATGTGGAAAATGGTAAGTAGCCTTAGCCAGGCAGGCAGATCTCATTTTCCTTTCTCAGCCTTTCAGGCTAGATAGGTCTATGCTGTACTTTTCCCTGGGAAAGACTGGTATTTTCCTTTTTATAGTTCATATATAGCAAGGTCAAGCTTGAATCTACTTGACTTTTTCTCTTTGTGAGCAGTAAGTCTCCTGTAACCAAGGCAACTGATATTGGCTCTGGTTACCTCTTCCATATTGGTGCACAGTCCAAGATTACCTTCACAGCCAAAATGAATATCTTTGATAACTTCAGAGCTCCAGCCAATATAGACAATCATGGGAAGGCCTTTTCTAAATACGGGGAGAGACTTTACATTCTCCTTGTTTTGTTTTTTAATTCAACAAGCTTTTTATTCTGGAATAATTTCAGATTTATAGTAAAGTGGAAAAGACAATACACAGAGTTTTGGTACACCACTCACCTATTAGTAACATCTTACATTACCATAGTCTATTTGTCAAAGCTAAAAAAACAAACAAAAAACAGGAAGACAAAAACCCCACAGAAAACAAAAACAAAACCAAAAATAAAAATCCTTGGTGCATTATTAATTAATCTTTAGGTTTATTTGGATTTAACCAGTTTTTCTATTAATATTCTCTTTCCGTTCCAGTGATCCAATTCAGGGTACCACATTTCATGTACTTGTCATGTCTCTCTACTCTCCGCTTATGTGTGACAGTTTCCCAGTATTTCTTAGGACAATTTCCCAGCATTTGCCAGCTTTTTCCACTGTAAGTTCTAATTCCCCCTTCCTATGGTCTATTATTTGGAACTCGGTCATTAAGTCCCCTCAAGGCAGGGAAGTTTCCACCATCTGAAGAGGAGAGTATCTATACATACCAAATGGAATTCTCTAGTAAGGAAGATTTGTCTTTCTTTCTTTCTTTTCCTTCCTTCCTTCCTCCCTCCCTCCCTCCCTTCCTTCCTCTCTCTCTCTCTTTCTTTCTTTTGTTGTTCAAATGATTCCAGCTCTTTCAGGTCAGCTTCTGTGTTACTCTGACATGAGCCCACTCTTTTGTTTTTCTCTCCTAGGTTTTTGGAGCTCCTTTCTTTAAACTATACCACTTATTCCCTTGGGTATCTCATCTAGTGTCTTGGCTTTAAATAACATCAGTATGCCGATGTCTCCCAAATTTGTAGCATTAGCTCAGCCTTCTCTCCTGAATTCTAGACTTCCATACTCTTCGGCTTCCTCCTCTCTCCACTTGAATAGCTAACAGGCATTCCATCTCAACAAGTCCAAATCAGAACTTTTAGTCTTCCTCTCCCACACACCCCTGTCCCTCCATCTTCCTTTCTCAGCCAATGATAATTCCATTATTTCTTGTTGCTCAGATCCTATCTTACAACCATCTATCCATCCATCCTTCCACCCACTGAAAATCTCACCATCTCTTGTCAGCTCCACTGCTATCAACCTGGTCCAATTCACAGTCATCTCTCCCCGGGGTTATTGCAAGAGCCTCTGCACCAGTCTCCTTATTTCTTCCGTTCAAGTCCTTCAGCCCATTCTCACACCGCTGTCAGGATGATCTTTTTAAACATAAATGAGATCATGCTATTCTCATCCTCCAAGCTCTTTACTGGTGCTCAGAGTAATGGTCAAATTTCTCAGCCCAAATTCTTAGAGTGGCCCACTGTTCTCCATAAATCTGTCATGCCGCCCCGCTACCACCTACACCACACATGCACGCACACACACACTCCCAGTATTACTCTCGGAATACTTCTCCTAACAGTCTCCCCCGCATTCACTCTCTGTCAGCTACACTGGGTTCTGTGCTATTGATCGGCCCACCAGGCATGCCCCTGCCTTAGGGTGTTTGTACTTTACTGTTTCTTTTGTCCAGAATGCCTTTTCTCCACTTACTTACATGGCTCATTCCTTCACCTCTTTTAGGTCTTTATTCAAATGTTACACACTCAGTGAAGCCTTCCTTAGCAATCTCCCCTCCAATCACTGCCCATTACCTTCTTTCTCAACACTGCTTATTCCATTTTCCTGATTTAATCCTTTCCATGGCACATCATCAAACATGCTATATATTTTACCTTTTAATTGTCTAGGTCCCCCCTTGAGAATGTAAGCTCCTAAAAGCAAAGTTTTTATCTCCTGTATTCATTACTGAATCCTCAATCCCTAGAACCATCTCTTCCCTTTGTAGGAACCCGGGCGCCAACCCCAGTGCTGCCAAAACCTAACACTGCAATTATATGCCATCATTGAAAATAGTATAGTACACCTAATGTTGAAAATGGAAACTACTTTATGCCAGTAGTTCGTGTCCTGTCCAAGAGATGTTGAGTATTGCTGTGTTTCACTCAAAAATATAAACTATCCCACTGCATCTCTATGCAACACCTTTGGGAAAATGCCTGAGTCCAAGTCCAAGGCAGAATATATACAAGATAAGCCTCAAACATTTTTTCACACTCGTAGAGGAAGGAAAAAGTTCTTAAAAACTACTAGAGTCATATCAGGAGGATTCTGGAACCAAATTGAAGATATTCTCATCGGCCAACAACGGGACAGTTTGAATAATAGCTCTAATGAATTTAAACACAACAATATGTTTAAATCCACATGTTAAGGGGCGCCTGGTGGCTCAGTGGTTAAGCGTCTGCCTTCAGCTCAGGTCATGATCCCAGGGTCCTGGGATTGAGCCCCACATCGGGCTCTCTGCTCGGTGGGAAGCCTGCTTCCCCGTCCCACTCCCCCTGCTTGTGTTCCCTCTCTCACTGTGTCTCTCTCTGTCAAATAAATAAATAAAATCTTTAAAATAAATAAATAAATCCATGTGTTAATAATGATGCCAAAAAATCTAATTTGTCATACTGTAGATACATTAAGTCATTATTTTGAAAGCTGGCAAATAAAGAGAAGTAATCTAATGTTTAGCCTCCCTTTCTTATATGAACTTGACAATTGGTAGCCAAACAGTAGATGAGAGGTATTTTTCTTTATACAAGTATTCAGCTAGCTAGTAAGTAAAAAAGAATGACATAGTAATAGAATATTACCATTTTGCAATACCTAATAAACTATAAAGTCTAGACATCAATTATCAATGGCTGCTGGCATCACAAGAAAGAGAGAGAGAGAGGGAGACCCAGACACCATCTTCCTGCTGATAGAACACTACCATACCATCTATGAAATAGTCTTGCCAAAAAAATTAAAATCAAATCATGAATCCAATCAACTTTCAACATCCAATCAATAATTTGCAGGAAATTATTTTGAGTACAAAAGAGAGGGGCAGGGAAACCATGGGGATTTAGAGTATAGTAAAAGTGGCACATCAAATCTTTATGGAAAAGGTAGAATATTTAACATGTGATATTAGAATTACTGGCAGGATTTTGAAAAAATAAAAGTAAATCACTTATACTGAAATAAGGTCAGGAAAAGAAAAGATTTAAATATTTTTGAAATGAATGTACTAGAAATATACATCAGTGATTTGTGTTTTTATGATACTGACATAGAGAGGGCCTATCTAGGCAAGATGACAAACCAAAATCCGTATTAGAAAAGAATCATCAATTTGACAACACACAGATTTTAAACTTTTGTGGAGAAAACACCACAAAATATGTCCAATATAAACAACAAATGGGCGGGGAGGGGAGGTTGTACCTGGGTGGCTCACTCCGTTAAGCGTCTGCCTTCGGCTCAGGTCAGGATCTCAGGGTTCTGGGATCGAGCCCCGCATCGGGCTCCCTGCTCAGAACTGGCACGTGGAGAAGGGCGGCCCTAGGAGAGCACTGCCGGGTCAGGCTGCCGCCACAGGGTGACCTCAGACACGGCGCATGCGCTCGCTGCCGCCAGCACGCATTCCCGAGCCGCCAGGGAGACTTTGCGCACGTCCTGTTGCCAGGCCTGGCGGATGGGGAAGGCCCAGGCTCTCCAGCCCGCGCAGGGTCTCCAGCCCCCACAGGCCTCTCCATGTTGTAGGGACACCTCCCACCTGACCTCCGACCTCCGGTTATCAAGAGTCACCTGGTAGACGGCAGACGGGGCGCTGCAGGAGGGAGCTGGGCGCTACCCCAAGGCCCATCTCCCCTGAGGGCGCGGCCGGTCCCTGGCCTTTCATTAGGGGAACAGTCTGCCTTCTTTAAAAATATCTGTATATATCCTAAAATACAAAAAAAAAGGAGGGTGGAGGGGGAATGCCTGGGTGGCTCAGTCGGTTAAGCGTCTGCCTCCGGCTCAGGTCATAATAGCGGGGTCCTGGGATCGAGTCCCTCGTGGGTGGGACTCTTTGCTGGAGAAGCCTGCTTCTCCCTCTGCCTGCCGCTCCCCCTGCTTGTGCTCTCTCTCTCTGCCAAATAAATAAATAAAAATCTTTAAAATAAAAAAGGAGTTATTATTAAAAAAAAAAACAAAGTGTTCAGTTGAAAGCTGGCAGAGTTGGGGATTGGGTACATGCTGGTTCCTAGAATTATTCTGTCTATTGCACACTCAAAAAAGAACTTTTTTTTTTAGAGGTCTCTACAAAAATCTTTATTTTAACATTTAAAAGAAAGAATCACATGTTCACCTTGACAGCTTCACCAGGCTTGGCCACCCAGTAAGTTACACACACACGAAGGTACTTGGAAGGTTACTGCACGCTTCTGTCACTGATGGAGTCGGGCTGAAGGGGCCACTCCCCGCAGTCAGAGCCCCCAGCCGGTCCTCCCTCGGCAAGGAGGCCTCACTCGAACCAGGCTGTGAGGAGACTCCCGGTGAACCTCGCCTCCTGACTGCGAAACTAGTGACACTGCCACAATTCCTGTGGCTACTTTCACTCCAGAGAGTAGTGTTCACTGGAGTGGACTCTTGAGTGGGGAGGCTGAGGCAGCGCCTGCGCAGTAGGCCTTTGTCTGCCGCACCCTCGGTCTCGGGCAGGCCTGTTCCTGACGCCATGCGGCTGCCCTGCCTCTCAGACGCAGATCAGAAAATGAGATAATTTTCTTTTTTTAACAGTTAAAGAACTCTTAAAAATCAGTTTGGAAAAAAACAAACACTCCAAAAAAAAAAAAAAAAATAGATGAAGACGTGAGATATCAATTCCAAGAAAAATAAATACAAGGAGATTCATTGCGGCTTTGTCCATAATAATCAGGTCTTAGGAAAATCACATGTTCATCAGTGATGAAAATAAAAAATAGAGGGGAACATATAACTTAAAATAAAATTAGAAGACGTATCAACCAATCACAATGTGTGGACCTTATTTGAGTCATGATTCAAATGAAAAAAAAATTTTTTAAGGAATGGTATTTATGAAACAATTGGAAATGTGAATATTGACTGAATATTTGATCGTATCAAGAAATTAGTGTCAACTTTTTCTGGCTTGATAATGTTTATGTTTTAAAAAGTTCTTTTAGAGAGTCACACTGAAATATTTATGAATGAAACCATATGATGTCTCAGATTGCCTTCAAAATAAATAAGGAGGAAAGAGACAGGAAAGCCCATCAGTTGAAAGCTGGCAGAGCTGGGTGTTGAGTACATGTTGGTTCATAGAATCATTCTGTCTACTTTATTGCACACTTAAAATTCTCATAATAAAATGGAGGGTTTTTTGTTTTTGTTTTTGTTTCTGTAAATAAATAAGACCCAAAGAAGAGACAGCATAGTTTGGTTTTAAGAGACTTCAGAGTCAACTGCCTAAATTCAAATTTTAGCTCAAGCAATTACTTGAGTAGGTTCTTTCTCAATTTTCTTTTTTTTTTTTTTTTTTTTTTTTTTAAAGATTTTATTTATTTATTTGAGACAGAGAGAATGAGAGAGAGAGAGCACATGAGAGGGGAGAGGGTCAGAGGGAGAAGCAGGCTCCTTGCTGAGCAGGGAGCCCGATGTGGGACTCGATCCAGGGACTCCAGGATCATGACCTGAGCCGAAGGCAGTCGCTTAACCAACTGAGCCACCCAGGCGCCCCATCTTTCTCAATTTTCTGATATGTAAATTGGAGGTAATAATACCCACCTCTAAAAAAATAATAAATAAAAATGCAAAACAAAACAATAATATCCACCTCATTTGATTGTCATGAAGATGACCTTGAGATAACACCCCAAAATTGGCAAACAGAATACCATTGACTTTGATTTCAGAAAATCGTGACATAGATGTAATTCTTCCTGTTACATGCAGTGTTACCTCTAAATTTTCCTCACACCATCCCCAACGGTACAAGTAAGTAGACTATCAGAATCCCAGGACAAGAGGTGACTTTAAAAAATTCCACAGAGCCTCTGGTTTGCTTTGCTACAGGGGATCATGTTCCTGCCAGACCATTACTCCAACAGTTTCTCAGAGATGCTCACATGGCAGGAAGCCAACGACCAACACCAACTTGCCAACCAGGTGAGTGAACCACTTTGGAAGTGGATCGCCAATCCCCAGATAAGCCTTTCACATGGCTACTGCCCCAATCAACAACGGACGCAACCTCTGAAAAACCCTGAGCCAGAACCACCCAGCCAAAACACTCCTGAATTCCTGACCCACAAAACTAATAAACCCTGTGAGAGATAATAAATGTTATTTAAAGCTACTAAGGCTTGGAGTACTTTGTTACACAGTGACAGATAATTAATAGATGTATAAAAATATGTGAACATTAAAATTCACTGGTAAATATAAATTCAGCTGTAAAATGCTACTCTGGTTTGCATAATTCTCAGAAAAATGTTCCTGAATGAACTTCAGAGAAGTTCCTTTACAAAATCAGTGCTGGTCATGGTTAATACATGGATCAATTAATACAAGAGATTAAGTACTGGTTCAAAAAAAAATGAATTTACTTTCTTGGTATATATTACCCACTTCTTTGAAAACAAAGCATATTCTTGAAAAATAAATATTTGATTAAAAACTATCTAATGTAAAGCATAAGATGTAATATAGATTGTCAGCAACAAACTGTTCCTCGTGGCATGTGTAATTTTGGTTTGCGGTCAATTTTTTTCTCAAGTGATCTTAGTATTTTTGTTGGAACCATCTGGCAACACTATTTCCAAACATGCAATGGAAGTTCCAGTATGGGACTTTGCATGGAGCTATGCAAATAAGGTCAAGGATAGTTAGAGCTATAAACTATAATTGACGAAGATTTTAGTTGAACAGAAGGTCCTCTATTTGCCAAGCACTGTGCTAGATGCTTGAAACAGAAAACTCAGTCAAGTGTGGATTTAAAAAAGCTCAGAGTCTGAGAACCCTTTTAAGCATAGAAGGCATTGATACAAGAGAAAATCAATTCAAAAAGGATGGGAAGAGGACAATAATGAAAATCACAGGCCACAAAGAACTAAGGTGATTACAGAAGACAAAGGCTGGCCAAGAGTTGTAAGATTTCTACTGAAGAGATATTGGAGGTTCAGTTAACACCATCACAATGTCTATTCGTTGTAGATTTTCTCTAAAATATTATATTAAACGTTGAGTTGGGGAAGGTCCTCAAAAAAGACATGATGACGGGTCGCCTGTGAGCTGGACCCCAGCACTCAGAGGCTCTCCCCCTGTCCCTGAACTGTGGGTCCCACCAACCTTTCCCGCTCCCAGAGGCTGCTCCAAACACACAGCCTTGAGATAATGATGTGACGCTGAAAACGTCTGCACAGTATACATGACTGAACCCAGTTTAGGCTACTTTTTAAATTTTTAAGATTTGGTGGGCCAGTGCGGGGATCCATTTGTCTTGCTGCTGCCCAATACAAGCCTCGTATGTAAGTCCCCTTTGCATATTAAAACTGCCAGCTGCCATACTGGAGTGGCCCGCCACTGTCTTGGGTCTCTCCCTGCCCTCCCTGAACGGGGCAATTTCAGATTATACCAGGAAGCTCCAGATGGGGGGTGAGAGCTGACAAGCAAACGCAACTCTCAATTAAGTCTCATTCTGTGGGGTGGGTTCTATTATTCTCGATATTTTTGATAACCACATAAGTCGTACTTGGAAAAGATTTACACAGAAATATCTATGTCACAGTACATTTGAGTTTTTAAAACTTTAAGTTAAAAAGATACTAAAGAACAGTTTAGTAGGTGTGCATATCCTAAACCCAGTAATTCCCCTTCTAAGGAGACATCTTTAAAACCTTACATATATGGGCAAGAATAAATGTAGAGAATACTCTTTGCAGTTGTTTATAATATAAGGCAATATTGGGTAACTTTAGTGGGAAAAGTAAAGTATGGTTCTTTCATTGCTTTTCATTTTAGGGTTTACCTAGTTGTTCTTGCTTGTTTATTTTTCAAATTATCTTTATATTCAATGTGTCTAGCTCTAGGGGAAATGTTCTTTAGTATTTTTGTTGGTCTTGCCTTAAATTTATATATTAACTTAAGAGAATTGACATTTCTATGAGGTTAAGCCATTCTATCCAGGAATAAAGAATATCTTTCCACTTGTTTTTCTATTTTTTTTTTCTTTTATCTAGTTCACAGAGACATCTCTGTCTCACTCTCAGATTACTGATGTTGGTGAGGGGGAGCCTAATCTGACTGAGGGGAAAGAGTGGGCACGTGACCCCGGTTCTATCCATCAGAGTAAGTGTTAGGTTCAGGAACAGATATATGACCTGACCTGGATCAATGAAACCACTTCAGAATTCTTTCTGGACCTATTAGGAATGAGAGACACTCTGCTGGTATTACTAAGTCAGTACAATGTAAGCCTTCAGTTGTTTGGGAAGAGCCTATGAACAGAGTCAACAGCAAGAAAAAGACAATTCAAGTGATGGAGTGAGTCAGGTGCCTGACAACAATCCTTGCACACCAGCACCCGGCCTTGCCTGGTTGTGCATGCTGGAGTAAGTACATTTATTTTCTTTAAGGCAATTCAAGTTGAATTTTTATTTCTTGCAACTGAAAGAGACAACATGCTGATATAATACTTTTTTTTTTATTATTTTGGAATTCCATGTAGAACACGACTCTATTGTTATCCGACCATTTCTGTCTTCTACTTTGGTCACTCATATCTCACTTCATCTGGATCAAAGTCTTGAGATAGGGAAAGGACATTGTGGGAAATTTCTAAACCCCTTTCTCCCCAGAGAGAGCTCAGATCAGCAGCCACACACATCACTTTCTCTGCAAACTTTTTTGTCTCTATAGCTGGACAAGAGGATTTTTACTTAGGGGCATGTAATTAAACGTGTAAACATGTAATTAAACATGTAAAGATTCAGCTCAGGAAGAATGTGCCTCTCTGGACCTGGTCCTTTCCAGCCACTAGGCAGTTTTATGTGCATAATACTCTTGATAACAGCGAGTCTGATATGTCCTTTATTTCTGAACAGAAAGATCAGCCTCCCAGTTACTGCTTTACAAAGCAGAGATATGCTGTGCTACTGATTAAAGACATATCAAGGACAGAAGGTATGAACCTGGAGCAGTTTAAATATGTGCAACCAAAAGCTATGAGATATCTGTAATACACCTGTCCTCTTTTCCCATATTCTGCCGCTTATGTCTTGCACCACAAAACACAAAGAGCCCAGCAATACAAGAAACCCAGCAAATGTGCAGACAGCACTTCCCAGCAGGGGCCTCAGCCTCTCACAGCGCAGGGCTCTGCCTCTCAGGGATGTGAAAAACCAGTCACAGGCTGACTTGCCAGCTGAGGCTGCAGCCTTCTTACATTCTGGATAAGCAATTTCTACACTGTTACTTTCTCACATGAATTTCACAAATGGTTCGTATGAATTTGGCACAACCCAGCCATCCAGAATTTCTGAAGAAATGACATTTCTATCCCTGGAAATGAAGAGTAAATTTGTAAATGTAGTTGGGGATTTCGCTTTAAATATTGTTACATATTCCCGTTACATTGTATCTATTGGCAATTATAACCTTATTTCTCCTTATCTATTCTCTCTTATAGAACATATACTCCCTAAAGAATGTGTCAGAATCTCTAGAAAACTGTAAGTCATTACTTGCTCCTATCCATTCCTCCTACCTTAAATTAAGGATTTATTATGGGCTTTCTTCATTTTCTTTCCTTTTTCATTCCTTACCTCTTGTCCTTCCCTTTATTGTGCAAGGTCCTTTGCTGGGCTCTGGATTAACGTTCTGTACATATGCGTATGTGTATTTTGGTGATAGAGTTAAATTAATCTTTATAGGTACATCAACTTGACCCTAAGCTTTGCTTACTGGAGGATTTAGAATGTATTCATATATCTCAATGAATGGTGGAGCAGGCAAGCCAGGAGTCCATTTGCAGCAGAAAAAAAGAAAAGAGAAAAACAATTACTGAGAAAGAACTCATTCTAAGAGAAGAGAGAGTCAAGATGCACATTTTAGTCATAGGGGTGAGGGTGGTAAGTCCTAAACAAAAGGGCTATAATAAAAGAGTAAGGAAGCCAGGTGATGTCACCATCATGGTTCAGTAGGAGACCCCAGCCTCTGTGTCTCCCAAAAGATCAACAATTACACAGCCATCCATAAACAAATGTATCTCTGGAAGAGCTTAGGAGTTCACTTAGAAAAGTTTAGTGACACAGTTGAACAAAAGTCTTCTGAGAATAACAAGCCTGAAAAGGAAGGAAGAATAACTTCATTTTCCCTGCATCATCTCATCCTCCAGGCTGATGTTACACAACAAGAGGGAACATCCTAACTCAAAAGAGTCCCCTTACCAGGAAAGGGTGAACAGGGTGAGCGACCAACTTCTCCAGCCTTTCATGGCACATCACAAAGGACCTGCTTCGGTCTCATCTTATCCAGAGACCAACAAAAGAGAGACATCTAGAGATGTCTAGGAACAAGGAAGAAGGGCAGGGGCCACGAGTAGCAGCCATACAGTGGGAGCGACAGCAGTTCCCAGGGACCCCAGCAGCTTTCACTGCTGAAGAAACCAAGGGCCAGCCCAACTGCCACAGGCCTCTTACAGATCCCACCACTGGTGTTTACACACACACACACACACACACACACACAGATTTTCCCATTTGTAAACACCAGCTCCCTCTCTGTTTCCTCCCCAACCCTTCCCTCCTTGTACCGCCACCAGAACTTGGATTTACCCTGGGGGCCAGCCCTAGCTCTGTTGTGGTGTAAGCGCAAGATACTGGCCTAAACCCCAGCACCTGACTTCCACCACACGTGCATTCAGGACTAGCCCTCTAGCTGTGCACCTGCAAGACCCACACTCACCTCTGCTTCCACTGCCCTGCGCATGCCCATGGGGAGACCCTGCAGCCAAAGAGTACATGCTGACAGCCAGGACCTCCAAAGCTGATTGTGGCTACAGATCCAGCCTAGTATCCTATCACTGGCCTGAACTGCTGGTTCACCTGCAGCTAGCCCTTCCAGCTGTGCACCTGCATGCCCCTGACCCAATTCCTGTCACTGACCTTCACTGCCATGTGCACACCCATGGGGAGACCCTGCAGCCATAGTGGTGCACACCAGCAGCCATGGCCCCCACAGCTGCTAATATGGCCATAGTTGGCCCCAACACTTGCTGCTGGCCCTGACCCCCACCACTATATGTGTGTCTGCATTCAGCCCCTGCCACTATACAAACACCTAGAGCCAGCCCCCATAGCCAAGCATATGCACACCACGAGCACTAGCCAGAACTGCTGCCTTGCTTGGTACCTAGAGGTGCTGCTGAGGACCCCAAAAAGCCTTGTAACTACTACAGCATCCTCACAGTATTCACTAAGGACCATCCAGTTGTCAATGTCATGGACCCCAGCAGCTTAAACCAACAAGACATCATGCTCAATCCCCAGACCTGGAAATAAGCCCCATATTTGGTGCCCTAAATCCCAGGCAGCACTCAACATGTGTCCACCCTAAGGTGAAGGTCTTTCCATACCAAAGTCAGTCCATAAAATCTGAAAGAGGTTATTGCTTTTTCAAATGTGCAGATACCTACACAAGTCTACAGGAATCATGAATAATTAGGTAAACATGACACCACCAAAGGAATACAGTAAAGTTCTAGTAACTGATTCCAAAGAAATGGAGATATATGAATTGCGTGACAAAGAATTCAAAATAATTGTTTGAAAGATGCTCAGAGAGCTACAAGGGAACAGAAATAAACAGTTTAATGAGATCAGGAAAAACAATACAAGATCAAAATGTAAAGTTTAACAACTAGATAGAAAACATAAAAAAGAACCAAACAGAAATTTTGGAGCTGAAGAATACAATGACTAAACTGAAGAATTCAATATAGAGCTTCAACAACTAACTAGATGAAACAAAAGAAAAGAATCAGTGAATTCAAGGACAGGTCATTTGAAAATATCCAGTCAGAGGGGCAAAAAGGAAAAATAATGAAAAGGAATGAAGAAAGCCTATAGGAACAATGAGACATAATAAAATAAACAACCTATGGATTACTGGAGTTCAGAAGGAGAAAAGTGGGGGTTGTGGTTCCTGGCTGGCTCAGTTGGTTAAGCATCTGCCTTGGCTCAGGTCATGATCCCAGGGTCCTGGGATGGAGCCCTGCATCAGGCTCCCTGCTCAACGGGGAGTCTGCTTTTCCCTCTCCCTTTGTGCTCTCTTGTGCTCTCTCTCTCACGTAAATAAATAGTCTTAAAAAATAAAGAAGAAGAAGGAGAAATGAGAGAAATGAGCAAAAAGCTTATTTAAAGAAATAATGACTGATAACTTTTTAGAAGCACAAAGGGCAGAGACGTGCCCCGACCTGGAGGCAGGACTGGGAGCGCTGCGGAGGGGCGCACAACCCAGGCCGCTGCAGTTTATAGCAGCACGGACAGAAATGGAGACAGTGTGGCCTGGACAGCTCACTGAAGAACAGACTGAGGTCTCTCTGCTCTGAGGCAGAGGGTTGGAAACGGTCTCTTCTGCTCTGACTCATGGAAGAGACGCAGAAAGCCACCAGGGAAAGCCACCAGAGAACAAAAGCCCCAAAAACTGATTCCCGCTGAGCCCATCCCCCGCCACAGGGGCATAGGGCAACTCCGCCCAAACAGGGTTGCCTGAGTAACAGCGCGGCAGGCCCCTCCCGCAGAAGACAGGCTGGGAAAACAAGAGGCCAGCAACCTTAAGGTCCCAAGAAAACAGGTGCATCTTGCTTGGGTTCTGGTCAATAATTTGGACTCTATACGTTCCCTCAAACACCCATCAACAGAATGACTAGGAGGAGGAGCCCCCAAAATAGAAAAGACTCAGAGATTATGACTTATGCTGCAGATTTACAAATGGATGCAGATATAACCAAGATGTCAAGATGGAATTCAGGCTAGCAATTGTGAAGACAATAGCTAGAATGGAGAAATCAACTAATGGCAACATAGAGTCTCTAAGGGCAGAAATGAAAGCTGAATTGGCAGAACTTAAAAATGCTATCAATGAGATCCAATCCAATCTAGATAATCTAACAGCTAGGGTAACTGAGGCAGAAGAGCGAATAAGCAACCTGGAAGACAATATAATAGATAAAAAGGGAAAAGAGGAGGCCAGGGAAAAACAATTCAGAATCCATGAAAATAGAATCAGAGAAATAAGTGACACCGTGAAGCGTTCCAATGTCAGAATAATTGGAATCCCGGAGGGAGTGGGGAAAGAGAGAGGACTAGAAGATGTATTTGAGCAAATCGTAGCTGAGAACTTCCCTAATCTGGGGAATGAAACAAACATTCGCGTCCTAGAGGCAGAGAGGACCCCGCCAAGATGAAGGAAAACAGGCCAACACCCCGGCATGTAATAGTAAAACTTGCAAATCTTAGAACCAAGGAAACCATCTTAAGGGCAGTTAGGGGGAAGAGATTCCTTACGTACAGAGGGAGGAACATCAGAATAACATCAGACCTATCCACAGAGACCTGGCAAGCCAGAAAGGCCTGGCAAGACGTATTGAGGGTACTAAATGAGAAGAACATGCAGCCAAGAATACTTTATCCGGCAAGGCTTTCATTTAGAATGGATGGAGAGATGCAGAGTTTCCACGACCGGCAGAAACTGAAAGAATATGTGACCACTAAGCCGGCCCTTCAAGAAATATTAAGGGGGGTTCTATAAAAGGAGAAAGACCCCAAGAGTGATATACAACAGAAATTTATAGGGACAATCTATAAAAACAATGTCTTCACAGGCAACATGATGACAATTAATTCATATCTTTCAATAATCACTCAACGTGAATGGCCTAAACGCTCCCATAAAACAACACAGGGTTGCAGATTGGATAAACAGACAGGACCCATCCATATGCTGCCTACAAGAGACTCATTTTGAACCTAAAGATACATCCAGACTGAAAGTGAAGGGATGGAGATCCATCTTCCGTGCCAGCAGACCTCAAAAGAAAGCTGGGTAGCAATTCTTATATCAGACAAATTAGATTTTAAACTAAAGTCTGTAATTAGAGACACAGAAGGACACTATATCATTCTTAAAGGGTCTATCCAACAAGAAGATCTAACAATTGTAAATATCTATGCCCCCCAACATGGGAGCAGCCATATACATAAGCCAGCTGTTAACCAAAATAAAGAGTCATATTGATAACAATATGTTAATTGTAGGAGACCTCAACACTCCACTCTTAGCAATGGACAGATCATCTAAGCAGAAAATCAACAAGGAAACAAGAGCTTTGAATGATACATTGGACCAGATGGACCTCATAGATATTTACAGAACATTCCACCCTAAAACAACAGAATACTCATTCTTCTCGAGCTCACATGGAACTTTATCCAGAATAGACCACATACTGCGTCACAAATCAGGTCTCAACCGATACCAAAAGATTGAGATTATTTCCTGCATATTCTCAGACCACAATGCTTTAAAACTGGAACTCAATCACAAGAAAAAATTTGGCAGAAATTCAAACACTTGGAAGCTAAAGACCACTCTGCTCAAGAATGTTTGGGTCAACCAGGAAATCAAAGAAGAACTTAAACAATTCATGGAAATCAATGAGAATGAAAACACACTGGTCCAAAACCTATGGGATACTGCAAAGGCGGTCCTAAGGGGGAAATACATAGCCATCCAAGCCTCACTCAAAAAAATAGAAAAATCCCGAATTTGCCAACTAACTCTACACCTTAAAGAACTAGAGAAAAAGCAACAAAGGACGCCTAAGCCACGCATTAGAAGAGAAATAATTAAAATTAGAGCAGAAATCAATGAATTAGAAACCAGAAACACAGTAGATCAGATCAACGGAACTAGAAGTTGGTTCTTTGAAAGAATTAATAAGATCAATAAACCACTGGCCAGACTTATCCAAAAGAAAAGAGAAAGGACACAAATTAATAAAATTATGAATGAAAGGGGAGAGATCACGACTAACACCAAGGAAATAGAAACAATTATTAGAAATTATTATCAACAACTATCTGCCAATAAACTGAGCAATCTGGATGAAATGGAGGCCTTCCTGGAAACCTATAAGCTGCCAAGACTGAAACAGAAAGAAATTGACAACCTGAATAGGCCAATAACCAGTAACAAGATTGAAGCAATGATCAAAAACCTCCCAAAAAACAAGAGTCCAGGGCCTGATGGATTCCCTGGGGAATTCTACCAAACATTCAAAGAAGAAATAATACCTATTCTACTGAAGCTGTTTCAAAAAATAGAAACAGAAGGAAAACTTCCAAACTCATTCTATGAGGCCAGCATTACCTTAATCCCCAAAACAGGCAAAGACCCCATCAAAAAGGAGAATTTCAGACCGATATCCCTGATGAATATGGATTTCAAAATCCTCAACAAAATCCTAGCTAATAGGATCCAACAATACATTAAAAGGATCATCCACCACAACCAAGTGGGATTTATCCCCGGGGTGCAAGGGTGGTTCAACATTCGCAAATCAATGAATGTGATCGAACACATTAATAAGAGGAGGGAGAAGAGCCATATGGTCCTCTCAGTTGATGCAGAAAAAGCATTTGACAAAATACAACAGCCTTTCCTGATTAAAACTCTTCAGAGTAGAGGGATAGAGGGAACATTCCTCAAGTTCATAAAATCTATTTATGAAAAACCCACAGTGAATATCATCCTCCATGGGGAAAAGCTGAGAGCCTTTCCCTTAAGATCAGGAACACGTCAAGGGTGCCCACTCTCGCCACTGTTGTACAACATAGTATTAGAAGTCCTAGCAACAGCAATCAGACAACAAAAAGAAATAAAAGGTATTCAAATTGGCAAAGAAAAAATCAAACTCTCTCTTTTTGCAGACGACATGATACTTAATGTGGAAAACCCAAAAGACTCCACCCCCAAATTACTAGAAATCATCCAGCAATTCAGTAATGTGGCAGGATACAAAATCAATGCACAGAAATCAGTTGCTTTCTTATACACTAACAACGCAACTGTAGAAAGAGAAATTGGAGAAATGATTCCATTTACAATAGCACCAAAAACCATAAGACACCTCAGAATAAACCTAACCAAAGAGGTAAAGGATCTATACTCTAGGAACTATAAAACACTCATGAAAGAAATTGAAGAAGACACAAAAAGATGGAAAAATATTCCATGCTCATGGATCGGAAGAATAAACATTGTTAAAATGTCTATGCTACCCACAGCAATCTATACCTTCAATGCCATCCCGATCAAAATTCCAATGACATCTTTCAAAGTGCTGGAACAAACAATCCTAAAATTTGTATGGAATCAGAAAAGACCCCAAATCGCCAAGGAAATGTTGAAAAAGATAAACAAAGCTGGGGGCATCACGTTGCCCAATTTCAAGCTATATTACAAAGCAGTGATCACCAAGACAGCATGGTACTGGCACAAAAACAGACATATAGACCAATGGAACGGAATAGAGAGCCCAGATATGGACCCTCAACTCTATGGTCAAATAATCTTTGACAAAGCAGGAAAAAACATGCAATGGAAAAAAGACAGTCTCCTCAATAAATGGTGCTGGGAAAATTGGACAGCCACATGCAGAAGAATGAAACTCGACCATTCTCTAACGCCATTCACAAAGATAAACTCAAAGTGGATGAAAGACCTCAATGTGAGACAGGAATCCATCAAAATCCTAGAGGAGAACATAGGCAGTAACCTCTTTGACATCGCCCACAGCAACTACTTTCAAGATACATCTCCAAAAGCTAGTGAAACAAAAGCAAAAATGAACTTTTGGGACTTCATCAAGATAAAAAGCTTCTGTACAGCAAAGGAAACAGTCAACAAAACAAAGAGGCAACCCACAGAATGGGAGAAAATATTTGCAAATGACACTACAGATAAAGGGCTGGTATCCAAGATCTATAAAGCACTTCTCAAACTCAACACCCAAAAAACAAATAATCAAGTCAAAAAGTGGGCAGAAGATATGAAAAGACACTTCTCTGAAGAAGACATACAAATGGCTAACAGACACATGGAAAAATGTTCATCATCATTAGCCATCAGGGAAATCCAAATCAAAACCACATTGAGATACCACCTTACACCAGTTAGAATGGCAAAAATGGACAGGGAAAGAAACAACAAATGTTGGAGAGGTTGTGGAGAAAGGGGAACCCTCTTACACTCTTGGTGGGAATGCAAGTTGGTACAGCTACTTTGGAAAACAGTGTGGAGTTTCCTCAAAAATTTAAAAATAGAGCTACCCTATGACCCAACAATTGCACTCCTGGGTATTTACCCCAAAGACACAGATGTAGTGAAAAGAAGGGCCATATGCACCCCAATGTTCATAGCAGCAATGTCCGCAATAGCCAAACTGTGGAAAGAGCCGAGATGCCCTTCAACAGATGAATGGATAAAGAAGACGTGGTCCATATATACAATGGAATATTACTCAGCCATCAGAAAGGATGAATACCCAACTTTTACATCAACATGGATGGGACTGGAGGAGATTATGCTAAGTGAAATAAGTCAAGCAGAGAAAGTCAATTATCATATGGTTTCACTTATTTGTGGGACATAAGGAATAGCATGGAGGACATTAGGAGAAGGAAGGGAAAAATGGGGGGGGGAATTGGAGGGAGAGATGAACCATGAGAGACTATGGACTCTGAGAAACAAACAGCGTTTTAGAGGGGAGGGGGGAGGGGGATTGGTTAGCCCGGTGATGGGTATTAAGGAGGGCACGTACTGCATGGAGCACTGGGTGTTATACGAAAACAGTGGATCGTGGATTACCACATCAAAAACCAATGATGTATTGTATGGTGACTAACATAACATAATAAAATTAAAAAAAAAAAAAAAACACTGAAAATAAAGGCATAGAGTGGCTAAATGTATAAAAAACAAGACTATGTGCTGCCTACAAGAGACTTACTCATCTTTGAGGATACACATAAACTCAAAGTGAAAGGATGGAAAAGATATTTTATGCAAATAAAAATCAAAAGAGCAAGACTAGCTATACCTATATCACATAAAACAGACTTTCAATTAAAAACTTTAACAAGAGAAAAACAGTCATTATATAATGATAGAAAGGTTAATTTATAATGATTGGGAGTTAATTTATCAAAAATGTATAATAATAAATTGTATAAATATATATGCAACCAACATTGGATAACCTAAATATATTAAGCAAATACTAAAAGATCTTAAGGGAGTAATAGAAAACAATACAATAATAGTAGAGACTTCAATATCTCATGTTCAACAATGGATACATTATCTAGACAGAAAATCAATAAAAAAAATTAGACCTGAGCTATACTTTAAGCCAAATGGGCCTAACAGACATATATAGAACATTCTATCCAACAGCGGCAGAATACACATTCTTCTCAAATGCATACTGAACATTCTCCAGCATAGAGCAAATGTTAGGTCACAAACCAAGTCTTCACAAACTTAAAAAGACTGAAATCATACCAAGTACATTTTTTGACCATAATGGTATGAAACTAGAAATCAGTAACAAGAGGAAAACTGGAAATTTCACAAACGTGGAAATTACACAACACACTCCTGAAGAACCAATGAGTCAAAGAAGTAATCAAAAGGGAAATAAAAATATATCTTAAACAAAAATGGAAACACAACATACCAAAATTTATAGGATATAGCAAAAGCAGTTCTAGGTGGGAAGTTTATAGCAGTAAGTGCTTATATTTAAAAAAAGAAAGAAAGAAAGAAAGAAAGAAAGAAAGAAAGAAAGAAAGAAAGAAAGAAAGAAAGAAAGAAAAAGAAAGAAAGGAAGAAAGAAAGATAGATCTGAAATAAATGACCTAACTTTAAATCTCAAAGAACTAGAAAAAGAAGAGCAAGCTAAGCCCAAAATTATCAGAAGGAAGGAGATAATAAAGATCAGAGCAGAAATAAACAAAATAGAGAATAAAAATAATAGAAAAAATCAACAAAACTAAGAGTTGGTTTTTTGAAAAGATAAATAAAATTGACAAACCTTTAGCTAGACTAACCAAGAAAAAAAGAGAGAGCACTCAAATAAAGTTATAAATGAAAGAAGAGACATTAAAACTGATAGCACTGATAGAAATACACTAAAACTGATAGAAATACAAATGATTGTGAGTGTACTATGAATAATTACATAACAAAAATTGGACAAACTAAGAGAAACAGATAAATTTCTAGAAACATACAACCTACTAAGACTGAATCATGAAGAAATAGAAAATCTGAACAGACCAATAAGGAGTAAGGAGATTGAATCAGAAATCAAAAATCTTCCAACAAAGAAAAGCCCAGGACCAGATGGCTTCACAGGTGAATTCTACCAAACATTTTAAAAAAAACTAATACCAATTCTTCTCAAAATTCTTCTCAAAAATTGAAGATAAGGAAACACTTTCAAAATCACTTTATAAGGCCAGCATTTCTCTGATACCGGTGCCAAATAAGGATACTACAAGAAAAATATAGGCCAATTTCCCTGATGAAAATAGATGCCAAAATTCTCAACAAAATATTAGCAAACCAAATTCAACAGCATATTAAAAAGTTCATACAACATAACCAAGTGGGATTCATCCCTGGGAGGCAAAGACGGTTCTACATACCCAAATTAATAAATGTGATGATGTATCACATTAATAGAATGAAAGATAAAAATTATGATCATCTCAATAGATACAAAAAAGTATTTGACAAAATTCAACATCCTTTAATGATAAAAACTCCCAACAAAGTGATTATAAAAGGAACATACTTCACAATATAAAAGCCGTATATGACAAGCCCACAGCTGACATCATACTCAACAGTGAAAGTTTGAAAGTTTATCCTCTAAGATCAGGAACAAGACTATTATTCCCACTATCACCACTCCTATTCAACAGAGTGTGGGAAATCTTAGCCAGAGCAATTAGGAAAGAAAAAAATAAAAGGATCCAAAACTGTAATGAAAAAGTAAAATTGTCTCTGTCTGCTGGTGACATATCTTTGTATATAGAAAATCCTAAAGACTGCGCCTAAAAACTGTTAGAACTAATAAATTCAATAAAGTTTCAGGTTACAAAATCAACATACAAAAATCAGTTGTGTTTCTATACACTAATAATGAACTATCTGAAAGAGAAATAAAGAAAACAATCCCATTCACAATAGCATCAAAAAGAATAAAATACTTAGAAATAAATTTAACCAAGGAAGTGAAAGATCTATACATCAAAAACCATGACATTGAGGAAAAAAATTGAAAAAAACATAAATAAAATAGAAAGATATCCATATTCATGGATTGGAAGAGTCAATTTTGTTAAAATGTCTATGCTATCCAAAGCAATCTACAAATTCAAAGCAATCCTATTAGAATTCCAATTTTTTTTACAGAAATAGAAAAAATAATCTTTTGCACAGCAAAAGAAACAATCAACATAAGGGCGCCTGGGTGGCTCACTTGGCTAAATGTCTGCCTTCAGGTCAGGTTATGATCCCAGGGTCATGGGATGGAGTCCAGCATCAAGCTCCCCACTCAGCGGGGAGCCTGCTTCTCCCTCTCCCCTTGCTCCTCCTCCCCCCCCCACTCATGCTCTCTCTCTCTCAAATAACTAAAATCTTAAAGAAAAAAAAAAGAAACAATCAACATAATGAAAAGGCAACCTATGGAAGGGGAGAAAATATTTACAAAACATATATCTAATAAAGGGTTAATATGCAAAATATATATGAAACTCATACAATAGCAAAAAATAATAATAATAATAATAAATAATCCAATTTGGAAATTGGCAAAGGAATTAATAAACATTTTTTAAAAAATCCAAATGCCGGGCGCCTGGGTGGCTCAGTTGGTTAAGTGACTGCCTTCGGCTCAGGTCATGATCCTGGAGTCCCAGAATCGAGTCCCACATCGGGCTCCCTGCTCAATGGGGAGTCTGCTTCACCCTCTGACCGTCTCCCCTCTCATGCTCTTTCTCACCCTCTCTCTCTAAAATAAATAAATAAAATCTTTTAAAAAAAAAAAAATCCAAAGCTAACAGATACACGAAAAGATGTTCAACATCGCTAATCACCAGAGAAATGCAAATCAAAACCACAGTGAGGTACCACCTCACACCTGTTAGAATGGCTATTATCAAAAACAAAATAAACAAACAAAAAGCAAGAGATAACGAATGTTGGTGAGGACTTAGTCAAAAGAGAACACTTGTGCACTACTGGTGGAAATGTAAATTGTATAGCCACTATGGAAAACAGTATGGAAGTCCTTCAGAAAATTAAAAGTAGATCTACCATATGATCCAGCAATCCCATTTCCAGATATATATCCAGAGGAAATGAAATCACTATCTCAAAGAGTTAACTTCATTCCCATGTCCATTACGGCATTATTTGCAATAGCCAAGACATGGAAACAAACAAAATGTCCATCAATGGAAGAATGGATAAAGAAAATGTGATATATACACGACAGAGTATTGTTCAGCCATAAAAAAAAAGGAAATCCTACCATTTGCAACAATATGGATGAATCTTAAGAAAATAACGCTAAGTAAAATATGTCAGACAAAGACAAATACTATATGAGCTCATTTGTATGTGTAATCTTAAGAAGCTGAAATAGAGAGTACAACAGTAGTTTCCAGGGATGGGTGGGGGGTGAGAGAAATGAAGAGATGTTGGTCAAAGGGTGCAAACTTCCAGTTATAAGAGGAATTCGTTCTGGAGCTCTAATGTACAGTGTGGTAACTATAGTTAACAATATATTTCAAGTATTGTATACTTGAAAATGGCGACAAGAGTAGATTTTAAATGTTCTCACAATAACAACAACAACAAAATGGTAGTTATATGAGATGAAGGATGTGTTAACTAACATTACTGAGGTAAACATTCCACAACATATATGTCTATCAATCATCACATTAGACACCTTAAACTTACACAATGTTATATGTCAGTTATATCGCAGTAAAGCCGGGTGGTGGAAAGAATGAGAAATGCTAAAACAGACAGAGGTTTAGAAGAGTAGAGTGGTTGACATTGAAGCCATCAGCCTTGGCAGCATCAGAAGACGGCACTCTCAGTACATATTATGCATTCTCTCTCAGCCCTAGCTGCCCTGAGCCCAGATTTAGGGACAGACTCTCAGCTGCCTCACTACCACAGCTGGCAGTCTCTAGTACTGGGCAGTACTCCGTACTAAGGCAGTGGGGCCAGCAACAAGAAAGTACTAGGGCAGTGAAGTCATCAACTCGTAAAACTGACCATCATTGATGGGTATCAGTGGACATGACCAGAGGCATTGGTGTTTCACACTCCGGCAGCAACAGGAAATGTCATCACACCCAGGGTCTAGAGGGAACTGTCTCCCAGGACTCACCCTCAGAAGCTGAGATGGGCAAAACTGTGCCTGTATTTCTAATCATTATTATGCCAGCATCTAACACAGTACCTGATAGTAGATAGTAGATGTACATTGAATATTTATGGTATGAATGAGTGAATAATGGATGAATGAATGAATGCATGAATGAATGAACTACAAAATATCTACATCACTGGATACATGTTTTCATATATAGGAATAAACTCCAAAGGTTGTCTTTAAAAATGTATGAAGGGAATGTTTGTGAACACTTAAAATTCCAATCAAGGCGACTGAGAACAGTCTTAAGGAGGCAGAATTGGCATTTGATTGTAAGTAGAATCCTAATCAAGTATATTGGACTCACGTTTGAAAGAAAAACCACATGAGATGATCAGCCACATAAGTAGGGGAAGAAGGAGGATCCCAGAGGACGAAAATGTTTACAAATAACTGTGCAAGTGTTATCTACAGAAAAAGAAATTCTGACTGAACACTAACATTTTGAATTTCTTGGCAACATTATCCCTAGAGTACCTCAATCTGTCCCAGCTGGGGGACACTTCTTGAATCAAATCACTCCTAATATTTGGATTCCTTGCTCACCAATCTTCTACCAATCCAGGCATTTTCATCTCTTGACAGTTATAATGCTCTCTAAAATTTGACAAATTTGTCCATAGGAGACAAGTCTTTGAGAGCCTGGTTAATGTTGGGCCCCCTGAAGAGGTGGTTTGATCTCAGTATGCTGGCAAAATAAGATTTCTGAGCCCCAGGGCTGAAGACGAGCCTGTCCTGATGGTGGTGGAACTCCCAGGGTGAATGCTAAGAGGGACTGGCCAGTCTCTTAGTCTTCTCTCCATTGCCCTGTGCCTTTGCCAACATAACCTGTCTCCCAGAGAGCCAGAAGAGGAGAAGACACCACTCGTTAACTAGTTTCTAATCAAACCAAGAAACATCCTGGAATCCTCCAGAAGTATGTAAGGAATTTTTAAATCTCTGAATTTTTCTACAGAGAAAATAGAAGCAGAACCAGAGAAAGTCCATTCTGTGTCTGTCACTATGACTCTGTACTTTGTTGGGCCAGTGTCCGCGGTAAACTTTGTTTACCATTTATCCCAAATCTAATAAAATTCAAACTCACTTACTATTTGTTTCTGGGCATCTCATCAAATCACCAATTACCCCCTAAATTACCAAGTTCATAGTTCACTGATTATCTTGGTGTCTCTGAAACATTTGACATTGTACATCACCAGGTCTTCATGTAAATTTCTTTCTCATCAGACACAGTGATACGAGAGCCTGCTGCCTCTCTCCCTTTCTCTTCAGAGGCTCCTTCACTATTTCTAATTTCTCTTCCTCGTGCTAACTGGAGTTTTGGTCTTCCGACCTCTACTCTCTGTCCTTTCTCCTAGGGAGTCCTGACCCATTTTGACTACTCCAAAAACACTCAACCACTATTTATTTATTGAGGACCTCCTGTGTGATATACTACCATCTGCTTACTTGTGGCTCAAGTCCAGCCCTGACTGGTGTCCTGAACTTTAGATCCATGCCCATAACAAGACTTGTGGACATTTATAGGTTGATGGCCTAATTTTACCTCCAACAAAGCACGAGAAAAACATTATTTATATATTGTATCACAAGTAAGAGGATACACAAATCAAAGTAGCCTAAACATACATGAAAATTATTGACTTAAGCCCAAGTATAAAATAAATTTCAGGATTCTGGCTTCTCTCTCTCTCTCTCAGGCTCTTGGCCTTCGTACCATCTTAGAAACCTCCTTACCATGACAGCCAAGTGGAGGAAAAAGCAAATGCACAGACTGGAGCACAAAAGAAGAAAGACGAGGTGGAGATCTAAATAAACCACTAGCTTTTTTCCCATAAAGTTCATGGAATCAAAAAATGGAAAGGTGGAGGCCAGAGACACTGGTACAAGTTGTTGACTGCATGCTACCCTCTAGAACTTGTTTCAGTGGATCTAGGACGTCCATCACTATCAAGTCACCACGATCACCACTAAAAAATCCACCTTGCTTATACCAAACAAGTCCCTTTTGATATTTTGCCCTGGATCTGTAACATTCTGGACTAGTTGTGCTCTCAGTTGTGGCCAAGTATAACACATATAAAATAAATCATCTCTTCTGCCTTAAAAAAAAAAAATCCTCAGATGAGCTTCTTCATGGTAACAAAATGGTTGCAGCAGTTCCAGGATTCAAACACACATCTCAGATTATGGAAAAAGAGAGCCTGCCTTCCATAGCCATTGTACAGAAGTTTAAGGGCTATATTCTGACTAATTAATTGGGGTCAGCACCTACCTCTGTATGGTCCCTGTGGCCAGAAAAATGCTTTGAGCCATTAATTTAAGCCACAGCTCCAGGCTTATTCCTGAATCAGTTACTGGGGCAAGGGGATGTGATCATCATGATTAGCTTAGGCTGTGCAGAGCCCTTCTCTGAAGCAAGAGGTGAGGCCAGTCCCACCAAGAACATGGCTGCTACATAATGGGACAGGATGGAATGGATGCCAGAAAGGCAACCAATAGTTTTAGCTATGTCTTGTCTAGGTATTTGGAACCCAGGGAAAAGGAAGAATTCTGTATAGTTAAGTTTGTAAATAGTTAAGGGTTCACTTCACTCCATATGTGTATTAACCAGTTTAAATGATATAGTTCAAAAGTGGATTCTTGATATCTCCAACTTTTAGCAGAAGTATACCAAACATAATTGAAGCATTTAAGGATGATTTGAGGTCATCGTGATGCAAATTTATTATGGTACCAATTACAATACAGTGACTGACCCCAGTAGTTACCGAGCTGTGCATGGCCGTGGCCCATTAAATGGCTCCAGAGTGCTATGCACTTTAACAAATTTTATCTACTTTTTATGACTTTTCTTTCTCGGCCCTTTCTCTAAATTGCTATTTCTAATCTACAGTGGAATTAGGAACCACATAATGAAGCTTTCAAAATTGAGTATAAATTAAAAGTAAAAATTAAAGGAGGAAATATGCCAAAATGCAAACTGGTTGCCTTTGAGGAGGGGCATTAACTTGTTTTTATTTATGTCTGGCTTCTCATTATTTTTTTTTCTATAATGATTAAGAAACTTTTATGATCTCTCTTACACACACACCAACACACATGGAAAACTAACAAAGTAAATTGGATTTGGATGGTGACTTCACATTCCCCAAGTGGAAAACTACCCCAGTTATTACTTCTTACAGTCTCTGACAGTTCCTCTAGCAGATTCCTCTAGTCTTGTTGATTGCCTATGCCTGGTGTGTCCTGAGTCAGGAAGAATACACACCTGAGGAGAAGAGATCATGGAAAGACAGAAACTATCAGGGGGAAGGTCCACTGCCTACCTACCATGAGGCCTTGACCCGGTAGGTCACAACCAGAGACTGGCTTTCAGCCTTACAGATGAGGAAACCCAGTTTTGCCTGTGCCTTGGGGTTGGACAGATCATGAGGATGGTGACTCAACACTGTGGAAACTCGTAAGTGACATGTGTGCTTCTTACCCAGAATACCAATTTAATGACAGATAATGAAAAGAGATATGCTACTCACAAGGAATTTTTCTTCCAGCATAGAAGCCATATGGGGAGTCAAATTATAATTAGAAGATTGATTTGGTAAGCATAAAATTAGAATAAACTACAAAGTGGAAAGAAGTTAAAATAGCCTGGTCCCTCCACTCATCATCACACTGGGTCATACCTGCCAAGCACACCAGCCGTGTAGGAAGGCCCTAGGCCACTCCAAACACTATGTTTTGGGCACTTTCCAACCTTGTTTCCATGACTCACCATTTTGTTTAGTTCATTACCAACAACACCCTTACTAATGAGCCATCTTTTATTTAAATAACTTCATACATTCACAGGTTATGGATAAAGATTATTGCTCTTACAATTACTTTACATACTTCTCTTTATAAGTATAGCTCTGGGAGAGCCATTTTCAAGTTCTAGGGCCACCTCATGGTTAGCTCCCATTCTACATACTACATTCAACTTCTAAAAGAGACGAAATCCAAACAAAAAAGTGTTCAAATAAGTATAAAACCAAAATCTCTTCTCCTCCCTGCAGCTCTTCCACCAAGCCAACTAGTTCCCCAAATTAACATTTTTTTGAAAAATTAATAATATGCTCACCCTACACTTTTCTCCCTCTGCTGCCCCTTATTCTTGGGGTGACCAACTCTTGTTTGCTCCTCCTTCTCAATGCCTTTCTCATCCACTCTTTTCTTTCCACTCCCATTGCCCCACTTTTTTTTTATATCAACCTGATCCACTGCAATAGTCCAGTCATTTCTTCCCTTTTCTCCTGTCTCTTCCCTTCTACTCATCTGCATATTATTACCCTATTAATCTTCTAGAAACTTTCTCATTCAGGATATTTAAGGGCTCCTTATTACACAAAGAATGAAGGGCAAAGCCTTGGACCAGTGCTCAGAGCCCTCCCTACTTTGGCTTTTCTGTTCTCTTTTGTCTTTAATTTCTGTGACTTCTCAACATGAGCCCTTGGTTTCAGGCTTCGTATACTGGCTGTGGATAAAGGAAAAAGTAAAATACAAACAATGCTTATGTTTTGTAATGCAAATCTATAGAGAAGTCTTAGAGATTAACACCAGCAGATACAGTTTGCAAATTTTCATTTTAACAGCTCGTTCAGCTTTTCTTTTCTAATTCCCTGTATTTACCTTCACAGACACATACATACACTCATAGAACCATGGCTACCTATAATCAAAAGGTATCCATGGTTTCAATCATGCTTTTGAAGGAGACCTAAACCTATTTAAAGTAAGTCGTAAACCCATGACACAGACATTGCATAACTCATATTGACTTGTAATATACCATCATTCAGAAATACCCTGAAACAAAAATGTTCTTGACATTTAATGTGATGGAGATTCTACTTATTTCTTATGTAGGATATGACTTTGAGGAATATAATATGAACCGTCAATTTGGTCAGCTTTCAATAAGAGCCCAACAGAAAGTGATTTGAGCAATAAAGGGAATATATTGACTCGTGGAACTCCAAAGTCCAGACATGGCTACTGCAAGTGTTCAAACATGATCACTGGGACCCATCTCCATATCTCAACTCTGCATTTCTCCATGTGGCTTCTTTCTACATAGGAGAAAAGATAATCACCCAGAGCTTCAGGCTTGGTGAGCCCAGCAAAAAGATGGCATCATTTTCCTGATAATATCAATAAACATCCTAGAGTGGGTTCTTATTGGCCCAGCTCAAGTCATGTGCCCATTACTGAAACAATCACCGTGGCAGGGGAATAAGTTGTTGACTACCCAGGATTATCCCTGCTCCTCACTGAGGCCAGAGGATGCAGTCAACTCCGTTGAACTACATGAATGGAGAAAATGTGATTTTTCTAAAGGAAAATCAGGATGCTGTCATCAGAAGAAAGGAGAACAGCTAGGAAAAAACCCGGTGACTGCTAGGGCAGGTTCTTACACTTACGAACATGCCTATTTTCACTTATTTCAATATGCTCAATAATGAGTCCCACAACTTTATAATCAAAATTTAAGATGAAGTTGGCAATTTGTATCAATTTTTTTAAATATACATATCTTTAACCCAGCAATTCCATTTCTAGGAATAATAGCTATGCTAGTAAGTGCTTTCTTGTGTGGCCATCACTGGCCTAAGCACATTGCATGTAACCACACTCTAGGATGAAGTGGTATTGTATCCATTTTTGCCCTCTAGAAGTTGAGCTTAGAAAGGTTAAGTGATTTAAACAAGGTTGCACAGCTAATAAGAAGGAAAGCCAGAATTCAGCCTTCAAAGTCTTCAAAACTATTAGTTACTTCCCTCTTAAGTTTCTGTGGCATATAGTCTCATGAATTTATTCTAAGAAAAAATATGACAGGTGAGAAAAGATGTACGGCCCAGGATGGTATTTATATGTATTTGTCCACAGAATTCAAGTGTGAAATAAAGAATCAATAAATTATGTCAACCTGCATGTCCCTTCATTATCAGTAAATATATACTAAGTTCCTATTTATAAAATGATAAAAGATTAATGGTTTGTTTTGTTTTGTTTTGTTGGTAAGGCTGTGAAATTACAAGTTTGTTTAAACCAGCTGCCTGAGCTACGAAAGCATCCACAGTCAAGGTTAATCAAACACAATAAGGCCTTGTGCATTGTTTTATATCTATCACTATGTCAGTTTATCATTTAGGAAAAAATTGAGTACTTAATCTGTACAACCACTCAGACTATATCTTTATATGTTGTAGCTGTCTGCTGTCTGGCCAAGGGGAGCTTTAGGCTAAATTATTTAACATTGATGATGCTCAACACTGGAACATTCCATCAGATGGGGAAGTGAGTGGCCTGGGAGCCCACAAGCTGCTGGGTTTAACCACTGAACCCCAGACTGAGAAGCTTCCTTTAACAGTTAGAAACCTTCACTCTGCCCCAGTCCCCAAATCAGGGCAAAAGATGGGGCAGGACAGCAATAACCCTGAAGCTATTAAAGAGTTTAGACTACTAGTGAGTAAGGCTGGAAAAGTAGATATGCTGGTCTAGGTTTCTGTCATGCTGCCCGGCTAGGTGGAAGCAGGGGGAGCTCAAAGGATGTATGTCACGAATGCACTCTTGCTATTTATTTATTTATTTATTTGAGAAAGAGAGAGAGTGGCGGGGGGGGGGGCGGGGGGTGGAGGGACAAGCTGTCACTGTGCTGAGCGTGGAGCACCACACAGGACTGGATCCCAGGACCCTGAGATCATGATCTGAGCTGCAACCACGAGTCTGATGCTTAACCAACTGAGCCACCCAAGTGCCCCTGTTGTTACTTTTGTATTTTTTATTTATTTTGTTTTTTTTTAAAGATTTTATCTATTTTTATGAGAGAGAGAGAAAACACATGAGCAGAGGGAGAGGGAGAAGCAAACTCCCTGCTGAGCCCAGAGCCTTGCCCAAGGCTCCATCCCAGGACCCTGAGATCATGACTTGAGCTGAAGTCAGATGCTTAACCAACTGAGTCAAGGTTTACGGACCTCAGATTCTGCTATTTTTTTTTTTAACCTCTTGTAATACCTAGAGAGATCAATTAGTTTATAATCAGTCTCTTTTTCACCATGCCTCCGTTTCTCATTATTCCCAAGACTGTATCCTCAGCAAATATAACCCTAAAACACTCCTGAAAAGCACATGAAGGAGAAACTCATTTGCAGGAGAGTAATGATTTAGTCCTGTGAACTTTTAATTTGCATAATCCCCTTGCCTTTCCCCACTTTCTTAAAGTCTTTGATATTTTTTTTTCTCCAAATGACGCGGGTTGGGAGAAAGAATTAAGTAAGCATCAAAGTTCTAGCTCTTGTGTTCTCAGCTATTACATTAATCTTTAAGATTTTCTCTCCCATTTATTAAAAATCAGTGACTCACCCAACTTTACACAGAAATCCACATCAAAGTTAATTAGAATCTTGGGAGTCTAGTGTTTGTCTCTTCCTTTATTAATTCCTAGAAGCTTGAAGCAAGCCTCTGTGTGTGATTGTGGAATAAAGAAAAAGAGAAGCTAGTAGACATGACCGGCCAGTGGCAGGATTCAGAACTGGACTGAAGCTCGCTTAGCGCAAAGAAGGACCAGCCCTCTAGGCAGCCCACTTGCTGGTCTGGGTCAACCTCCTGTGGAACTGAGGCAAGCCCTGACCCCAGTCTGAAAGATGGAGGATGGAGGTAAGAATTAAGCAATGGAGAATAGAGCCCTGCTTGCTAATTTCTTTTTCTCTCCCTCCTCTATAATCAGGAAAAGCAGCCAATTATTCTTATGAATTAACTTTCTCTTCTTCCTTCCTGTAAAGTTTAAAAAAACAAAAATACTGTGCAGCTTTGCAAAACTTCTACTGGAAGCGGGGGTTGGGGATGGGGCAGAGAGCAGGAGACAAGATAGGAGCAAGAGGGAAATGATCGCGCAGCAAGACATTTTTACATTTGGTTTCCTGAAGTGTACCTGGACACAAAATGCAGGGAAAGGACATGAGTAGAACAGGGGATTCGATCTCATACACTTATTAGTGAGTAACTCACAGCAACGGCTGCAGGACTTCACTGCATAATGATTTTGCTTTAGGAGGTTTGTGCGGAAATCACATAAAACAAACTGAGAAAACTAGTTTTCTTCCCAAACTGTTCTTGACAAGTGTAGAGGAACCTTTCAATGTATTTTCTTATTTTAAAAAACTCGTTGCATTAACATTCTAAAGTCTAAAGAAAATACAACAGGAAAGCCAAGAAACTCACACTCAGGGCTTAGGCCCTACAAGAGACTTGAATCACCCACAAATGAGACCAGGTACAGTTTTAAAGCATAATTAATGTATTTCATATTAGGACTTTTTATAAAGTCATATACTTCCATGCTATATGTAAGAAGATAATTCGAAATTGACCAAAAAGTCAATATTGAGTGTAACCTACCCTGGAGGGCTTTTGCAGACACTCAGCTCCCTGAGAAGTGCTCCTGAGCAGGAGAGCCCTAGAAGCCCCCCACAACCCAGGGGCCACCACCTCTCTGCACGTGCACATACTCGCCCACTGTGCCCCGAAACCTGGCAGGGAACGCTCTGCCAGTTAGCAAGCCCCTGAATCGGTAGGTGAGTCCTGAGATGCAGGTAGGTTAAAAAAAAAACCACCTCCCTGTGCTTTGGCCTGAGCAGTGTTTGACCCTAGAGGACTCGGGGCAACGTGCTGGTGCTTCAGAGCAGTCAGCTGTTTACTGCATCAGCACTTTCCCTTTATCCCCGGGATCCAGCCAGCCCCGCAGGACCAAGGACACATTCCCAGAACAGTTGTTGCTCTGTATTCCGGACTTCCTCCCACCCAGATGACTAAGGCTTTGTTCTGGGTCCAGTTCCGCACGCTCAGATCCTTTCCTCCCAGGACACTTCTCACCCTTTCCCACCACCTTCCTCTCCCCCTCAAAACACAAGCGTCAGGCGATCGCACCAGCTTGATGCTCCCCAGCCACCAGCCAGCTCTAGGTCATTTCCCAGGGGGCTCTTCTGCCTCCAGTCCATAAGAAATAGTCGAGCAGAAACCCCAGAAGTATTGATACTTCCAAGGAAGAGACCAGGGAAAAAAACACACAGAGAAGGTAATGGGACTTTCAGTCCTACTGACGAGTGGCCACAGGATTGCTTTGGATCAATGTGTGCTTCAAGTCGTTACACAGAATGGCTAAAATGTAGAGGCAGGAATGGGCACAAAAGGCTCAAACGTGATACACAATTTATAATATTCACATTTTCACCTAAGACCAGAAGAGAACAAACTAATGCTTCAAAACTTACTTAGCCAAGTTTGTGTTCTTATGGCAGCTTCATCACATCTCTACGCCTTACTGTCTAGTCCCTTTGAGATATGAAAAGGGTTGCTTTCCAGCATCCCTTTCCTTCCCCCGGATGCCACATTTAAACTTCACTTTTCAATGCTCAAACCACCCCTGCTTTTAAGGAGCTATTGTTGTTTTGTATGAAACAAAATGATAAACATTGAATTGTGACACACCCTCTGTGCAACACTGATCCAACACATTCAAATGAGACATTTGTTTGGGTTCAATATGTATAACAGAAATCATACAGAGGAGTCCTGTTTCATGCAGGGATAGGGTCTAAAGTCAGCATATAAAATAAAACCATATAGCGCCTAAGTTTACTGAAAATTCCCTTAAGCTAATTTAGAAAGCATAGTTTTGCAGGTACAGTCCCATGCAGTAATATACAGTTGACCCTTAACAACAGGGGGTTGGGTGCTGACTTGCCTGTGCGGTTGAAAATCCACATATAACTTGATTCCCCAAAACTTAACTACTAATATCCTGTGGTTGACCAGAAGCCTTGCCAACAACATAAGCAGTCAATTAACACATATTTTGTATGTTATATGTATTATATACTATATTCTTATAATAAAGTAAGCAAGAGAAAAGGAAATAATAGGGAAAAGAAAATGCATTTACAGTATCATACTGTTTTTATTGAAAAAAATCCACATAAGTGGACCCAAAGTTCAAATCTGTATTGTTCAGGGGTCAACTGTGTATCACTTACAAATGATTCCACTTATTTTTAATTCCACAAGAAAAGAGAGTGAGAAGTTGGTATTCTTCACTGAGTTCTAGATGAGGTCGTGGGTTTGCTTTTAGAGTGTGTGTTCTATTAAAAAAAACAAACAAAAAACCAAAACTTGTGTCTTTAAGAGCTAGAATTCCACAAAGCAGCACTCTGAGAATCACACAAGAACTGAGACAAACCCAGGGGAGCACCAGTTGTTGGTGTCATGGTGGATGCACCCTTACAATGAATATTTGTGTCTTTCTCTCACTTCTATCTTGTTTTTATTGTTTTGTAGGCTGTGTGTTTGCTAAGCCAAGCACTTTTAGTTGAATTCTCATAAATTAAATGTGTATGAAATGCAACTCCACTATAGAAGGAAAAAATAGATATCAGGTTGATTACCCAGCAATGCTTGCTTATTTATCTATTTAACCTACATTGGAAGTCCGACTCCTTTTTGCCAGGGGATTGAATCCTCCTGTTGCCACTGCTGCACACAAACAGATGTGCATACACACATGCATACATGCCCGCTTGTGCCACACACACATGCACACACACAAACACACTGCTACCACCAAAGGGACGGTCAATAGTAGGAAGTGCTTACACATTAATACACACATATATGCATATGCATTTATATGTTTATCTCATATATAAACATATATATCTCATAAACCTCTCATGTATAAACACATAGCTCTCTCATATATCTCTATTTATATATATTTTTATATATATATAAACATATACATGACATATGTATATATGAATTAAACATATATAAAAATAGAAGAGTATAATGAACCCTTATATAACTAGTCCTATCTTCAACAGTTATCAACATGTGAATAATTTTGTTTCATCTAGACCCCCACCCACAGAATATTTTGAAGCAAATCACAGACATCCTATTATTTCACCCATAAATACTTCAGTATGTGTGCCAGTTATCAGTTTAATACTCTTCAGCTCCGAATCCACATTCTTTGCTCCAATGTGTGATACCGGAGCTGGACCCCATAAACATTTCTCTTTCACCCACAGACAAGCTGTTAAGCCTGGTCTGTAGAGGGCACCAGAGGGACATTGGAAGAGAAGAGGCCCTCTCTTCCAGGTTCCACTGTCCCTGCTTGGCCCATCCTTGAAAGCAGCTGCAGCTCCTGGGAGGCACAGTGGACAGTGGCGCTCAGTGAGTTCTGCTGGCATTGTAGCCAGCTTCCCAGGGGGTCTCACGGTGTCCAGCTGGCATCTTCCCATGGAGTTGGGTGGCCATCCCTAGCCTGAGGCCCCCCAGTGAACTGTTCTGCTATCAGAAGTCCATGAACTCAACCTCTTCAAGGAGATCTGGATCTTATCATTGGAGGGGGTATGAGAGAGGGAGCCTGGTTCCTCCCTTAGATGTTCGGTCTCTTCTCTAGAAGTAGAGGCTGCTCCTTAGATCTCTTCTTGCTCTATTCTTTAGTGTTTTCTTTACCCCTTTGCAGTTCATCTCCTGTTACCAATATTTCTTTATATTAAACTCTCTCCATTCAAACTACTGTGTGGTTTCTATCTGACTACATCAACTAATACAGAATGTAACTCCAAAAAATAAGGACTCCTATAACACACCCACAAAACCATGTCACACTTAATCAATATCTAATTACTGTTCAGATTTCCCCAACTGTTTAATAAATACTTTTTATTTGGTTGTTTCTTTTCCAATCAGAATTCAAATAAATCATTTGATTGATATTTCTCTTAAGTGCCTTTTCCACAACCACCTGCCCTCCCACCTTATTTTCCTTATAATTGGTTTGTTGAAGAATCAGGGCTGTTGGTCTTGGAATTTCCCATTGTTCAACTCCATCCTCTGTACCCTGTACATCCTATAAACTAGTAATTAGACCTAGAGACTTGAATAGATTCAGGGTCAGTTTTTTTAAAGAATACTGGTGATAGTACTTCTTATTGCTTCAAACGAGGATGTACATGATGTCTGGCTGTCTATTTCTTTGTGATTGATCAGGGAGGTCCTGAATTGTCAACTAGATCCATCAAGAAATTTCTCATCATATCAGGGGGCAGAGCAAGATGGCGGAGGAGTAGGAGACCTGGATTTCATCTGGTCCCAGGAATTCAGCTGGATAGGGATCAAGCCATTCTGAACACCTACTAACTCAAAAGGAGATCGAAGAAAAGAATAGCAACAACTCTCTGAACAGAAAAGTGACCACTTTCTGGAAGGGCATGGTGTCATTTTCTTTTGAGGAGAACTTTCCAAAAGATGAATAATGCACAGACAGCAGACTACAAGGACCTCAGGCTGAAGTCAATCTAAGGCAAATACATGGGGAGCCCTTATGAGAAGAGATTAAGACATGGATACACAAAATGAAAGTTGATGAAAACACCCAGTAAGAAGATGGGCACATACGAGCCGAAGAGAGAGGCCTCAGAAGAAATCAACCCTGCAGACAGCTTCATCTCAGATTTCTACCTTTCAGATTTGTGAGGAAATAAACACCTGTGGTTTAAAAATAACTAAATAAATAAGTAAATTTTTAAAAAAAGAAATTTCTCATCAATTATTCCAAAACTATTTTAGAAGATGTTGCTTGTTTTAAGGAAATGCCTTTGACTTCATAGCATTATTTCCCATTCAAATTTGTAATTATGTTTAGAATTTATAATTTCACTTAGCATCTTTGATTTTAAATATCTTTTCATGATTCCTGACACCATTAACAAAATTGTGTATTTTATTTATCTTGAATATATATACACATATATATAATAAATTTGAGTAACAATATCACTAAGAATATTTCTTCCTAATTCATTTTTAATTTAGGATATATCCACTAAGAATGCATAGACAAAGGACTGTCTTTTTACAATACTTGAGATAATTCTTCTCTGTTGTGGTTATATATAAATGAATAAATGTCATTGATTTCATTTTGCTTTTGCTTTAGATGTGCATTTTATTGTGATTTTATATATATGGGTGTGTTTTATGCATCCATATGCAATCCATTTCCATGATTCTCAAGTTATATCTACAAAACAAGAAGTATTTAGTGAAGTTCAGTTTCCATCCATGTCCCCTTCCTCTTAATAATTTTTATTTGCCAGTTCTTTCATTTTTAAAATTTAAAGCAAAAATAGTCATTCCCTTTTTTTAAAAAAGGTAACACACTCTCTGCACTGTTTTATACCTGCTTTTTTCACTTAATGTATTCTAAAAATCACTTCATGAAAGTATGGAGAGAGATTTCTATTGCAGCTGCTTAGTATTCCACTGAGTGAATACACAGTAATGTATTCAGCCATTCCTGAATTGGTGGACATGAGACATTTCCACTCTTTTGCTATTATAGGCAATGCTTCAATAAATATGTCTTTTTACATTTTTGTCAATGTGTCCTTAGTATGGTATCAGTTAGCTTTTGCTACATACAGCACACTGCCTCAAAACTTAGTGGCATAGAGCAACATCATTATTAATGCAAGATTCTGTAGGTCAGCAATTTTGGCAGGGTCAGCTATGTCCTTCCTTCTGCTGTTCTCACTCATGTGACTGAAGTCAGCAGTCAGCCCTGCCAGAGCTGGATAGTCCAAGATAGACACATTCACCTGTCGGAGGTTGGCAGGCAATCAGCCAAGTTGCCTCAGGTGGCCTCCCACCCTCCAGTAGGTGAGCTAGCATTCATTTATGTTCTCATGGCATGCTCTGGGGTCCCAGCACATCAGGAGACAGCAAGCCCCAAAGCTCATGTACTTTTCAATTTTCTCCTTGCATTAAGTTTGCTCCTGTCCTACAGCACCGGACAAGCCCATTGTCACTGGGAAGAGGAGACGACCCAAAGATGTGCAGACAGACAGGGGTATTCCAGCAGCCATTGCAAACAGTTGACCACAGGGATAGATGCCCCCAGAGGCAGGATGGTTGGGTCACAGGGCATAGTCAAAATGTAAAATTGCCAAATCCCACCCCGGACCCTAGAAATTAAACATATTTGCATTCCATCCAACTATAAATGAAAATGTCTGTTTCTCATAGTGTCACCAAGAGTAGGTTTTCAAACTCTTATATTTTTGCCAATAGAAAAAATAAAATGGCATTTTAATTTGCATCTCTCATTATGAGGTTGAACATTCCATTCCTTTCATATGCTTAGGAGCCATTTGAATGTTGTGTGTGTGTGAACTGCTTATATGTTTTGTCCATTTTTCCAGAGTGAGTGGTTGTCTCTACTTTCACAAGTTTTTTTATATATCAGGAATATTAGCCCTTTTTTCAGGATATAAATTATAAATATTTTTCGCAATTTGTCTTCATACTTTATTTTTTAACTATGCAAAGGTAGTCAAATTTACCAGTCTTTAGTGTTTCTGGATTTTGAGCCATTGTTAGAAAACTTTTTTCTATTACCAAATAATGGGGGAATTCACCCATGGTTTCCAGTATTTGTGGGTATCGGGGGCAGGTATCCAATTATCCCATTTTCCCCTGTAAAGATTGGGCCTATATCGTAGACTAAATTTCTTTAAGTGGGTCTGTATTCAGTTGACTTTTTTTTTTTTAAGATTTTTATTTATTCATTTGACAGAAAGAGACACAGCGAGAGAGGGAACACAAGCAGGGGGAGTGGGAGAGGGAGAAGCAGGCTTCCTGCGGAGCAGGGAGCCCGATTCGGGGCTGGATCCCAGGACCCTGGGATCATGACCTGAGCTGAAGGCAGACGCTTAACGAGTGAGCCACCCAGGTGCCCCTCAGTTGACATTTAAAGTATGACTAAACCTAGGTAACAATGTGAATTAGTCAAATTCTGTATTTCTATTCTCCGTCTTCTCCTTTGCTATAGCATAGCTGAATCTATACTCCCTTCTAAAACCAAAGTAAACTCCATCTCCTGCCCAGCACTGTCCAGTGAGTCAGCAGCAGCCTCCAAGCTTCCACATCGATAAGTAGTTAAAAGTACAGGCTTTGGGGTGTGCGACTCTGTCATTTCCTGGTAGTGTGATACCAGGCAAATTACTCAATCCTTCTAAATCTTAGTCTCTATCTGTAACATGAAGATAGCAAAACCTCCCCCACAGGTTCACTTAATGAGATAATCTAGGTAACTCACTAGCATAGTACTGAAACATAGTAACTACTCAATAAATTACAGGTAGCCAATGAAAGGAGAGGAGAGGATCCTTAAGCACCAAGTGATGAAAAAAGGAAAATATCTAAGATTGGAAAATATGGAACTTAATGCAGAAATAGCTTTGTTGGCAGTGATTAATCTATGTCATGTATGGGCACCCATGCATGAATACACAAATAAACTGGGAAAAAAAAACACAGTTGTATGTTTCATTCAGGGACGCTTTTCTGTAGACTGAGTAGTAGGTCTTTGCTTGGCAAGGAATTGGTACACTCATGAGTATGCCAACTCTGAATCCCTAACTATGAAAAGGCAAACCCTAAGGAGCAGAAGGCACTTTCGGACAGCTGATACCTTAAGTAAACTAGAGGTTTTAGAATCAAAACCTGAATACCTGAGCACCTGACCTGAAAACACTGAAGTTCCAGTGTTTCCCTTCTACTCCTGGCACTCAGTGTACCTTCTACACCTGCTACTTCTTATCATGTCTGGCCAGAGGCTCCCCACCTCCACAAGAGCTGCTCAGGACGAAGTGCTGTGCCCCAGGTAGCCAACTCCTTCCAGCCCCAGTCCTAGCGCTGCAAGTCCTCCTGTTCAGCTGGTCTCGTTCCAGCAGTTTCTGCCTCAAGAGTCTAGGACGCTAAGTGTAAATCTTGAGGGGAAAAAAAAATAGATATTAAGGGCAGAGCTAGAGCTAAATTGAAATGAGACAGGATAAAAAAAATACCAAGGTCTTAGGATTACATGTTTGAGATGTGTGAGGCTGGGTTTGGCAGTATTCTGGCATAGTTGGGAGTTACTTAACTAGAGCTGACCTTGGTGCGTATGAAACTTTCCCCTTTAGTTAAGAATGGTTTTTTAAATATCAGAAGAGTTTACCGCCCCTGGGCCACGCGGAGGGGGGGTTGACTTGGGAAAGGGCGTGAGAAAAGTCTCTGCAGTGATGGCAATGTTCTGTATATCTCAAGAGCGGTTTGAGTTACATAGGCATGGGCATTCATTAAAACTCACAAATGTACACCTAAGATTTGTGCATTTCTTTGTATGTAATTTCTACACTAAAAACTGCAAAATACTGAACTCTAGTGAATAAGCATGTTGAAATAAATATTTATATGTCTATTTACTTGAAATGTATTAAAAACGGATGAATGAATGTGACAGATAGATGTAATGAAACTAGTCAGATGTTAATGATAAAAGCTAAGTGGTGAATGCACAAATGTTTACTCTAAAACTCATTCAACATCACTGTATGTCTGAAATTTTTCATAATAAAATGTTGGGAAGTTATCCAGTGCTGTATCAGAAGCAAACACTGAGTGCACAGCAATTCTGAGGACTGTCACTGGGAGTGTGGAATTCCTTCCAGTGCACCCTCTGCCCTCCCCTTGGCCATTGACCTCCCCTCTGGCACAAACCCTGGCCCACATGTCCTCCCTCTTCCTCTGCGTTTTCATAACCATGCCCTCACCCTCTGGGCAAAGGTGAAAGGAGAAACAAAACAGGGTACTCAGCTAACAAGCAGATCTTCGTGAAGACTCAACCTTACAATGCTGTCATGGCAAACTGTCAGGATACGTACTTTTCTGCACCTTGAGCAAAAGCTTGACTGTTTAAACACACACACACCAAAAGAAACCCAACCTAATTGCAATAACTAATATAAGTTGCTTAATATTTCAGATTTAAAATTATAGGAGATCATCTTCTCAAGGCATGAAAAAAAAATGATCAGTATTTGCCTCTTATTTCCATTGCTCATGGAGAAAGAGCTTAATATTGATTGAGCCCTCGGTATGGGTTTTGCATACATTGGCTCACAGAGTCCTCACAGCCCCATTATTCTCTATTTATAACAATGCTCATAGTCATGGAGCCAGTAAACAGTAGATCTAGGACTCAAACCAAGATGATCTCAGCTCAAAACTATTTTTCACCAAAGCACACTGTCATGGACATTTAAAATGGGCTATGTCCTGCAATGCTAACATCACTACAAGAACAGCAGTGGTCATTTGGCTAGGATTCTACAAATAAAGGCAGTTTCATGTTCTACTTCCAACTGTTTTTACCCAAACACCACCCACCAAAAGGTATTTTTAAGTTTACACCCCCCACCAGTGTTGTTGACAAAAGTAGTAAGAACACAAAATTTCGCAAACTTTTCCATAGCTTTGGGGGAAGTTCAGGGTTTTAATAAATCCGCTTAACGGAAGGGAATTTACTTTTGATGTCAGTGTTGCTAGTTCATAAATTAGAATTAGATGGCTCAATTACTCCCTAATGATCTTCTACATCATGCTTAGACCATCGGACAAAAATTCTTACCCAACGGAATAATGGAACCTTTCCTCCACGTGTTAAGCCAGATTCCTAAACTACAGAAAACTGTATAGTCATCACCCAGTAGATGGCACTAGTTGTGCTACTGTTTTTATTCCTTTCCAGTCCTGGGACCTAGGTCAGAGGTCTTCATCTCCTACTAGGGTTATAAATATTTGAAACAGAAGACTAGTCCCCATAGCAATCAAATAATGCCTTGCATATTACTTGTGGGAAATATTTAGCTGGCTGTGTACGGAACGAGATTGAGATCTGTAAGTGGTGGGCTCTATTAGGCATTCCTAGGAAAGTTTATCATGCCTCCAACCCACTACTACTTTTCATTTGGGCCAGCCTCTCTCCACATAATAAAGTGGGGGACTGAGGAAAGCTCTGGGGGTAAGCGGAAGGTAGAAGATGCTATAAACATGTATTTGCTGAGATAAGCAATAATAAAATCTATTTTCAACAAAGTTTAATAGAAACCTAGGGTGAAAAAGCTTTTTACTTTGATACAGGCCCAAATGAAGTTAGGTCACTCCATTATAGATGATCTGATTTTAATACTGACATAATTTGAATAATTCTATTTGAACCTAATTCAAAACTCAACAGAGCTCACATCCAGAGGCCATACTCGAGATTACCCTGCTTTACTCAATTCTGCCTTTTGGAGGCATATGCTTCCAACTATTTTTCCATGTTTTGCAAACCAGAACTTTGGTATATTCAAGCCTCACAAAGATAAAAGAAACTATATATGCCTTCCCAAACAGTTATTTCTGTGTTGGGCAAGATATCAAGGGCAGGACACAAAAATCTTCAGGGCCATTATTTCAAGTGTAGCTCTACCAGACCTACACTTATAAATCCTCCTTCTGATAGAGCAGAGAAGCAACTCATACTTCTAACAAGTTCCTGGGGGACATCTCCTATCAGTGGCTTATAAATATACCACTGTGTCAGTTTCACTCAACATACATTCAATATCTGGGTAAGAAACTGAACTAACTCTTCATTCAAAATATTCTGATGGAGAAAAATAGAAAATTTGACTTCTGGTTAGAAATACTAAAAAAAAAAAAGAAAAAAAAGACTTATTTCTGAAAACATGCCAAGTGCTTCAGTGGAGGTTGTAAGAACATGCCATGGTGAGGACTGTGGTGTGAAAGTGGCCTCTCAAGACTCCTGGGGTCTATTGCAGCCTTGGATTGGCATGGTCCTAAAACCTGGGGAGCCACACTAGTTGTGGGTTACCTACCAAGGCCTTTCAAAAGGCTTAAATGTCTACTAGTCAAACTTGTTAAAATGTTCATTCGGCTGCATCACACTAATTATCTCATAGTGGTAAAGAGCCCTTAGGAACATCTTTGGGTCTAATGTTCTTAATGAGAAAAGTGCTAAGTAGATGGCTTATTAGGGACAGCCTGTAGACTTGATTTCCTCTAGTCTGTTTCTTAGTTTGTGATCTGTGCTTTGAGAAACATTAGACCCTTTTAGCCCAGAAACCTGGAGTAATGTGGTTAGAGTATTTGGACACAAAGTCTGGTATATCCCTAATAAATCAAAGGAATTGGGAGAAAAGTTGAATATGCCTGGAAAGTAAAATGTTTTCCTAAGCTTCTTCCTCAGGAGGTCAACATACCATTCACAACAGCGCTATTTTCCAAAGGTCACAATTGGATTTCCTCAGAAGCATACCTTAACTGTTAATCATTACAACGACTTCATGAAATGTGGGAGTGTTGCATTACCCTAACATTTAATCATTGGCTGAAGCCTGGTTTTCCCCACAGCGAAGAACATCTGCCTTTACCCCTCATATAACCCCCTTTTCCTACCAGAAATGTGAAGACTCTCATCAGATGGGAAATTAAACAAAGAAAAGGCAAAACAGATTTTTATAAAAGCCATCATAGGGCAAGTAATCCCCAGGGGCAGCCTAGAGGCAAAACAGACTTGACGCTGGGCAAGCACTCCATCTTGATACTGCTTTCCCATGGTTTCCAAGGTTTGTTGTCTGGAGAACGTTTCCAAATACATGAAAGAAAATGATCTTAAGAGTCACGGGAGCCTAAAGTTGCTTGGAGCAAACAGTAATTACTTTCATAACAGAAAAGGGAAGTCATTTCAGTAACTGGAATGCCAGATCTATGTAAACTTAAAATTGCCATTGTTGTCTTCGGACTGATGTAGAACACGGCCAGTGTGGACCTCTGAAAACACTTTGTAGGACCAGGTAACCAGCTTCCTCCTTTAAACATTCTCATAATTACAACTTTTTTTTTTTTTTACTAACCTCACATCTACTTGTTCTCAGCATCATCCCTTTGGCATTATTACTCAACCCAGCAAATGAAACATTCTTTTAAAATGTTAAATAATAAAAATACAAGTGACAAGGATTCAGTACTACAAATATTCAGGGCATCAAGTTAAACTGTCTTCAAAGTTAGAGCAGATTACTAAAAAAAAAAAAAAAAAATACAGGAACAAAGCAAAAAAGAGGTGGTATATATAGGAAAACCTGTGTAAATGCCTTTGGGAAAGCACAGTGCAACCCTTCACTATTACACATCATCCTCTGGCCTTATGAGGTTCATCTTCCCATCTCTGTCTTGTAGCCACTACCCAAAAACCCAGCTGCTGAGACTTCAAACCACTTCAGAACTGTTTTGGAGAAATGAAATGGGACCCAATTCTAGTAGGCATGTATTTCTATACTAAATGGTTTTTGTTTTTGGTAGGTGTTTAGACATTTAAAAATTCACAGGTGAAAGCACCAGGAAAGAGGAAGGTAGAAAACTTTCTTCCTCTTCTTGATGAGTACCGTCCAAGCAGACTGGTAGGGCAAATATTCATTATGGACTGTAATTCACTTTGCTTTGGTTTTGGAGGCTTCCCTTAAGAAAAAAGAGATTTGTTAATAAATGATAACACAGAACAACAAGATTAAATTATTGAGGCAAATGTCAATTACAAAAGTAATAGCTTAGATCATTCTCTATTTAATCTCAGCATGTTAAAGGGTAACAGTATTTCCACACCTAACGCTGCATTTTTTTCTGTTCTTGAGGTATGATTAGACGACAAACATTGACTGCCTATTATGTGCCAGAAATCATCCTAATCACTTACATGGAAAATCTTCAGTAACTCTCTAAAGGGATAATATTACTTACTTGTTTTTATAGTTGTGGAACTTAAGGCTTATAGAGGTTTTATGCGTAATAATTTGTCCAACATCATAGGTGAGGAGACAATGGGCCAGGACTGGAAGCTCGGCTATCCCTACCTGATAGTTTACTTTTCTGAAACTCCAAAATCCTTTCTTTTAAAATCATCTTTAACACCATATTCTCCCACAAATAACTAACAGTACTATTGCTCCTACCTCTACTTAGATTTAAATAAAAATTTATATGCTAATTTTTAGTAATTTTTTTACTCCAAACATCTGTAATTTTGTATCTTAAAAAAATAGTCACAAAGCCAAATCCACTATAATCATGAGTTAAGAATAAAAGAAAAACGTCTTTCTAGAATATATAAACCCCAGTTACCAAAGTACTATGAACCATGAATAAGCTCCTTGAGATTACTCATCACCTACCCCTTAACTCTCCACAATGTCTAATATACAGAGTGTCATGGAAATTTGTTAGATACACTGAATTGGAACAAACAAATATTCTGGCACCAACCTTCATATTCAAAGGCTTTGGAGTTTTTAGAAAACAGAGTCTACTTAAATTATTTTGTGATTTAAGGTAGGGACAAAAAGCGACAAATACAGAGCTAAGCAGTCGCCGGGCTGAAGTAATCATTACAACTATAGTAAAATTTACTGGCTCTCCATTGTAAAGCATTGAAAGAGCAAAAATAAGGGAGGTCCGTTAATATTAATGCAAGTTTTATTTGAGATAATATTGAAGAACTGAATTCTAACAAAAGAAAAATTTACCAGTTATCCACTCTATAGTAAAAAGTGGAACTGGGGACCATTTATAACACATAAATAAATTCTACCTTTACATTTCTGAATAAAGCTGTATTCACTTCTTAGAGAGAGCCATTTAACTTTTGCTGATAAGGCTTTGTGAATTGTGTTCAGAAACTTTGACAATACTCACATATACACACTCTTCAAATAAGGTTAAGTACCTAGGATTTTCACTCCAGGATGAGTTTCTGCAAGTACCTAGGACACTCTAAAAGACTGCATATTTCTACATGAATTCAATTTGAATTGCCTTCATCTTTATGTACCACAATTTTTTAAAATAATTAGATCAATGTTTATTATGACTTTTTAACTCCCTCAAATTATACTTTAATATTTGACATGGTAGTTTCAAAAAATAAATATTCAAGGCCTCAGTTTTAAATTTCCCTTCAGTGTAAATGCACAAAGTTGACAACAAATATTAATATGACTACCCTAAAATAAATGCAGCTTTCTTATAAAAATTACTCGTTATAATACAGTTCCCATTCTATTCCATAATTCTGATGAAGAATATGTTTTTTTGGTAATAAAACAAGAGTTTAGAATGATTCAGTCCTTGGAAAATCTTAATGGCAGTCACTCAATGAAGAAGTCAATCATTCCTGGAGTCACAAACACTCAAAACCTGCTGTTAGCATTGACTGAGTTTTTGTGGGGGTTTTTTGGTGGTTATTGCTTTAGTTGGCAATACCTGAATTTAAGACAAAAGAATATCTCCCACTAAGCCTTATTTTAAATATTACAAAATGTATACGGAAGATAGACTCATAGAGGCTATAATGCTGATGTCTTAAGTAACTCACCCATGAAATGGGTGCGTGTTTTTTAGAGGATAACCATAGATCTTTTTGCTCTAAAAATAAATGCCCCTACTTTTCAGAGTGTTCCCATTCTTCAAATTCTTCAACAGGAGACTTGAGCAGCTTAACAGTTTTGCTATAAAAACAAACCACTCTTGTTAACAAACCCAAAACATAAAAGGAAACCGATAAAAGACATAGTTTTCACAGTTAATGATAAATAAAAGTGCAATAAGTGTTCAAGTAGGGCGCGTAGTTTAAAAACTACACGTGAGTATTTGGCATAGGTCATCTTTTAAAGGCTCTCCGAGGGTCCCTGCCATTACTTATTGTGGTCATGACTGTTTGATTATTAGCTGTTCCTTGTAGCTGTGGATTTGTAGGTCCCCGGCCATTGCTTCTACCAGCATATGAAAACTGGCATCCCCTTGATTCTGGGCCAGTTTGAACCCCATTTCCTAAAAAAAGAATATAAAAATTCATCACCATTTTCAGACCCTGATCTGTAGGAATACACCTATTTGGAGTTCTAACACATGCTTAAAAGTAGTATTAGAGGAAACAAATGCCTTTATTTTTAAACTACTGGAAAAAACTCAATGTGGGTTCTGCGTTTTTCCAAATGTTATGATTACTGTAAATATATTAACTTGATGCTGTATTAATATGGAAAGAGATATAGAACAGTTTGGGCAACAGAATGAGAAATTAGTAAAGAAAAACATAGATAATGCATTGCCTACATTGTAAGGGAGAAAGAAAAAAAGAAAGGGTAAAATCGTGTATGAACACTGGCATTAGGTTCAAATATGGTTAATAATTCAAAAAGGAGAATGTAATTCTAATTTTTCAAAGAAAAGACAGCAGTTTCCCATAATGTGATCATCACCAGCTGGCCAAAACATGCAGCCACCAGGTCAAATAAAACTTCAGCCACCCTACTAAACTCCAATCTCAAAGCTTTTCCTCCATTATTTAAGAATAAAAACTTCAAAAGACACAGCTGATAGAACCATTAACATGACGTTTGAGAGTATTTGAGGGGTAAAGGCCAATCTTTTAAAGAGGCAGCTATCAGCATGTGAAAATTGAAGGTGAGCTACTAGTCTAAAGATAAAAGGCTTTTGGTGTGCCAAAATAACCAGTTAATTCTGCATCTTTTATAAATAATCACTAGATAACAGAAATTTTGTTAAAAAAAAAAAAAAATCAATGGAAAACCTACTCCACATCACTAAAACAGATTTCTTATTATTAGCCACTGTTTAAATATAGAATGTGCTCCGGGAGGTGGGTGGGGGAATGGGTGAAATAGGTGATGGGGATTAAGAGTACACTTATCTTGGTGAGCATGGACTAATACATGGAACTATACTGTATATGTGACACTAATAAAACACTATGTTAACTACACTGGAATTTAAATTAAACAGATAAATACATGTGTATAAAAATGAAAAGAATGTGCTTGATAAGTTAGCTTAAGAGAGTATCTGCTATTTAGAAAATCAGTTACTTGGGAATTCCGTGTTTACTAAGAGCTCCCTTTTAGTGCTAATGTATGCCTAAAGACAGTTTTCTTCTAAATCTTTCATAAGATATATTCACTTAATTCTTAACACCTGATCACAAATATGAAAAAAAAAAAAATCTTACCCACTGGTCCAAATGTACCTGTACCCATATTATTATTCATGGAATTATTCTTCTGTTCATTGTGTGCCTAAAAAATATGTTTTTAATTTAACCAATTGAAGATTTATTTAAAAAAAAACATTATTATAACATGTTATATCCATTCTTTGTTTTTTTTTAACAAATTTTTAACAGATTTATCCAAGTCCATTCAATGTTACTATTCAGAAATGTTTCCCAAACCTTTCATAGCTTCTGTTATATCTTACTACTGTGTTTTCTTGATATTACTCCCTACTCCTCAAAGTGCTCAATGGCACATATATTTAATATATAACACTAAAGATATATAATAGACTCACAAAATATACAGGATGTAAATGACTTTATATTCTTTTTAAAACTGTCCTCATTAGCCTCTGGGTATGAAAGGGTTGGATACCTAGCCAAAGAATTATAGTGCCCACTCAAAATTAGCCTAATCATAAAAATAGACTATACATTTGGATTAATTACCCCTCTGCTCTGTTGTCCTCGATAATCTGGGTTGGGTTCACTGAAATTTGGCACTTCTGAATAAACCATACAAAATCTGAAAGAAAATAAAGCACAAGTTAAATGACTCCTAAAATAATCAGCCTTTTTTTATATAACATGAGTAACTTATAGGAATGAAGAATTTAGGTGTCAAATGAATTAACTAAAAAGCAACATGCTATTTATACAACAAAAACTTCCTAAATGCTATGATCCATAAAAACAGAATTCTAAGATATTCAAGAGCCTACAATCTATAAAACATTCTATTTTTTATTTTAGTTCTTCTGTATTGCAAAAATAAATCATGTCAAAGATCAAGGACACAGAAACACATCTCTGTGCTGTTTTTCCAAATAGGCTGATGCCACTGGACCATGTTTAGGGTTCCAGAGTGGTTTTTCCAGCAGTGGTGATGGATTTGCACTGATCCATTCACACACTCCCATCCAGGCCCTCTTTTGACCAATCACTGTGAATCTGCAAAGATAATCATTCAAGGTTAAGAGTGGATTCCGCAAGTATGTATAAAGACATGTGGCTGTTAAGACAACAGTTTATCCCAATGCTTCTTGTAAGTTGACTATGGCATATATTAACATTACACATAAGCATTTACTTAGCTCCTCACCCCATAAATAAATTAAAATCAGTTTTGGTATATCCTAGACTGACCCTGACAAAGCCAAGTCACTATGAATTGAGTGACCTCCAGTGGTTCTTCACATAACTGACCTCTTTTTCTGTATACATGCAGGTCAGGAAAAAATCCTAAATCTTTTGATGATATTGATGCTAAGAGCTTTCGTAACAGGTTGCTCTACTACTCTAAAAACAAACATAAGTAAATGATTTTCTTCCTAGCAAAAGCAAAGTGTTACCAGTTTCTGATCTTTAAAAGCTAGCAAGATTATCTTTTCCAAAAGAGAATTTTATCCCTGCAGGGTAGAAGAACGTTCCCTCCCCCCTTTTTTTTGTGGTGCCATGTGTGGCTTCTCCCTCTTCAAATATCCTCCAATTTGATGGGCATTAAGTAGATGTCTAAACATTAACCAAACAGAATGGACTAACGATTTGGCTCATTGCCAACACAATACTTTATGAAGACATCCCAAAGGTGTAGGCTACTATGGAGGCTGAATTACCTTTACACCCCTAGAGAGGATGGTTCCTCCAAGTCAGGGTGGAGATTACCAGGGTAGTAGTGTATGGAAGCTCGCATTGTGGCTGCCTGTACGGCACCTAGACTGTGGATAAATACAGGACTTCAATGGTCATCGCTGCAAGTCCTTTTACCACGAGTACATATTCACCCATCAACGAAAAAAGAAAATTTAAACTGTTGGCCTGAAACCTGGCTTCTTACCTAGCTTCTTTGGCAATTCACTAGAAGACAGAACCTATTTAAAATGGCACTATGACACCTGAAAGATGCATGTTCCCAAAGCCTACAGAAATGGCCCCACTGGGCTCATCTCAAGTGCAACTTCATGCTCTTCAGCAGGGAAAACTGACATTCTCAACCACAGGAATCAGTATAGATGGCTGTTAAACTGGCATATATGTGTAAAGTTGTTTTTACAGCGAAGCTTTTGAAGGCATTCAGTTTACCAGTCCAGAAAAGCCAAGAAGTTTATAGTTTATACATACCAGTTATTCTGTAGATATTACATGTAATTTATTCAATTACAGGAAATGCACTTTAATACTTACTCCCCAATTTTTTGAAGTTCTCCACCCCTTCCAGTATACAGTGTCAAACACCCTTTCCACATGGATGCATACCTAGAAAGAAAAGAAACATCCGTTCTGTAGAAATACATGTATTTCCTACTTAAGTAAAACTTTATACTGTATTTTTTGTATTGGGATATAGGTGGAGATCAAACTCTGTGAATACGGTAGTAAATCAAATACAATTAATCTAATTTTGATTAACTTGTTACTTACAAAGGAACAGTACAAAGAAAACTCTACTGCCAAATTTTGACATGATTATCTAAACTATAACTAACCCTAGAAAATAAAGTCTTTTTGCAAAGCAAGCATTGTAATACTCCAAAAATCACATCTTTAGTCAATTAACAAAAGAACTTTCAATTGAAGAGATTCAGGCAGAAAGTATTTTTCAATCATAGAATATATAGAATCAACACCAAGTGTTTACTTTTATACTCATTGACTTAGTCTACTCAGATTATCAATATAAGTTTTCCCTTTGCCTTCATAAAACACATAGGATTCACAAGCTACTGAAAATTTGATAAAATTTAATCAAGGGCCTAAAAAAACAATCACAAATCTCACCTATCTGCCTTTCCAAACCTGCAATTTTTAGCATCAACTTGGCTGAACAGATTATTTACTCTGACCAACTCTGAATGTAGACAGCATCATTAAATATTCCTACACAAAAATCTAATAAAAATGTAAATTAAACACTGTAAAATCAGTCCAAGGTTTGGTTTTCAGTGGTTCTCTATACAACTACTACGGTAACTTTAGATTTAGAATGATAAATTACAGGGACGGCTGGGTGGCTCAGTTGGTTAAGCGGCTGCCTCCGGCTCAGGTCATGATCCCAGGGTCCTGGGATCGAGTCCCGAGAGTCCCCCATTGGGCTCCTTGCTCAGTGGGGAGCCTGCTTCTCCCTCTGCCAGCCACTCCCCCTGCTCGTGAGCTCTCTCTGACAAATAAAGAAAATCTTAAAAAACAAAAACGAGGGGTGTCTGGGTGGCTCAGTCGTTGAGCGTCTGCCTTCGGCTCGGGTCATGATCCCAGGATCCTGGGAGCCCCGCATCAGGCTCCCCGCTCCACGGGAAGCCTGCTTCTCCCTCTCCCACTCCCCCTGCTTGTGTTCCTGCTCTCGCTGTCTCTCTGTCAAATAAATAAATATTTTTAAAAAAATGATAAATCATAACTAAATATTGTTAACTAAGTACAGTTATAGTTCATTTTTTAACATAGGTTAATAAATACTAGTTAGTTCCACATTATACAGTCCTCTTTAGTAAGGGTAATTCATTAAAGACTCCAGCACTCTTACGCTATATGCTAAGCTGAAGAAAAATGGTGCACTAATATTTCACCTTAGTAACGTAAAAGTTAATGCATGTTGGAGAAAAAATTTGAAGTTACAACAAGTAAACATTTAACTTGCACTTGTTTTGGGAATGAGATCAACAATGGCAGGGTTTTCTGATAAACGTATCAATATTCAAATTACCATTATTTAGATGTACACCTTTCTTCAAAAACTTTTCTTAGATACAACCAGAATTGAAGGGCCTTACAGTAGGCCAGACTCCGCTAGATATGTTATTTTAGTAAGTAAGGTATAATTATTCCCATCTTACAGAAGAGGAAGTTACAGAAGTATAAAAACCTCAAGGTCACAATGAAGTTACAAAACAGTGGAGTTTCTTTAGTTTTGAATTTTCCTTTAAATTATATTCCTTGAAATTCTATAAATCCTATATGGATCTTGATTTTAGTTTTTCCACAAATTTTTTGATGGACATACCTATGTATTTTCCATTGACTACAAAATATGAAATATTTGAAATGAGATGCTGTTTACACTGTATAAAATACTTTTAATCACTGGATGAGAAATACTTTGGCAGCCAAAAAAACTTTAATTATGCTAATCCTCACCACACCCTCATACGCAGGAATTTTCTTTTGTGTAAGCTACAGATGTGGAAGTTTGAAAGACACAATTAGTGTCATAATGAGTCACTGCATGAGAATAAAATGTCTATGTTCTGACTCTCACTTCCTTCTTTGATGATACTCTCTGCCTCACTTCCTGAAGATATTGTAAGGCCTGGAAGGTAGTATCAAAGGGCTCTAACTAACCTCCTCCATTCAGGGTGATCCAATACTTCTCTGAGATTCTATTTACTATGCCAACATCAATATCCACCCACTTTTCCTATAGTTGTGACCAATAAATTATTACAATTCTATTGACCACAGAACTTCCAAAATCCATCTCAGGACCCTTTTCTGGCCTTTTATCTTCCTAATTTAAACATTTGGTAAAATTTTAAAGGCAGTTGAATTACCAACCAAAAAAAAAAGGTGGTGCTAAATTATTTTTAAAAGCCAATCTGCCAACTGACTCTTTTGGATGGAGGTATCTTAGACATCTTCCTGCCAAACATTTTCTGCGTATCATTCTGGTTTTTGTACTACACTGACCTTATAGCAGTAGGCCCAAGAAATCATTTTCCAGAATGTGCCTTCCAGATATTCTAAACTTCCTTTCTTAACTTTCACATTCGAGTACAAATTTGACATACCACAAAAACTGCTAAATTGTCCAACTACAATCTTATGTCCTGTCTAAATAAAATACTGGCAGGATTTCAAAAGGGGGAAAGGTTGGAAAAGAACTGACAACTCTATTAAATAATTTATGAAAAAAATAAATAGTATGGACTATGCTAATTTTATCAATCTACAAAAAACACTCAGTAATCCCAGAACAGTACAATCTACCTAACCTGTAAACTGACGGGGAGTGGGTTAGATTCCCCGGGGAAACTGACCGCTTTTTCTGGCAAGGGTGTTCTATCCCAAAGCTGTCCACTGTCCAATATTAACACCCAAGGGGCTCAAAACTCCCTGGAGGCCCACAAAAAAGATACGGAACTCCAGAACTTGCCAAGGTTCCCCAGCCAATGATTTGCAGACTGTTACTTAGGAAGCCTTCTCCCTCCTCCCCCTTTGGTGCACACCTACCCTCTGGTCAACCGAATAATATCCCCTGGCTGTATAAGACCTCCGATTTCATCCCACACGGAAATAGTGATGCTGCCCGTTTTATCTGCTACTTTGCATGATCTCACTTCATGGCCGTCTTTGGTTTTGGTCACGCGTCCTGTGAAGATTTAAAAATCACAAGGGGGGGAAGGGGTGTATTAGATAATGAGGACTTCCAGAAAGGCTCTAACTCCTCCTCCGGGATCATAACGCAGTGGAAAGGTGGAAAGAGGTCGAGGCCCGGGTTTTCGCCGCAGGTTGTATCCGAGCCCCGGCGGGGGCCACCGGGGCCACGTGGAACGGGGGGAGGGGAGGGGGAAACGAAGAGGAGGAGGAGGGGAGCCCCAGGCTAGCAGCGGCGGCGCCCTTCCCTCCTGCCCCAGAACGCAAGGGGGCAGAGGGGTGGGCTGCAGACCCCACTTACCTATCTCCAGGACAATAAAGACGACATTTAAGTTTTTCAGTCCGGGCTTAATATCTTTTATAAAAAGAGGTGGGTCGTTGACCCCATTCATATTGAGGCAGGTGCGGCTACAGCTGCGAAGACGCGGGTGGGCAGGGAGTGGGACAAAGCCTCCCACCCTCCCGGGCAAGGGCGAGGGCGCAGGGGAGACTCTGGGCGGGGGTGGCGAAGAGAACGGGCAGAAAGCGGTTAGTCAGGGATCAAGGAAACCAGCCCAGACGGCACTAAGTCCAAAAAAAGAAGAAGGAAAAAAAAAAAAGGCTCACAAGTTTAAAAGGAAAAAAAGACGAACCAGTCCGCACAAAACCCCGCTCCCAATGGGGCGACAGTAAGGCAAGCGTGCGAACTGAACTGCCCCCCTCTTTTGGATAAAAGGAAGGGGAAAAAAAAGGCAGCGAGGGGACGTCTCTGCCCTGAGTCCCCCTCACACTCACAACACACACACACACACACACGCGGGCGCGCGCCCAGTCTGTCCCAGGCTTCGGGAAGGGACAGACTGTGACAGCAAACCCGGTGCGGAGACCTAGCAACCACGCAGTCTACGTCCCAAACAGCGACTGCTGAACGCGCCCGCGCGCCGGCTGGACCCCACACCCCGGCCGCCCCGCCCCTTATGACGTCACGTGGCGTCGGCACGCCCGTCGCCGGGCTCGCCCGGGTTGTAGGGAGGGAAGCGAGGGGTCCGGAACCGGCCGGCGGCGCCCGCGCAGCCTCCCTCCCTCCTCGCCGGCTGTCAGCTCGAGCCCCGCCCCCTTAGCCTTCCAATGGGCTCTCGGCCCCGCCCCGCCCGTCCCTCGCTTCCGCCGTCGCTGCGCCGCGTCCCCTTTGCCCTGTAATTTTCCTATTGCAGGCTTCTAGTGCTCACTGTGGTGCTTTAGGTTTTTCTTGCTCTTTTCTCGCTCAGAGTTCAGCCCTCCACCCAAGCCCTTTAATCCCTTTGTCCCCGCGGTTCCAAGGAACAGTGGCTGTGTTTAGCACCCAGTGGGTACGTTAAAAAAAAAAGCGTGATGTTGAATACAGGTTTAGGCCAGGATGGCTGGTGGGGATGGAAGGAAAAAAAAACAGTCGGGGATGGGTCCTCATTCCTAAAGCTGGAATTTTAGCTCAAGAAGAGAACTGTAGATCAACTTAACCACTTCTTTTTAAGCATTTAAATTGAGGTCCGGAAGGGTGGGGTAGTTTGCTGAAGGTCAACCAGGAACTTGGAAGCAAGCAGGACTTGAGCACAAATCATCTGACCTGCTCTTGCACTTTTCACTCTAATACTAGGCAGGTAGATAGTAGTTAAATTCCTTTACAAATTTATTTTTCCTTACCCTTTCCTTCTCACATTATATCCCTTTCCCAATTTTCTCTATGCTTTTTTTTTTAATGGGCAAATTTTTAGAGCAGTTTTAGATTCATAGCAAAACTTAAAGAGTACAGAGATTTCCGTATATCCCCACTCCCACACATTCCTAGCCTCTTCCATTATCAGTATTCCCCCCCCCCCCCCCCCCCCCCCCCCCCCCCTTCCTTTTTTTTTTCCCCCCCCCCCCCCCCCCCCCGCCCAGAGTGGTACATTTGTTATAGCTGATGAACCTACATTAACACATCATTATGGCACACAGTGTATAGTTTACCTTAGGGCCCACTCTTGGTGGTGTATGTTTTATGGGTTTGGACAAATGTGTGATGACTTGTATCTACCATTATAGTGTCATACAGAGTAGTTTCACTGCCCTAAAGATCTGTGTGCCACCTATTCATCCTTCCCTCTGTCCTAACCCTTCGCAACCACGGATCTTTTCACTGTCTGCATGGTTTTGACTTTTCCAGAATGTGTATAGTTGGCAACAAATACTATGTACCCTTTCAGATTGGCTTCTTGCACTTAGTAATGTGCATTTTAAGTTTCCTCTGTGCCTTTTTATGTGCTGTCAATTTGTTTTTATACATCCAAAAAAATCATGTAACAGTAGTGGGAAACCCTGAAACATTATAATCTGAAAAAAAAAAAAAAAGAATAAAAAGTTTCCTTTATCTCTTTACCTCATGTAGTGAGAAGAGGCATGTCCTCTAGAAACAAACCTGGGCTCGGACACCTTACGGTGTGACCTTTAGGACACTTAAACTTTGTAGTCATAATTTAATAATCTGAAAAATAAAAGAATGCTTGCCTCAGAGAATTACATAGGATCAGAGGTAATTGTCTGACTAGTGCCTAGGAAATAGTAAATATTCAATACATATTTCCCTTATTTTTTATTATTAAGGAAGAGAAAAACAATAGTAGCTTAAACTGTGATTACTTAATCCTTTCATCAATCCTATGTGGTGACTGCTAATTTTTATCCCCATTTCACAGATGATGAAACTCACCAGAGACCACATTGCTAGAGAATGGCTAAACTTGGTTTTGAACCTAGGCAATCTCGACAACCACCCCCACCCCCCCAACCAGAGCCCTCCAGCTTAAAGGTAATTTTTTTAGACTTAAATTGCAGTGGTAGAATTAAGCGTTTTAGCAGTAAAATATATCTGTAGGGCTTTAAAGAATCATCTAATTAACTTCATGATGGTAACAGAAATGTTGAGAAGAGTCAGAGAATTTGCATGGCAGAAGCCTTGATTTTTTCTTGATTCTTAACTGAGTATTTTTAGATCAACCACCACTTCCCAAACATCTGCAAAGAAGTAGCATAGATATAATACAGCCTGAGAAGAGTTTCAGAGATAATCACATTAGCAGGAGAGAGAGACATTCTTAAGGAAGCCGAAGCTTGCATCTCATGGACAAATAAGGCCCAGAGAGCCAAAAACACTGATGTAATGCTGGGAAGTAGTGTAAAATAATATTATAAGTATGATTTCAACATCAAATAAAACAAATGATGAAGCATGGCAGTTAATGGCAGAACCACATCCAACCTCAGGGCTCCCAAAGACTCCCACTTAAGATCAGAAGCTCTGATTCTACCAAGTTTATCTAGAAGCACTTGTTGCTTCGTTTAGATTTTCCTCAAAGCTATATTCTTCAACACAGGCAAAAACATTCTCACAGAAGCAATATTTAACCAGCTGAGCCACCTGGGCATCCCTCACAAAAGAAATATTTAAATCAGACCTTTTTTTATTATTATTATTTAAAGGTTTGACGAGATCTTAAAAAGATTAGCAAAGATAGGAGACCAGTTAAGAATGTTGAGCACAATCGTGGCCAAGAGTTTTGACAAAGCAAGTTGGCCACTCCTTGCACCCTCAATCATTTGTTCCCAGAAAGGAGATTAGAGAGGGCTGCTCAGACTTATTTTACTGACACTTATAAAGAGGAACCAGGAAACCAAGACCCACAAAAGCAGAAGCTGATGCTCAGCAGCCCAGCCCTGCCCTAACCCCATAGAAGCCAAACATCTACTTCCTCCCCTACTAACTCAGCTGTTCTCAGAAAGGAAATGGCAACCAAGTGCTTTCTCATTCACCAAAACTAAAGACAACCTTGAAAAACAAAATGGTGTGGACAGTGCAGGAACTCTTCAATCCAGACCAGTTGGTTTCAACTAACCCCAATCACCCCTCAAGGGTGGTGGTCAATAAAAAGAGAAAGGGGATGTCTAGAAAAGCAACTATTGCCACTCAATCATTCCTAATATACAATTCAGCAAAATAAACAAAGAGATCCCTGCTCACTAGGCCCAGCCAGTTAGGTCATGATGATTATACTGCTGATTCTTTACTACATTCACAAGATTACCTCATGGTCTTCTTCCTTCTAAGACTGTTGTTCTTCAAGCCTTCCTCATTTTTGGAGACCAAACATAAACCTATGAGGTCATGAGAAGATTATGGCCAGAACCTCAACATCACTATCCTGTGTGAAAAAAAAAAGTTTAGCGAGATCCAGTACAATAAGAAGGGTATCCATTAGAATCCTAGACAGAAGGGTCTGGTTATCTGCATCCTCACTGGTGAAGGTTTTCCTGTAAATTTTGCCACCACCCAATACCCATGCTCACTGCCACGTTCTGGTTTCTGGGATCACAAAAATCATTTTCACTTTTGTGGCACTATCCATCTATTCAAAACTATTACAACATCAGTAAAATAGCCGACCAAGTTCTTTTTGAAACTAGACATCTTGTGTGGTGAAACTAACAATAAAAAATTAACAAGAACTACAGTGTTCTCACATTACAGAGGTAATCTACTTCGTAACATAATTGGCGAAGTCAAAAAGAAATGGCCTTTTCTTAATCTTCTTAAAAAGATTTAACCAAAAGACTCATAAGTGATGTTTAGTAGTATTTGCAACATAGCCACACAAATCATCCCTATAATGATAAATGCTAATACACATTGAGCCTTTGCTATGTGCCAGGCATTTTATACTTATAAACACCTGATACTTATTAATATATTATTTAATAATTAATATTTTGGAAGTGAATTTTCTCATTTTATAATAAGTTACAGACCTGGGATTTAAAACCAAGTGTTACATGAAATAACTTTTTCTATAAAACAGGCTATTTGCTCTTACAAGTGCACTTCTTTGGTTATCTAAGTGGGTAATTGGATTTTTTTGACGGCTTTGTAGTTCACAGTGGTAAGTGCAACACCAGGTTATTTAATCCCTAATGTCTAATTGTGGTGGGGGCAGTGAAGTCCGCTGGTGAGGAATAACTTTGTAGTTTCTCTTGGGAAGAAATGCATCCCTAAGTAGGTTAATTCAGCTCAGCTATTATCTTTTTAATGATAGTGTGAACAGCTTTGGTTTCTGTGTTCTAAAAACTTTCTTTCAAGTGCACCATACATCTAACTAGCTGCCTGAATTTATTGTTTATTCAGCTGAGAAAACAAATTATTAGTGGCAACTGAACTAACTCAGAATGAATAAAACAAAATTATTTCTTTATTGGCAGATTTATCTCATTGGAGTATGTATCCTAATCATCATACTTAAAGAGATATTGTAGAGAAGGCTATAAATCACACGTCCAGAGAGCTGACCCAAGTTCTGTAGGGTCAGAAGTCCTTTCCATACTGTGTGTCTAGACGATGAAAAAGAGTTACTTGCACTGTTTGCTGATGTTTCTCATTGTCCTACGTTGCTAGAGAGGGAGTGTTCATGTGCCACCCCAAATTACTGTGTTGTAATCTAATCCCCAATGTAAAGTGGAGTTTGGAGATAGGGCCTTTGAAAAGTGATTAGATAAGAAGGTGGAGCCCTCATGTAGGGGATTGGTGCCCTTAGGAAAGAGACCCCAGGAGCTCCCTCACGCCTTCTGCCAAGGGAGGACACAAAGGAAAGACAGACATCAGGGAACCAGGAAGCAGGCGCTCATCAGACACCGAATCTGCCAGTGCCTTGATCTTGGACCTCCCAGTCTCCAAAGAAGTGAGAAATAAATTTCTGTTGTTGATAAGCCACCCAATCAATGGTATTCTGTTAGAACAGCCCAAGTAGGCTAAGACATATGTAAAAATAAATAAATCAGTGATAATTTTAAAAACCAATTCTCCTGCTCTCAGAATCCTGTTCCTTAATGTGCTCTATAGCTGGCCGACAAGGGGCATGTAACAGGTTCCACTAGGGTCACGCCTGCCGTGCGTGGCGGTGGAGGGCTTGGTGACTCTTTGCGGAAGTTCTACTTATTCTCTTGGCTTCTCTGTAGTAAAAATAAATATCTTTTCTTATTTTATAGCACTATACAGCTGACATGCTTTCTCTCCTTTCACACACATGCAAGCACACACATATACCAATAAACCACCTGGAAGAAAGTCACTGCTTCCATACAAACCCCTAGAGCATTTTCCATGTGAACATGGAGTGTCCCAGTTGGAAGAATGTTTACAGATAATGGACTCTAACCCCTTCTTTGTGTGTGTGTGTGTGTGTGTGTGTGTGTGTGTGTGTATGCCCAGAAATGTGAACAAGAGTACCGCTACAGCCCCTAATGAATTAAGGCTCTCAATAATAATCATTATAGGCTGCTAATGTCATGACAAAGGGGACAACAGTCAAAACAATGAAATCAGAATCTCTAAAGGTGGAACTCGGGCATCAGTATATGCTAAAACCCCTCAGTGTACCACCAAATCAGAGCCACAGCAGGTTAGAAGACACTTTTTTTTTTTTTTCAGAGTATTTTCTTTATTTTCTGCATACCTATTCTGGAACAGTATCTCCCTTATTCTAGCTTGGGAAATCCTGTACTGAGATAGGCTTCTAGAAGTGAAATCACTGAATGTATAGTTCAGAACTCTGACAGGTATTGTCAATTGACATTTGGGAATTTTGAGAGACTTATACTCCCTCTTGCTCTTTGTATGTTCATTAAACATAGCTTATTAGTTTATTCAACAAACCTTTATTGAACAACTACAATGTGCCAGCACTGAGACTGCATCAGTAAAAAAAAAAATAATAATACAAACAAAAATCCCTAACTTCATGGAGCTTGCATCCTAATGGGAGTAGACAGAAACAATAGACAAAATACATAAAATTATATAGTATATTAGAGGGTGATGAATAGTATGTTGAAAAATGAAGCCAGGGATGGGATAGGGATTTAACAGGAACGACGACAGTGGGCAGGGAAAGTGATATTTGAGTAAAGATAAAAAGGAGAGGAGGGACCTATTGAAAAGGCTCAGGCGGCCTGCCTTTTTCCAGGCACAGTAAGCAGGCTGCTGTGACTGAAGCAGAGTGAGCAAGGAGAAGGTGTAAAGGATGAGGATGGGGAGGGGGCATATCATACAGGAGGACACTGAGTTGGACTCTGAGACAGGACTCTGTTGGAACGTTTTGAGCAAAGACCCAACAAGCTAATCAGACTTAAAAGGATCACTCTAACTGCGGGGTGAAGAACAAAAGGAGCAAGGGTGGAAGCAGGAAGAACAGTGAAAAGATTATTTTATTAATCCACTTGAGATACGTTGTGGCTTGCACAAGAATGGGAGCAGTGACGTTGGTAAGATGTGATAAATACCCACATCCATTTTGAAGAGAGAGCCAACAGGTTTACTGTCTGGTTATAAGCAGAGTATGGGAAAATGAGATGAATCAAATATGACTACTAGATTTTTGGTCTGAGCAACTGGAAAGAAGGTTATCATTCACTGAAATGGTGAACTCCCAAGTGGAACAGCTGGGGGAATGTGGAAGGATCAGGAGGGCCATGTTAGACATGGAAAGCTGTGAGGCAGGAAGAACACAGGAAGGAGACTGGTGTCCTGGATGCCAGGTGAACTGAATGTTTCTGGGAAGAAGGGGTGATTGTTGTGTCAAATGCTGCTGATAGATCAGGCAAGATAAAACCCAGGGTTGATCATTAGGCTTAGCAAAAATGAAAGTCATGGCTGACTTTGACAAGAGCAGTTGCACTGGAGTTGGTGGGGGTGAAAGCCTGAATGGATTGAGTCAAGAGATAATGCAAGTCGAGGAATTGGAAATGGTAAAACAAGTATACACAACTCCTTCGAGGGGGATCACTGCAGAGCAGAGCAGAGCAAAAGGACAATAACTTAAGAGGAAAGTGGGACAAAAGAGTGTTGTTGTTTTTTTTTAAGATTTTGTTTATTTATGTGACAGAGAGAGAGAGAGCACAAGCAGGGGGATTGGCAGGCAGCGGGAGAAGCAGGCTCCCCGCTGAGCAGGGAGCCCATTGTGGGACTGGATCCCAGGACCCTGGGATCATGACCTGAGCCGAAGGCAGACGCTTAACCGACTGAGCCACCCAGGCATCCCAAAAGAGACTTTTTTTAAGATGTGAAAAATAATGTCATGACTGTGGGCTGAAGAGAATGGTTCAGTAAATAGAGGGAATTTCTGGAGACACATCCTTGTCCTTGAGTAGGTGAGGGGGGGTGGGAGTGAGAGACCCTGTGAAAGTGTTGATGGGAGCATAGAAGATTCTTCTGGAACAGGAGGGGAGATGCTAGTGGGTGGGGTGACATGGTGGTGTGGGTATGTGGAAATCCTCTTCTGGTTGCCTGCTTGCTTGCTTGCTTGCTTGCTTGCTTGCTTTCATTTATTTAAATTCAGTTAGCCAACATATAGTGCATCATTAGTTTTTGATGTAGTGTCCAATGATTCATTAGTAGTGTATAACTCCCAGTGGTCATCACATCATGTGCTCCCCTTAATGCTACTACTTTCTGAGTGAAATAAGCAAGATCATCCATTTAGAGTAAAGATGGGGAGAAGATGCTGGAAGCTTGAAGTGTGGAAGGGGGTAAGAAATAATTGTCAGGGAACATGAGAGAGTGAGTGAACTAGGGAAATGTATTACAGTTTTACAACAGCACTAACTGCTCACTTGAAGGCAATGAAAAGTAAATTTAGAGTTAGACCACTGCACATAGTTTTGTTTTTTAAATCAGACACATTCATCTGTGAAGGTTTGGGCACAGACTAGGCTGAGATTTGGATTTAACCAGTACTGGAGTTTTGCCAAGTGATAGCAACCCTGTTTTTTGCAGTGTGTGTTGTATATATCTTTCCTGGTTTGTGATTTGCCTTCTCCTTTTGTCTCTCTATATATCTTTGAACTACAGTAACTTTTATATGGTCAAATCTATTATCTTTTTCCTATGGCTTTTTGTATTGGTTTTTTTTGCTTGAGGGAGCCTTTCCTCAGGAAGGGAAGATATAATCTTTCTTTTATACCTTCTCCAATTTTTTATGGTTGAATTTTTAACTCTTTAATCTATCTGATGTATGCTGTGATGCAAAGTTCTAACAAAATAGTCATCAAAATTTCCTTCTTCTCCACATTATTAAAGAAACAATTCCTTATCCTTAAGTTTGTAATTTCTTTAAAATATGTTACCTTATTATCTTTCTATATTTTATAAGTTCTCGTTCCAGGTTATTACTTCTGAGTCACCAATTTATCTGGCTATTCTCAGTACTTACAATGCTAAGTACAATGGTATCTTTATAATTCTTCAGCATATGATAAGGCAAATGCCAACCTCCAGCCTCTTTTTTATAAGTATTCTTTAACCATTCTTACTTATTTTTCTAGAAATTTTTGTCATGATTCAAAAACAGCCTCCTCTTAGGGTTTGTTTGGAATCAAAAGAAGCCCTAAATCTTAATTTGGGAAATATCAATTTCTTTATAATATTTAAGTTCTCTATTCAGGAACCATGCTCTGATCGTCTATTCTGGTCTTTTAAATTGTATTGGGTTGATTACTCATTCGTGTTTTTATACACTTCAAATCTCCCTGAAATATAGTTTTACTTTGATTTTGATTTTGCTACAGTGATTCCTCAAGTAAATTCCCTGGAAAGAAAAGCAGAAGGTAACTTTCTGATACTTTACATAACCAATTTTTTTTTTCTCATAATCATATGGTATTTGGGGCAGATACAGAATCTTCAGATTGTTATTCTTTCCTCTTAATATTTATCACTGGGTCCAATGGATAGAATGTTCCTTGAAACACTACTACTGAAGGGGAAAAAAAAATGGAAAACAACCTAAATGTCAAAGGAGAAGAGAGTTATTAAATAAGTTAGTGACTAATTAGTAGGGAAGTCTATCAGCTATTTTTAAAATGAGGTAAATATATGCACATGATAAAAAAGATTATGTGGGGAAAATGAGCGGCTGCGTAACAATATGTATACTATGATCAGATTTTTGAAAAATAAAACCCTACGTGGATATATATTGGTGTATCTATTTTCATATCTATTTATCTGGAAGAACACGCATCAAATATTAACAAATCACAGTGGGTATTAAAATTAATGTGTGTGGGGGGCGCCTGGGTGGCTCAGTTGTTAAGCGTCTGCCTTCGGCTCAGGTCATTGATCCCAGGGTCCTGGGATCGAGCCCTGCATCGGGCTCCCTGCTCAGCGGGAAGCCTGCTTCTCCCTCTCCCACTCCCCCTGCTTGTGTTCCTGCTCTCGCTATCTCTCTGTCAAATAAATAAATAAAATCTTAAAAAAAAAAAAATTAATGTGTGTGGGAAGAACTTTCACTTTTTATTTTATATACTCGAAGTTATTTGAAGTTTTAAAATTATGTATTATTCTTAACCAACAGGTGTACGGTTTTATCCAGCCAATGTACACCCTTACTTCACCTTTTTCGATACCTGAACTGTTGACCACACTCCCTCCTACAAACGCTGGGTTAGATGCCTCTTCTAAGTGTTCCCATGACACACTACACTTATTTGAATTATAAAACTTTTCATTTTAATTTATAATTGCCAATTTATTTATCTCTTCTTGCCAAGTAGACTGAAAAGCCAGGTACTTTCCCTATATCATCATTTTCGGTTGTACCTTATGAAGTCATTGTTCAATAACTATTGGTTGAAAGTGTCTATGATTTGAAAGAGAATGTGTATGATCTAGTTCTCTGGCAAGTAAAAGAGGCAGTGTTCAGAAGATAGAAAGGGGAAGTGATAGAGGCAGGGTGAGGAGTCCTGAGGGAGAGCAGCCAATCCACCATGGGAATGATTCCCTTAACTGTCATCTAAGTAGGTCGAAGGGAACGAGGTGGAGACTTACGGGAAAAACTATGCAAGAGTACTAAGAGAGCAACTGGCCTTCTTCACTGGGGGAATTCCACACCAAATAGGAGAATATGATGTCAGTGTCTTTCTCTGGTGACCTAATAGTTCACATTTCCCATGTGGGCAGGATACATAGAAGTAGCAGGAAACTTCTGAAGGGAAAGTTGAAAGCAAATATGGTAAAAGCAAGAGAAAGCAACACTTGCTTATTAGGGCAAAGACTAAGCTGTCCCAAAAATGAAACCAAAAAGTATGCATCTACATGCAGAGGCTTAAATAACCTGGACGTTCATATCCTTCTCATGTTACGAGAAGTTGAGCAATCCAGCTTGGCAGGAAAAAGTCACTCCAGGATCCACCTTCCTTCCATTTATTATTGCTTCACTATTCCCTGAGGTGATCTCTTCATCCTCATGGTCAAAGTTAGGTTGTGGGCACATTCAGTCTTCCAACCTATGAAAAAGGAAAAGAGAGGAACTCTGAGGCAAGGGACTTATCTTTTAAGATAGAGATGACCCAGAAATAACACAGTACTTCAGCTTATATCCCATCAGCTGAAACTTAGCCACATAATCATATCTAGTTGTGAAAAGTGGATAAAGATGTATTCTTTAGCCAAGTAGCCATGTATCTAGTGTCATCTGTTTCTATGGAAGATGGAAAATATAGACTTCAGAGAAAACCCAGGAGCTTTTGCCATATAAAGAAATCAAATATGGTGCTCATACCTGGCCTGATAAAAGTAGCATTGAAACTCTAGTGCCCATCAAATGCTGGCTAAGACTACTAATGTATGTGCAGTGCAAAAACTAAGGTCTATGCAGGTAATTTAAAGCTAAAGGGGTTGTTTTTTATTATGAGATAATGTCCTTTCTATTTTTTAGGTTAAAATATCTTTAACGATACAGTAAGGATGGTAGATAGCATTTTAAATATCTTTTTTTTTTTTAGTAAAATAGAGTATTGACTACATCAGTATTCCCATTCTCCAGTTTGTGTATGTGTGTTCATTGAGATTTTACCGACTCTTGACATTTTTATGTGGGACCGATGCTCCATATGACCACCAAGTACAGAGACTCAGCAGAGAGGCCAGTAATTAGGATTGTTATTATCCCCTAGTCTTCCTTCAACATGAAGATGGCATCTCGCCCACAGGTGAGGTTTTCTAAACTCTTTCGGCTGGAGCCACCATTGTCTCCCTCTCCACGGCCAGTGGGGTTCCCCTCCTCTGGACTCCCAGAGTATTCTTTACGTGGTTCCACCAGAGCATTTATCATACTGCATTGTATTAAAGGTTAATGTTGCTCCTACTTGAACACGAGCACCTCAAGAATAGGGACCCTTTATCCATTGAAGTTACTAATTCTTTTTCAATAGGAAAGAGACATCTGTATTAGTTTGTTAGGGCTGCCCCAACAAAATACTACAGTCTAGGTGGTTTAAACAACAGAAATTTTCCTTGTCACAATCTATAAATCTAAGATGGAGGTGTCAGCAGGAATGGTTTCTTCAGAGGCCTCTCTCCTTGGCCTGCAGATGGCCGCCTTTTCACTGTGTCCTCACATAGTCTTTCTTCTGTGCACATGGATCCCCAGTGTCTCATTATGCACCCAAATTTCCTCTCCTGATAAAGATACCAGTCAGATTGGATTAGGACTCACCCTAAGAGCCTCGTTTTAACTTAATCACCTCTTCAAAGGCCCTATCTTTAAAAACAGGCACATTTTGAAGTACTAGGAATTAGGACTTCAGCATATCAGTTTGGGTACAGACATAGTTTAGCCCATAACAACATCTTTACAATCTTTGCTGATTATAAACTAATGCATGTTTTTATTTTTTAATCAAATTATACAGAAATGTAGAAGTAGAAAGTCAAAATCTCCTTTCATCCCACTCTTCATGATAGTAGCTCCCAATAGTTAGGGGTGATCAATGATTCTGGAATGAATGAGTGAGCAATGAGGTGGTCCCCATATTACATCTGAGGAAAATGAGACAGACCAAAAGGCTAGGCAACTTTTTTTTTTTTTTAAGATTTTATTTATTTATTTAGAGAGAGAGTGAGAGTGCATGCAGGGGCTGGGGCAGAGGAGGAAGAAAAGAGAGCATCTCAAGCAGACTTGGTGCTGAGCGCAGAGCCCGACACAGGGCTTGATCTCACCATCCTGAGATCATTACCTGAGCCAAAATCAAAAGTAAGATGCTTAACTGACTGAGCCACCCACGTGCCCCAACGCAACTATCTTAAGGTCATAAAACCAATTAATGATAGGAGGACCATAACCCAGTTTTACCAATTGCTCATCTAATATTCCTTCTACTATCCTTTACTACTTCTTTTTTACATTTATTGTAATTATTGAATAAAGACTTGTGTTCCTAATTTTTAATGTCAAAGTGGCTCAGCTAAAGATTTTATATTTCTCTAGAAGTTACCAAACTCAGTTACTTTAAATTCTTTTAACTTACATTTAGCCTTGTCTTAGGATCTTTTTGTAGCAAAAAACAGATATGCACTCAGATTAATTTTCAGGTATCTGTTGCTGCATAACAAATCTTGTCAAAATTTAGTGGCTTAGGAGCACCTGGGTGGCTCAGTTGGTTAAGCATCTGACTCTTCATTTCAGCTCAGGTCATGATCTCAGGGTCCTAGGATCAAGCCCCATGTCGGGCTCCCCACTCAATGGAGAGTCTGCTTGTCTCCCTCTCTGCCCCTCCCCTTGTGCTCTCTCTTTGTCTCTGTGTCTATCTCTGTCTCTCTCAAATAAATAAATAAATCTTTTTAAAAAACAGTGGCTTAAAACAGCAACTACTTTATTTGTACGATTCTGTAGGCTGGCCATCTGAGAGGGATTTCTGATGACCTCGCCTGCAACCACTCAAGGTCTCTCACGGCTTAGACTCTGGAACTCACACAGTGTTGCTTTTGTCACATTCTATTGGTCAAGGTCAGTCACAAGGCCAACCCAGATGCAAGGGGGTGGAGAGATAGCCTCTGCCTCTTAATGGAAGGAGTGGCAACATGATATTGCAAAGATGCATGTGGATACAGGAAAGTGTGACTCATTGAGGGCCTTATTATAATGCTTTTCCATAGCTGACATTTCCCACAGGATAACATTCTTCTTGCCAGCCTTTCCGTTATGCCCACGGCTTCCTTTAAACAAACTAAATAGTTCATATGGTTTCATGCTTTGTACTGTGTAACTCTGCCACCTGGCTTTAAGAAGTCAGACTGGAAATTAGTGTTATATTAGTTAAGATTAGGACCAACTTCAAGTGAGACAAAATCCCACATGGCTGGGTTTAAACAAAATAGGAGTTTATTTCTGACTCTTGTCAAAGTCCAGAAGTAGGTTCTTCAGGACTGGTATTGGCCTTAAATTATCTGGCCTCTTCAATCTTGTTGCTCCATCGAACAACAGTACCTTCCATTCCCAAGGTTGCCTCATGATCCAAAGCTGCCAAAGCTCCGGTTATCACAACCAATTCCACCCAACAGGAAGGGAAAAGGGGAGGAAACTTAGAACCCACTCTAATTAAGGATACTTCCTGGAAGTTGCACACCCATCTTGCTCTTATATCTCATTGTCCTGCACTTAGTCATAGAGCCAGACCTGTCAACACAGGGGATTGGGAAAGTGCGCTCTTTCTGGTGCCCTGCCAGAAATCAGGGTTCTCTTACTACAAAATAAGGAAAGAGTAGATACTGATAGATGATCAGCAGTCTCCGCCACAGGGCTTGACCTAAAGGCAGACATCTATACACTGTCCAAGGGCATATAATGTAGCCTGGTAAGAGATACATTATTTATTAACTCATTCCTTCTGCAAACATAATATACATTGTGTCCTTTCTATGTGCTAAGCACTGTCCTAGCTACTAAAAATAGAGCAGTAAACAAAGCAAAACCCCTGCCTTCATTTAGTTATACTCTAGTTGAGGAAGATAGGCAATAAACAAATACACAATATAATGTGAAATATTGATAAGTGCTATGAGTAATTCATCTAGATAAAGGGATAGATAGTTAAGGCATGTGGGTAGGAAGGGACAGTTATTTTAGATAGGGAACAGATGAGGTAAGGAACAGCCCTGCAGATCTGGGAGGGGGGAGGCACAGGCTGAGGGAACAGTAAGTTCAAAGGCCCGAAGCCTGAGCATGCTTGGAATGTTTGGAACAGCAAGGAATCTGGTGTGACTAGAACAGGGGGTTCTTCTTCTTATTATAAATCTGACCTCTGGCTGTGTCCTGGACATGAGGATAGAGACAGCCAGAGGTCAGATTTATAATAAGTACTATGGAGAGGACTATGAATAAGATATTCCTTCTTTAGGAGTCTGAAAGCAAAGTTGTGTCAGAGGTTTTCAAGATCACACCCTCAACATCTCAAGATCAATAATTTGCTAGGAGGACTCACAGAACTCAGGATACAGTCATACTTATGGCTAAAATAGCAACAGGATACAGAGCAAAATCCACAAAGGGAAAAAGTGCATAAGGCAAAGTCTGGAGGAAACAAGGTACAAGCTTCCAAGAGTCTTCTCCCAGCGGAGTCACACAAGAAGAGCTGCTTTCTTCCAGAAACCAGCTGTGACAACAGCTATGACATGCTGTCTACCAGGGAGGCTTATGACAGACTCGGTGCCCAGGGTTTTTTTTGAGGGTTGGTCACATGGGTGTCTTCTTCCTTCCTGACTGCCAGAAGGAAAGCATGTACTTAGCATAAGCCATATTGTTTGTACAAACATTTTAGGCAGAGCGAGCTCCTCTTACCATTTAGCAAATAGTCAGAACCCCCCTGAAACCTAAGCTCTCAGATGTTAGAGGGCCAACCTTGCAAGCAGGTCTTTCTAAGAATACCAGTCTTGGGCCTGTTATTAACTCTATTCGGCACAAGAGCACACAGAGATATGCTCCAAGCAAACCAGAATAGGAGCCAGGAAACTAAGCAGAGACCAAGCAGACTCCATGAGCTAATAGAGGCAATGAGTAAATAAAATTCATGAGATAAATAAACTGAGAAGTAGCCAGAGGGCAGTAATAACAGCAGGAGGAAGAAGCACGGAAGAGAGAAACTGAATCACGTGAATGGAAGGGGATCTTGTGCAGAAATAATGAATGCCCTTCTATGTGACAACAACCCCGTATTGCTTTGGGGACTTGGGAAGTGCTCTGTGATCCTGGAGAGCAATGAACGATGCTCTGCTTCTTCCTGAGGCCCAATTGTTCCGTTAAAATGGCTTCCCATTGTTGCCTCCTAATTTCCTTTTGGATCTTTGTAATAAATTCCAATCACCCAGGATCAGAGACATGGCTTGTGCTGTGCTCCTTGAACCCTGAAAGCGCCTCACTAATACACCTGGGTTTTCAGCCACTGGAAATATAGACCTAGAGAGGAAAACTCATATGGTGGCCAAGGGATTACTGGCCAAGTGGATGAAGGACCAAGATTCACAGCATAGCGTGAAACTTCCCACCCTCCACCATGAAGCCATGTTCAGTCCTAACAAACTAGACACAACTATACTCAGATGCAAAGTGGACTTTTATGCTTTTTTAATTTTCATCATGTTTTTCACTCTGTTTAGAATTTCAGGGCTTTTCATCCTCAAAAAATACCGAGCCACAAATGCTGTTTGCATTATTTCTGTGGCCTCCCTGACTACCTCTCTCCCCACACTCTTCTCCAGCCATGCTGGAGTGACTCCTTCCCTCTACACTGCTCTCTTAGCGATTGGTACATATTCTGTAGGAGCAATTGTAAAGCGTATTATAATCAGCTATTTAGACATTTGTCTCTGAAATAAGTTACGTTCCTAGCATAGTACTTCACAAATGGTAATTTTTTAGTAAATGTGTATTTGGTGAATGAATGAACCAAGAAACAAATGCAGTGAGTCACATTTTGAAGCATTCTGATCCCAGAATTTAAGGCCAGAGCTCCTTGACAAGACACCCAGTTCTTAATTTTCATGCTTGGAACAATAATCTCTCTCATTTACTGGGGTACCTATTATTTTCTAAAATTGTATTGCTTTTATGTTATTTCTTTGAAGATATTATTATTTTACAGATGTTAAATAGCCATCTTAGCATTGATTCTAATGATTTTCCTAGTGAAAATAAAATTCTTTTTTATTTTCTAATTATGGGAAGACTTAAATATACCCCATCCAAAAAAGTATATGCTAAATATACTCAATTTTGTAGTCTCTGAGTATGTTTATACAGTAAGTAAACATACAGAATTGCTCTCCTGATATGACAGTACTTCCTATCACTAGTGCCTCAGGTATATATGCATATTTTTAATTAATTTTTCAAAGGGGAATAATTTCAAGTAGTATTGTTTTCACAATCCACTACTTACAGCACTGAAAGTGAATTGCCTAAGAGATTTTACATAAAACCAATTCTAAAAAGCATAGTCAGGATCATTGCAAACATTAAATTGAATCTAAGTTTGTTACTCTTTCCGCAAGATCTCTTTTGATTAATGACCTTTTGAAATCTGATAGTATATTTTATGGCTTTCCTTTACTTCCTTGAGAGTTATTAGAAGCAAGCCCTTTTTTAAATGCTTTGATGACATACCATAGGGGCTGTTGCTGACACGCAAGAGGTTTCAAGAACTACACAAAATATATTACCAGAAATTGCGGACAGATTTTTTTTTTCAGTAGCATCATCTGAAGTTGAAGCTAATTAGAATTAATTTTGAATTTCCAAGATGAGCCATTGAAAAGAGGGTTTACAAATACATGTGGATGAAGTTGGGGTGTTGTCCAATTCTTGTGTGTATATGCGGAGAGGAAGATGTGGCTGTGGGCCTGGAGAAGGGAAATTATGTTTGGGGAGCATTTTCTTTGATTCAGGCACTTAACACACACTTTCATTTTATCATTGCAACACTCCTCTGAAGTAGAACTCTTCTCCACATTCCACGGATGGGACAATGAAGATAGGAGAGAGGCTCCAGGCTACACAACCTCTATTCGGTGGCAGAGACTGAAACTTTGGAGTCAGAGAAACTTGGTTGTTTGTGTCTCTACCACCCAATACACAAGGCCAGGTTATCACGTCACAAGATACAAAAAGCTCCATATCAATGTAACCTATTCTGGATATCATCCCTAAAATGGGGTGACCCACTTAGGGATTGAAGTAAAAAAAAAAAAGAATTGAAGAAGGGTCAGCCAATTATGGCCCCAAACCTGTTTTTGTAGATAAAAACTTACTGGAAAGGTGCCAAGCGCATGTTTGTCATGTTGTTCATGGCTGCTTGTGGCCACAGGACAGAATTGAGTAGTTGTGACAGAAATCACATGGTCCACAGAGCCCAAAATATTTACTATCTGACCTGTTACAGAAAAACTATGCCGACCTCTGGAAAAGAATCAATATCCAGTGCTATCCCAGGAAGATGGGTTCAATGTGAGGGGAACCATGGAGAACTGTACTCTTACAGATGTGCTGGGGGATCTGCCAGCTCTGCCTTGGCCTTGAGGAAGTATTTTATAAAATGAGTCAATTCCTCTTGCCCTAACCTATTGCCATCAAGGAATCTCATTACAAATACTATTCTCTAAGTTCCGCGATAACTGAAAACATGGATGAAGAAAACCACAGATAATATAGTTGCTATGCAAACAGAAACGAACCATAAATTAGAACAGAAATAGAAAGCTATTAGATATGCAAAACTTTTCTAGATTGGTACAGGCTGTCCATCCCTGAACCAAGTAAACACTGGTAAGGGAGATGGGATTCATTGATCGGCTTAAATTAATCTTGCCAGCCACTCGCAACTCAACGATGTGACGGCTAATTTTTTTTTTTTTAAAGATTTTATTTTTATTTTTTTTTAACAGCGAGAGAGGGAACACAAGCAGGGAGAGTGGGAGAGGGAGAAGCAGGCTTCCCACGAAGCAGGGAGCCCGATGTGGGACTCGATCCCAGGACCCTGGGATCATGACCTGAGCCGAAGGCAGATGCTTAACACTGAGCCACCCAGGCGCCCGTGACGGCTAATATTAAAGATGGAGTTGAATGGGTGTTGACAGGTCGGCCACTATATTCAGAACAGTGAATGTGATTTTCTGATGAAGACACCGCATGAAAAAATACAGTCTTAATTAAACAATACAGCTTGTCCTTATTATTTTCCCATTTGACACTCACAGATTCAACTGATCATAAATGGCCAGATATGTTTGTCACAAATAATTGTTTAAAATTTCTAACGGGTAATTCTGGAAACTTTTGAAAGTTCCAAAATTGACAAAAACAAAAAATTTATATAGTTTCTTGGCTTTCTTCTCATGCCATTGACAGACATGTCATTTCCTATGCATAAACTCACACCCTACAAAGTACTGACTTTTCTTTATTTCCCTCTTAAATAAAAAATTAATCCAATTTATTTTTGAGATGATAACACATTGACATAATTAATCATTCTGAAGGTACTAAAGTGTGTCTCAGGAGTCATCCCTTTCTTATCTCCATTCCCTAGTCACCCCATTCTCCTGTCCCGGAAGTTACTGTTTTTTTGTGGACCATCTCATAGATAATCTGTGCCTTTATAAGCAAATATGTAAATATAGTCTTTCTCTCCACCTCTTTTTACAGCATCTTTGCCTTGCTTTTCTACCTTTATAATACATCTTCATGATCTTTCCGTAGTTGTACACAACTCACTCCTTCTTTTATAGGTCTTCATGATATTCCACTGATGGGTGTACTATAATTTATTTGATTAATCCACTGTTGATGGACATTTGAGTGGTTTCCAACCTTTTGATATTTAAAACAATGCTGTAATATGTAAGCTGAGACATATGTCATTTCACACAGTTTGGAGCATATCTGTAGAAACAATTACTGCCTTTTCATCTTTCACCAAAAGTTCATTTTCACTAGGACAATATTTGTTCTGGATGGGAATACTCACTAAAACACTTTTTTTGTTTTTTAAGATTTATTTATTTAATTTAGAGAAAGAGGTGGGTGCGCAGGCACTGGGGGAGGGGCAGAAGGAGAGGGAGAGAGAGAATCTCAAGCAGACTCCCTGCTGAGCAAGGAGCCCTACGAGGGGCTCGATCTCACAACCCTGAGATCATGACCTGAGCTGAAATCAAGAGTTGGATGCTTAACCGACTGGGCCACCCAGGCGCCCCACACTGAAACACTTTAATCTTTTGTTTGTTTGATAGAAAAGACTCATTCATGTCATAGACTGAAACTATCTCCAAATTACATGGTCCACACACTAATTTACACTAAGACTCGGTTGCCTGGTTAAGAACAATCACTTTCTTAGATATTCACCTGTATTGCCAGAACCAGCAGTTAGGAGATTCACGAGAAATGACACCACTGACGGCCCAGGAAACAAGCTGAGAACAAAACCAGGAAGACAAGAGACGCACAAGCCACGTACCGCTCTGGCCTTGCTCGCTAGCATATGTAGCAACTTACGCACTGGCCTCAGAAGCCTTTCAATTCAAATTGACATCTCAGCAAAGTCTCTAGGTTCGCGGCCCTTCTGGGGAAGCTTGTACGTGTCCAAAACTTTGTAAACATTTCCTGTTAGAGTTCTCAAAGTTGTAATCCCCAGGATATTTCACAGGTCCCCATTAGCAAGGGTCATGAGAGCCAAATGCTTTGTTTTCTAGTTACCAGTCCAGGGCAGAAGCCAATAGATTCTGAGCAAGTTCCAAACACTTCATTTAATGTGGATGATACCACCCCTTGGGCCTTATCAATGAATGTTCAGACGTTGCCCTCAGAGCTAAGTGATGGAATCCATACCACTTAGCTACCTTACCCTACTCCAAAGTAAACCCTGATTCCAGACTCTTCCTCTGTCCTAAGAGCTGCTGAAATGAAAACAGCCCTGCAAGAGGGAACACTATAAACTCGACCAGTCTTTACACATCGTTTTGATGGATTTTATCATATTGTTTACAGGATGACATTTTAATGGGGGGAAGGGGAGAAAGAGCTCTGTGCATGCAGCAGGGTGGGACAGAGTGCTACTGAGAAGGGGACACAGACAGGCCAGACAGATACACAGCAAAAGCTCAGTCTGCCTCCGGGTAGTCCCTGAAATAGAATCGCCAACACTGCCCCTCTCCCAGTGTTAAATCTCCCTTCTGAATGTTTGGGAAAACAAATGTCAGGATGGATTATTTGACTCTGCCGTGTTATAACAATTAACTTTATTTAATGGCTCCCTTATTATCGGCATGCTCAAGGACCGGTAACTTCTAATTGCCGCATTAGACAGTCTTCCCAAGTTGCTTATGGGTGCTTCTGAGGGGGGTTTACGATGTTCTTTTAAATACAATCAGCTCTTAGAAGAGTTTCGTAGGGATTTTGTTTTTCAAAAGAATTTTCTCAAGAGTTGATCCTGGGCATTTAAGCATAGACTAAAGGTTCTCTCTCACAGAGGCATAATTTACCAAGGCCTAAAATCACTCAGACTGCAGAAGACCTCTGACTAATCGCTGCGAGGGGTCAGCCAGTGGAGTGGAATGCCTGAAAACATGGACCACACAGTTAATTACACACAGCGTAGCCAAGAGCTGAGCAAAAGGCAATCTCCCTCTATCTCTTTGATTTGTATCCAGTTTGAAACTCTGTCACTGGCAGGAACTTGGTTTTTGTGTCTTCGGAGCCCTGGCAGGGGACTGAGTGAGGCTATATCATTTACGGCCTTTCCTGGCGGCGAGGTGCAGTTTGCTGAGTGAATGTCTGGAACAGAAGGAGAAGAAAATCCTGTGGATATCCCACTGGATATAAGCCCTAACTGGGAGCTTCCACCTGGGCTGCAACAACCATGCCCTCTCCATTATTTCCAGAGAATTCCCCGGGAACATTACTGAAAGTGAGCTGTCTTGGCCAGTCAGCTCCCATTCTCTCGGGGAGGTTAAAACCCTGTGAATTTCACAACATTTGCAGCTTCTTGGGAAATGCATTATGAGTTTCCAAATCTCTTGCTCCACCTTCATAAGATTCCCAAGTGATTGCAAAAGTGAAAATAAAACCCAAAGCTATTTTATGCCTCAGTATTTACGAAAAAGATACAGGGAGTGAAAATTGCATGCAAGTAACTTGGACTTCATAATCATATGGACTTTGGGGTCTTAGTGGAATCCACAGTCCCGATGTGGAAGAAATAAATATTGTTAATGACACAGGCTTACTCTTGTCATGCTTCTAAGTCATTCACGCACTGTTAGGGCTGGTAGGAATTCAAAGACCATCTACTCCACATCTTTATATCGTAAATTTGTGATCAGAGAGATTGTCACTTACTGACAGGCACTTAGTTCATATGGTAGAAAGAACACTGAGCTCAGAATGAAAAAAACTGAACTTGGATCTTAACTTGTCCCTTTCTGGTTGTGGCTTTCAGACAAACCAGTGAACCTCAATTTCTATATTGGCAAATTGGAGTAATTTATGCTCCAAAGAGGCTGTGAATGTTGCTTTGTTGGGCAGGGACAGTGAGGTGCCACTAGGAACTTGGAAATACATTGGCTTTTACAGAGTCAAACTATTAAAGTCACATATAATAGATGAAAAAGTTACCTTTAGGAATAAATTATGAAATTGTACATTTATGACAGAAGAGTTATTTTTAAAATAAGTCTATTTTCTGATTTTATAGAGTACTGTATATCCACTGTACTAAAAAAAAAAAAGGCAATAAAAAGAAGGTGAGGATTACTCATAATTCCTGGTATATATATATTTCCAAATAAGTTCTGGAAGAATTCCTCACACACATGTGAATGGGATCATGCTATATATGTCTTTTTGACACTTAATAAAATATCATTGATATAGTCTTTCAATGTATTAGAGAGCACTCAGAATTCTAAGCCTAATGAATTGGGCCTAATATCTGGGAAGCTGATCTGACCTGAAATGTGATGGTAATTTGAGAACCCTGGGAAAGACTGGGTGACGAAAATAAGAAGGTTGGCAAGAAACAAAGCAAAAGGAAGCCCCCAAATGCCAGGATGTGGGCCAAGCATGGTGCTAAGGCTTTATGGGTTTTATGTACTTCATATACTCCTCTCAACTACCCTACAAAATAGGTACCTTTACTATTCCCATTTTTCACATGAAGAAACTGATGCTCAAAGAAATTAAATAACTTAGCCAACCTCACGCAGTTGGTGAACATTAGGAATTGGATCTGTACTCAAGCAGTACATGTTCAGAGCCTGATTTTTTTAAATTGATGTTTTTACTGAAGTTATAGATACATAAAATTTTAAAAAATCAAATAGTTCTTCAAAGTTTGCTTTGAAAACAACAGTCCCTAACCCCTAACTGTCTACCCCATTTCTTACACCCTAGAGGCAACCACTTTCATTCCCACCTCCCCTCCAACAGCTGATCTGTAAGGTATTTACCTCTCTATTGTTAATATGCTTTGATTGTCACTTTGTGGGTTTTCATCGTAGGCATTCTTTATTGTCGTCTCTACCAGGTGAGGATTTAGCTCTGTCTCCCTTGTTCCCCACTCCCACAGGAGCTCTCGCCCCCACTGCCTGTTCTCTCAATATAGTCTGCTATCGTCTGAATGATTGTGCCCCCCCTCCCCAAATATCTTATAGGAAACCTAATCCCCAAGGCGACAATATTGGAAGATGGGATCTTTAGGAGATGAATGGGATTAATGTGCTTAGACTCCAGAGAGGTCCCTGTTGAGGTCACAGCAGGAAGGCACCGTCTATGAATCAGGAAGCTGGCTTTCACCAGACACCGAATCTGCCAGTGCCTTGATCCAGGACTTCCCAGCCTCTAGAACGTGAGAAATAGATCTCTATTGTTTATAAGCCACCCAGTCTATAATAGTTTGTTATAACAGCCCAAATAGACTAAGACAGTCATACTGTGACATTCATTACAGCTAGTATTCCATATCCACGGTATTATGAACAGGCAAATGCTATTTGACCTGTTCATGCTGCAGACCACCATGACTACTTTTCCTTTAATACACAACCTCCTATTTGCCCTGGAATTATTGTCATGATTGTTTTAATGTTGCTTATTTAGTGTTCTTTGTACTTACTACGAATTCAAACTCCCCCTCAATGGTATAAATCTCCTTTTAAGACATTCAAATGCACTGGAAACTCTAACCATTTCTTCTTCTGGAAGAAATTAGACTTGCTTGTGCCAATCTGGGTCAGATGCTCTCTAACATTAGTTCCAGTTAGGAGACTGATTCCCATTTATCCTCATTCTGGAGATTCTTTTCACCTCTTTCTAGTCTTAGATCCAATTTCCTGCTTTCTATGTCTTTCACTTTATTGGTTTGTTCCCTTCTTTTAATGAAAGAGCACAAAGAAGTAACATTTTGAGACCTTACATATCTGAAAATATCTTCATTCTACATTTAATACTTTTTCAGGACATAGAAATTTATTCTTCCTCTGAATTTTGAGAGCATTTTCTCCATTTTCTTCCTAGATTTAGGTGTTGCTATTGAGAAGACAGATGGCGTTCTGATCCTTGATTTGTTATATTAAAACTTTTTTCCCCCTAGAAATTGGAGGTCCTATTTCTTTGTCCTTCTTGTTCTGGATATTTTGTTTATTCTTCGGTACAAATTATTGAGTGCCTACTATGTGCCAGGCACTATTATAAGTGCTACAAATACATCAGTGGAAGTTTTATTATGATAGTCTCAGCTAGGCATCTATTTTTAGTTCTTGTTATGGTTAGCTGGTGGGCCCTTCGATCTGGAAACTGAGATTGTAGGATACATTCGTTAATTTTTTGCTTTGATGATTTCCTATTCTCTGTTCCCTTCTTTTCATAATCCTATTATTAGATGTTGGGCATCCTGGACTGGTCCTCTAATATTCAAATCTTTTCTCTCCTCTATCTGTATATTATAGTTTTTTTAAAAACTCTACTTCTTGGGAGATTGCCTTAATTTTATCTTGTAGCACTTATATTGAATTTCTCATTTCTAATGTCATATTTTTAATATTTAAGTTCCTTTTGAACTTGCTGAGTATTCCTTTTATATAGAAAATGTTGTTGTTTCATACCTTCTCTTATCTCTCTGAGGACAAGATTTTTTTTTCTAAGTTTTCTATTGGCAAAGTTTGTTTCCTTCAAGTTGCTTCCTTCTGTTTATTTTGATCCCTATCTTTCATTAATAGGCTTTCCTCAAATATCTGGTGATTGCTGGCTGTCTAGTTTTATTTTAAGAATGGAACATTGAAGATAGGATGCTCTGTGCATACAGAGACTCTTCATTGAGTCCACTACATAGGTCAACTTGCTGGGCCCATGTCAGTATATTTTCTCTTAGGCTGATAAGGTAACCCAGAGAATTGTTCCAGCCCTCTGCCAAGAAAACATAAGCTGTCTGGCTAACAAGAGCTACATGGACGAAGAAGATCGAGGAAGTTTCAACACACAGTTTATGGATCTACATATAATACCCAGTCTTCAGTAGCTCTTATCCTTTCCCAAACACTCCAATCCAGAGTCTCTCTGTTCTTGTCAGGAGAAGAGGCCTTCAGTTTCATTCTGAATGAGAGAGAGGCAGTCTTCTACTTACAGGAAATAGGGGTGGGGAATTGGGGCTCTATCAGCTTCTTACAAAGACTTCCCATGAATCCCCCATGTCATCCCCACGCTCATTCCCACTTCCTAAAGTACCTCTTGCTCTAATATTTAAGGACTCTATGTTGTAAATTGGGTTGGTTATCAAGTGTAAGATTTAGCTTTTGTTTTGTTTACTTATTTTTTATTTTAATCCCAGTATAATTAACATACAATGTCGTATTAGTTTCAGATGTACAATATAATGATTCAACAATTCTATACATTGCTCAGTGATGATCACAATAAGTGTACTCTTAATCCCCTTCACCTATTTCACACATCCCCCTACCCACTTGCCCTCTGGTAACCATTGGTTTGTTCTCTAGAGCTAAGAGTCCACTTCTTGGTTTGTCTCTTTTTCTCTTTGAGAAACACACTTTATTTGAATCTCTTTTATGTTCCAGACACACAGAACTTTTTTTCATCTTAACAATGCCTCTCTAAGAGAGGACTTACTACTTTCTTGAGTGTCCAAATTTGGTTACTACTTCTCTATTTTGCTTTCTAGTTTCTAAAATTTCATTGCTGTTGTCTTCCATCCCATCCCCTTTGTCCTTGCACATTTATGTTTGGTTAATGATAATTTTATTGTTCTCTTAGCTGGGTGAAGGAGGGAAGGCAATTGAATGCTTATGTTCAATCTGACGTCTTTAACTGGACTGTCTCAGATCCTAAGCTATTATCAGTATGTTATAGAAAAGTTTGCCAAGTTTGTTCTAACTGTTCTAAAAAGACAAACACTAAATCTAGCAAAGAAACAGTCACTAAAGAAACATGATAACCATAGTTGAACAAAATGTCCATCAGGACTCTCTATCTTTTTTGGTTTTGATTCCATGCTCACCAGAAATATTATAACTATGTGAAACTCAACATGTCCAAGGTAAAATTCACATTCTAACACCCACGCCAAGTTCTCTTATAATGTTCCATGTCTTACTAAGTGGTACCTCATCTTTCATTTACTCATGTTAGAAACTTAGGAGTCATTCTAACACCTTCTCCTTCCTCAGCCCCCACATCTATCCATTACCAAATCTTGCCTATAAAATGTTTGGCATAAGTCCATTTCTTTCCATCTCTACTGTGAAGACCCCAGTTTAAGTTACCAACACATCTCACTTATACTTCTATAGTTGTGTCCTCACTGACCTCTCTGCAACCATTCCCGCCCCTCACCTGTCCATTTCCCACACCGCAGTCATGGTCACCTTTGCAAAACGAAAGTCTGATCTCATTCGACACAATCTGTGTAAAATCTTCAATGACTTCCCACTACTCCTGAGCTAAGGAGGACAATCCCTAGGAGGCCTGTGAGGATCTGCAGGGACTGACCTGGTTCCTCCTCCGGCCTTATCTAGTGGTGCCCATCCCCTCACTGTCAGCTCCCAGCCTTGCTGCCTTTCTTTCTGATCCTTTTTTCCTGGTGCTCTTCCCTCTCTCCCCCACCCCCATCCCTTTGAAGCAGAACCACTCCCTCCCACAGCTGTTCCCAATAGGCCAGCTGCCCCCTTCACTCAGCCCCACATTATTACCTGCTCATTCCTTAGGTCTCTGGTTCTAGCGTCACTTCCTCAGAGAAATCTGGTGAGGTCAGGCTTCTTTATAATATACTCACACAGATGCAAGCTTCATTTCCTTATAGCACTTATCTCACTTGCTAACTAGGCCCCTGCTTTTTATGACTATTTTATTGATATTTGCCTCCCCCACCAGATTGTAAGCACCATGAGAGCAAAGAGCATGTCTACTACTTTTCACTACTCTATTCTCAGGACCCAGCTAATTTCTGATTGTCTCTTTAAGGACTAATTGGAAAGAAAAAGTAAAAATATTACTTTGTCTTGGCTAACATCTTCCTCAAATTCAGAAGAATTTCAGTGTAATGGATATCATGCAATCTTTCCTTTAAAGATTCAAGGTCATCGTTATAAAAAACATGGTGTAATATAGTAAGCTTCTAGTCTTTGAGTCTATAGGGATATCAACCAGTATGTTAAAAAGCCTCAGACTAATTATCCAGAAAAAAAGACAATTTTGAAGTTTTCAAAAGGGAATTTGAATTTTTCTAATGCTCAGTAGAAGACTAAGAGATTGGTTCAATTACCACCTCTCAAGATAGGAAGCATTAAAAATAACAATATTACTATTATTATTATTATCATTATTGAATACTTATCATGTACCAGCAGTAAGCAAGAATTTTAAATACATTATCACACTTAATCCTCACAGCTACCCTCTGAGAGAGCTACCTGGTAGAATCGCCATGTTACCAATCAGGAAACTCAGGCAGGTTAAGAAAGATGTTAAGAGACTGTGGCTCTGGGTGGTTGAGTTAGTGTTCATGCCCTAGACAATTGGCTCTAGAGCCTGTGTGTTTTAATGCTTTTAATGAGAAAGATGATGAGTAATTCTTTCCAGAAAGCCAGAAATTTGGCCATGGAAAACTGATCTTAAATTTGTAAGAACCTTCATTTGGTCGCAAGGAAAAACCATTTAGAAGCAACCAAACACTGGAATAAGCTGGCTGGTTTTTTTGGTTTTTTTTTTTAAGTTTTTACTTAAATTCCAGTTAGTTAACATACAGTGTAATATTAGTTTCAGGTGTACAATATAGTGATTGAACACTTCCATATGGAATAAGCTATTTTAAAAAAGTTAAGTTGCATATCTATTCTGATTAACTTTGAAAACCAGAATGGACAGTCTTATAGCCCAGAAGGGTCAGTTAATGATGTGTTTAAGAGCAGGGCTTGGACCCACTGACCTCTTGAGGTCCTCTCCATTTCTTCAACTCCGAAAGGTTGCTTAGTGCCGAGTTATCGTTTGCCTTCAACCTTCTCCCTGGTTGAAAATTTGCCTAATGTAGTCAACTTTCTATTATCCCAGGGTAGCTTATCCAGGGCATATCTTGCTTTATTGAGTTTAGTAGTCACTTTGCTTAATGACTTGCTGTGTTAACAACTTGGCATAGGCTTCATCCACAGTCAGCACCTACTCAGTTTAATTACTTGCTTTGTTGACACGATACTGTCTTCAAGGAAACACTTTGAAATCCAAAACTTAACCAACTCCTATAGTACAACTACCCACCCCGCCAAAAGATTATGAGATCACAAATGGTATTATGGAGGAAGAAAAAGGAGAAGAATTTTAAGAAATTGATGTGACTCTCGTGAGGATTTTGATGAACTCAAAGAGCATAAAAAAAAAAAAAAAGATGAAAGAAAACAATGTGATTCCATAAATCAGAATGGCAGGATTCTATAAGAATAGTGTTAGAAAACTAAATCATTTTTTAGAATTATCTTGAGGCTTACTGAAAATATGCTGATACTTTAAAGAAACAGATTATATTTTTAAACACAAAGAGAGACCAATCTTATAGGGCAAATGGCATATGTGTTGACAGCTGCTGTATAAATGAAAGCATGCTGGGATTGGGGGCCCCAGATTTCTTCCCTGGACTCTCCATGGAGCTGCCCTGTTCCAAGGAGGCCGTTACTCTCCAATCCCATGCAAAGGTGAGTCCCATTGTCCTCACCATGTGCTGGGCTATAGGACTCAGACAAATCGCTCACACTTGCTTTGGGGGAATACTTATCTAAAGGCCTTAAAACCTTAAAATCTGTATGCTCATCTTCACCAAATACCGTATGTCTACCTATCTTACCTAAAACAAAAAAACAAAGAAAGAAACAAAAAACTTTCCCCAGTCCTCTACTGCATCATTAAAAGAATATGGAAATAGGGCACCTGGGTGGCTCAGTCGTTAAGCGTCTGCCTTCGGCTCAGGTCATGATTCCAGGTCTTGGGATCGAGCCCCGCATCGGGCTCCCTGCTCAGCGGGAAGCCTGCTTCTCCGTCTCCCACTCCCCCTGCTTGTGTTCCCTCTCTCACTGTGTCTCTCTGTCAAATAAATAAATAAAATCTTTAAAAAAATAAAATAAAATAAATAAAAGAATATGGAAATAAAAGCTGACTTGTATATCTGTTTGGACTCTAGGCAGATTCTCGGCAAGATTATCTTTTGCTTAGATAATTATGAAAAGTCCCACACTACAGAGTTTAATCTAGTTGGTGGAATTTGAGATCCAAAGGTCAGGTGCATCTCTGTGCAACAACCTACCCATTTGCTTATGTAATGTTTTAATAAAAGAGAACACTTGTTATATATAACCATTTAGCAGTTTTGACTATCTTTAGAATAAGACAGTGCCGGTAGCCTAAAATGACCAGAGACTCTCCTGTATGTGAAAATGATTGACATTATCATTCCCCAGATACACTAAAGCTCCAGTTTTATAAGGTTTGTCACATTTGGAATTATTACTTCAGTATCTGTCTCATCCCCAAGGTCATCGCAGGCTTTGTCTGCCCAATAACGTTGAATGGTGCCCTAGAAACTATGGACGCAACACCCTGATCCCTTCCCTGGATCATACCCTTTTATGAGACCATGGGGATTATGACTGTCTTGTCTGTGCTGTAGTCTCAGTATTTAGCAGAATCCTTGTCACAAAATAAATGCTCAAGAAATAAGTGGGTAGATGAATGAAAACATTAATGGTTTGTGTATATTTTCTTTCTTTCCTCAGGACCCTGGGAAGATCACTTAATCCCTTTGTTTCCAAATCCAGCTGTACTTCCTGATCACCTTTGGAGTTTTTTAAAAAACACGCATTGGCCCCCCCTTCCAGGCACTCCATATAATGGTTTACAAAACTGCCACAAGTGGTCATGAGGTGCTGGGAAGATTGAGAAGCAAAGATTCAACCCATCTGGACTCGCTGTCCTCATCTGGAAAACAGCTGGCCCCGCTGCCCCACTGGATGTCATTAAGATCCAATATGATCAAGTGCAAAGTAGCCCAGCAGAGAAAGGACTGCCTATGACCGTGCAGGGTCGGATAAGACTTGAAGGTGACCAAATGGACCTGCCAGAGAGAACAAACACAATTTTACAACCCAGGTGCTTCTCTTTGGTACATACATGACTCATCAGATTCTAAGATTTGAAGAGGATCTGAATGTCTTCTGAACAAATGAATTCTTCCCTGCTTTGCCCATAATCTCCTACGTCTTCCTTCTGCTAAACTTGACTACAAGGCACCTATTTTATGTAAAAGTATAGGAAGGTTATGGGAAAAACAGAGTAGTTTGGGGAACGACCGTTCATTCATTTCTGGCTTTATTTCTTTACTTGCTCAACTGGTCACAGTTGGTCATTTCAATCTCAGGCAAAATGATACCTCTGGCTCCTAACCCCTCCAACCTGTCATCAACACAATTGCTGCAGACACCATCAGGGCTCCACCTCGTCCCTTTATTGTTTCTGCATGCCCATCCCCCAACTTCTGCACACTTTGTCCTAACATAACTCACTGGCAACCTTCTTCAGAGAACTAGTCCTGGGCTATGGGGCCACGGTGGTGTGGGAGGGTGATGTAGCCACCCCGACTGGTAGAGGAGTACCAAAGCCCAGCTCACTTCCTAGAGGCAGAACAAACTATGCAGCGTCATTGACACTCCAGAACCCCTATGGGACCAGGCTGAGAATGAGACCTTACCTGAAACGACATCTTTGCTGGCCTTTTCCCCTTCCTTATCCTACTTGCCTCACTCCCTTACTGGTATCCCACATAAGACCTTCCTTGGTAATCATTTGCCCACCTCAGAGTCTTCCTCCAAACAGCCTCATCTGGCTCAGCTATGGGTTTTATAATTTAAAAATAACTTTTCATTTGCGCATGTACGATTACTAAGATGGAATATGCATCTTGTGTCCATAAGAGTTAAGTCAGTCCATCTCTTCTTTTGTGACCTCAAGTCCTTTGTTCATCTTATTAATTCATATTAGATCTTTTTTTTTGAGGTATAATTCACATACAGGAAAGTAAACCAATCTTAAGTGCTTAGCTCAACAAATTTTTACATATGTACACCTGCCGTAATCACCACCCAGTCAAGATGTAGAACATGTCCAGCACCCAGAGGCTCCCCCACATCCCCTCCCAGTCAGCAGTAAACACCTCCAAGTAGCCACTATTTTAACTTCCATCATCATAGATAAGGTTAACCTGTTTTGTACTTCTTATCAATGGAAACATTCTGTGTGTACTATTTGGTGTCAGGCTTCTTCGTTCAACATGATGTTTGGGAGACTCATCCACATTGCATGTACCGTTCACTCATTTTCATTGCTGTGTTGTTTTCCATTGTATGGAAATACCACAATTTATTTACTCATTCTCTTGTTCATGGAAATTTGGGTTGTTTGCAATTTGGAGCTATTATGAATAAGGCTGCCATGAGCATTCTCTACATGCATTTGGCAGGTATAAGCACTTATTTCTACGTGTATACCCAGAACTGGAATTGGGGTCATAGGTTATATGATGAACTAGCTCTGGTTGGTGCTATAGCAAACATATTACCTCTTTGCCATATTTGGGCACATTTCCCCCTAGTTGATTGCTTGCCTTTTTATATATTCTTTTTTTTCCTCCAAGTTTTATTGTAGTATAATTTTCACACATAAAATTCATTGCTTTTACTTATTTATTTATTTATTTACTTACTTAATTGTTTATTATTTTTAAAAAATTTATCTCTCTTAAGTGTGAAGTTTAAAAAATTTTGGCTAGGATTATAGTCGTGTAACCACCACCACAATCAAGATAGAGAACATTTCCATCACTCTCGTTATCTTCTATTTTAACATAAAAATGTTTATATTTCTGCTGCAATCATATATGACTTATCTCCCATTTTTTCTCTACTTCTAAAATAATGAACTCTAGACTGACTCTACAAAGTATGGGAACAAGTGTCATTGCCTTCTTATCTAGAAACATAAACACATAATGAATTTAGAGTCTTAGCTGTTGAGTTGGACAGGGCAGCGTAGGAATCCCATTCACTTACTTGCTGGATGAGGTTAGGCAAGCCACCAGCCTCTGTGCTATCATTTTCTTCTTCTGTAACATGATTCTAATAATGGTGCCTATGGTGCTATGTGCCAGGCACTGTTCTCAGCACTTTATTTGTAGCGCCTTATTAAATCTTACAACAATTCTGTGAGGCACAGATTGGTCCTCTCCCGATTTTATAACTGAAGCCCAGAGAAGTTAAGTAAACTGAGGCAGGCTCGAGAGCCATGTGCTGGCTACGACAGGGCTTCTCTGCTTCATAGATAAGGAGGTGACCCAGGGAAAGAGAAAGCACAGCGCCTACACAGAAATGCTAACTTTTATTATTATTATTCATCTTCTTTATATTCTTAATAAATTTATATAATTGTCTTCATATAGGTCATGCATATTTCTTGTTAAGGCTACTCGTAAATATTTTATGCCCTTTCATATTTTGTGCAGGGGATATCTCTTTTTCCTGTATGTTTTCTCATTGGTTATTCTGCAATGTAGTGGAAGCTACTGACTCCTTTCTACTGTGGAGCTAAAAGAACCCTAGCAGCACATCAGCACAATTTAAAATGTACCTCCAAAAAGTAATTTTAATAATGTTTAGTGCCCTTTTAATATCAAATGAAGTTAGTAGATAGGTAATGAAAAAAATTAGAGATTAGAAGTAACATTTCAGATGCTTTTTCCTTTGGTTAAAGAGAAAAAACGAGGGGGAAATGTAGAGAAAAATAATACACTCAGGTGAGAATAGTACATAAGAAGCCATAGCACATTATCGCCACCCCTCCAAAAAACCCACTTTGTTCTCAAGCTCCTTTTTAATGTAATACTTCAAAACAATATTTGTAGTTTAAATTGACTAAATTTTTGTTCAGTTTTATTGAGATACAATTGACATATAGCACTGTGTAAGTTTAAGGTATACAGCAAAATGATAGTAAATTGTTTAATGTCTTTTCACCATTCGGAGGATTCTGAGAAGAGCAAACACTTCCTCCTTCCTACATGTTGGCATTTTATGGTTCTTGTTAATCTAATCAGAAGGGGGGCGGCTATTTCTTCTGAAAAATTGATTTCTCTTGAATATATAGCCAAGCATTGTACTTGTTGGGGGAGGTGTGTGCAAACATTTCCTCTTGGGCAAAACATTCAAAAGTTTTGACTTTTGTATAGTAAATATATTTAAAAATGACTATGTCAGCTCTTTTGAGAACATTTTAGTGCCAGTGAAGATATTCCTGTGTCAATGTAACATGACTGATTAACTACCAGTCAGGAAGCCAAAGGGTAAAGACACTACAAAGAAGAACAAAAAGAACATTAACCAAAGGACTTTTTGCAAAAGGTGTGAGCAGGTAGAGGAACTTAATAAAGGAAGATAATTTGTGGGGCGCCTGGGTGGCTCAGACATAAGCGTCTGCCTTCGGCTCAGGGCATGATCCCAGGGTCCTGGGATCGAGCCCCACATCGGGCTCTCTGCTCTGCAGGAAGCTTGCTTCTCCCTCTCCCACTCCCCCTGCTTGTGTTCCCTCTCTCGCTGTGTCTCTCTCTGTCAAATAAATAAATAAAATCTTGAAAAAAAAAAAATTAATTTGTTTGATCACTATTGAGAAATTCAGGTGTGCAGATGGCTTCATATGCAGCTGGATCCAGGGACTCAAACAATGGCAAATCTCTCTGGATGTGCAAACATGAGAAGAACACTTAAATCCATCTCCTCATTTATTTTTCCCAATGGCAGAAGCGATCTGGGTCTTCAGGCCCAAGGGGATAAGTGGAAATTAAAATCTAGCCGAAACTCATGTCACCAAACCATGAGCCATGGCCTGGGGAATTAGGAAAAGGATCTGGCATGTGGGCATGATTCAGCTCTTCCGGTGCCCTTCATTTTGTCTGATCAGATTATCTGTCTTCCAGTCTGCTCTCCTACCTTGTGCTAAGCAGTGTGCAGTGACGAGCAAAGTCTAAAGATTCCAGCCATGCCAGTGACTGGTTGTAAATCAAATTAACTAAGGAGTAGAGTGTTTGGAAGTTCTTTTGGGCAGCAATCCAAAGGCATGGGCTCAGTCAGCTTCTCAGTAAATGAACCCATTTCATCTCTATTTACCTGACCTCTATATCTATTTCTCAATTGATTCTGAATTTAGGCAAAGAGGGATATTATATTTTGGACCCCTAAAATTTCCATCAGCAGCATTATCAGGCTACTCTCTCTTTCCATCTCTCAACTGCACTTTCCTCTGTATGCTTCATTCTCAGGCAGATTTTCTTCATTTTGGAGCAGAGATGGCAAAGTTCAAGGTTTACAGTGATCTTGGAGGTCACAAATTCTGTGAAAGGAAAATAACTCTTTCATGATCTCTAGCAAATGTTATGGGGAAATTTTTTATCGGTTCAGCTTGGGTCATGTGTTTATCTCTAGCTAGGAATGGAGCCCCCTGATTGGCCACACGAGTTGCTGGGGCATCGGCCAGCCTCATCTAAACCATACAAGGCAAGAGTGGGGAACGAGATTACCCTAGTGTGCAGACTGAACGGACAGTAACTGATTTATTCTCAGTAAATTGCTAAGGACTTTGAAATGCTTTAAAAAATCATTTTTTTCAGGGCACCTGGGTGGCTCAGTTGGTTAAGCAACTGCCTTTGGCTCAGGTCATGTTCCTGAGTGCTGGGATCAAATCCTGTATCAGGCTCCCTGCTCGGCGGGGACTCTGCTTCTCCCTCTGACCCTACTCCATCTTGTGCGCTCTTACTCTCTCTCTCTCGCAAATAAATAAATAAAACCTTTAAAAAATAATAATTAAAAAAATCATTTTTTCTTATTATTACTGGTTGTCAACTTTGGCTATACATTGGAACCACCTGGGGAACACACAATCCCAAGCCAATTAAATCAAAGTTTCTTGGGGTTAGGACCCTGACATCAGCATTTTTATAGCCCCCAAGGTCCTGCTGATGAGCAGCCAAGGCTGACAAACATATCGTATGCAGAGCATTGTTTCTCCGTCGGGGCTAAATAAGAGTGGCATTGATCTGTAGGTAGCTTTACCTTGTTACTCAAAATGGGAAGCCTGCAAGTGGACGGAGGTTCTGGAAAGATGCAAGTAACAGTGACATAGTTTTTTAATCTTTCTGTATTTCTACATAGAAACAGACAGAACAACTAAATAGAAAAACCAAAAGCCCATGAATGATGTATGCAAGCAAACTGCATACAAGGTATTCCCACAGACCACAAAGTAAAAAAAGGTGAAGGCAAACCACAGACAGTGTCTGCCTGAAAAGATACAGAGAAGAAGCGACTGGGGATCTGAAAGAGTAAGACAAGGAGATCCACAAAACAGTGGGATAGGGCCCCACCCAGAGAAGTTCCTGGAAGGGGAATTAAACTGAGCAGAACAGGGTCGATAAAAAATGAAGGAAAGATGGGCACCTGGGTGGCTCAGTCGGTTAAGCGTCTGCTTTCGGCTCAGGTCATGATCCCAGGGTCCTGGAATTAAGCCCCGCATAGGGCTCCTTGCTCAGTGGGGAGTCTGCCTCTCCTACTCCTCCCTGCTGCTCATGATCTCTCTCTCTCATTCTCTCTCTCAAATAAGTAAATAAATAAATAATTAAAATTTTTTTAAAAATGAAGGAAAGAGAAGGTCCTCCCCAGCGTGGGGGAGACAGAGTCAAGAACTCTTCCAAACAAAATAGTCAACTCCAAAACAGGGAAGGCAAAACACTAAACTTTAAAAAAAAATTATATTCGGTGGTAAAACTTCTGAAATTTTGCACTTCAGCTTCCTATGCTTCTAGTTTTTTTTTTTTTTAAAGATTTATTTATTTTTATTTGAGACAGAGAGAAAGTGGGTTGGGGAGGGTGAGGGGGAGAGAGAGTCTTAAGTAGATTCCCCGCTGAGCACGGAGCCCAGTGTTGGCTTGATCTCAAGACTGAGATCATGACCTGAGCCGAAACCAAGAGTTTCGGCGCCCCTCTGCTTCTTTTTATTTAATACTTTTTTCCCCTGAGCACGTACTGCTGGAATAGCAAGCATGTATTTTGTAATGTATATATGTTACCCAGCCATATGTATATATATTTAAATTAATATGGAGAAACAGTACTCTAAAATATAAGCACCTGAACTAGCTTATATATCCCAAAGGCAGTGCAGGTGGGACCCACCTGGAGATCACAAATGAAACCTGGTATCTGGTTCACCTTGTGAACCCAAACTGGGTAATCAAGAATGAAAGCAGGACACTCCAAGATGGACGGTATGAAGACCAGCCTCTGGTGTCATAACTTTCCACAGCAGCTGTGGTATTGTTTAGACATTATGAAAGCAATAAATGCTAACCAAATGAATGACTTTAAAACAAGAATGAATGTAGATGTAAGAAAAGCTTTAAATCAGTTTTTTTTTAATGGACTTTAAAAATCAAGTAAGCATTTAAGGAAAATTATTTAATTTATTGAAAATTATTTAGAATGTTGAATTGGAGAACACTACCATTGGACTCAATTACATTTTGATGACCCTAAAATCACGTCTCAGTCTTTTCTCTGCTGTGACAAACATATGAGACATTTCATGAGCATACATAATTTCTCACCATTGTCTGCATATTAACCATGATTCTAGCCTCCTCTCACCTTTAAAGCAACATATTAGAATGCAAGTGAGAGATTCTTTTTTTTTTTTTAGATTTTATTTATTTATTTGAGAGAGAGAGAATGAGAGACAGAGAGCACGAGAGGGAAGAGGGTCAGAGAAGCAGACCCCCCGCTGAGCAGGGAGCCCGATGTGGGACTCGATCCCGGGACTCCAGGATCACGACCTGAGCCGAAGGCAGTCACTTAACCAACTGAGCCACCCAGGCGCCCCCAAGTGAGAGATTCTTAAGTCCCCTTTATTTAAAAAAAAAACTAGGGAAAATTTTGGAAAAATTCAGTACAACTATCGTCAATAACTCCCTAGTGGCTAGGGCTTTGGCACTGGAACAGACTTATATTTGACTGGTGTTCCAACCACTGCCTCAGGCTGTGTCTCCAGGTAAATGACCTTACAGCTCTAAGCCTCATTTTCTCCACCTGTAAATAGGGTTGAATAATTGTATGCTTGCTGTTGATAATAAAATGAAACCACAAATGTAAAGCATTTAGCACAATCCCAAAATGTTGGCTAATAATAATAATGATAATGATGATCATTTCCAGTAACAATCTCAGTATGAATGGCAATGCAGCAGGAGGAGGGGAAAAAATGCCTCTGGAAACCACTTAATCTAAATAGTCTGTTTTGTTCTTAGTAAAATTCTTTCATTCTTTATGTATTTCTCTCACATAGTACTCAGGCTGATAAATCACTTATTATTAATTTTTAAAAATTACGAGTACCGACTCTGTATAAGCTGCATGGGTATTTGATGGTAATTAGAAAATGCAGTATTAGGTTTTCTCGACCTTATTTAGCTTATATTTGCATATTATTTAAGTTTCAGGGTACTCCTCAAACAAAGGATAATTTTAAAAACCAAGTAACATCCTGAGGGGCAGAGGCTCGTAGAGACGGCACCTCTGCTCCGGAGCAGGACAGGGGCAGGCAAAGGGGGAGCCAGGCTAAGCCCACAGCTCCGCAGCACGGGGCTCCTCTCCCAGTCCGAGAGGTGGGGGGGTGTGGGGCCACGGATTCGCCAGATGGTTGCCGAGAGGCCCTGGGCTCATCTTAACACTTGTGTTCTGAGTTGTCCAGGCCCCAGGCAACTGGGGAAACAAGCCACCCTCAATTTTAGACCCTGGAGTCAGAGGAGTATGGCAACCAGCTGGTTTCCCATACACACGGTTGCAAACGACTTATTTTGAGTTATTTCTCACCGAGACAACTAAATCAACTGGTGGGCTTAGCATTTGGGCAGACAAAGACTTAGAACCTGTTTGGCGTGGTGTAATATTAGTGCTTGTGATCTTTCCAGTCATTTTTGTCTACAAGCTGTTGGCCCGGAGAATTATTTACATTTTAATTACAAGTGCTCAACCCCCTCTAGGAGGAGAGTCAAGCAGCTTATTTACTTCCTACTGGCAGGCTTCTGAGGAAACAGCTTAGCCAGGCTCGCTGAGCCATTGAACCAAAATGAAGTTAACTTGCAGAAGAGCAGCACCAGGTCCTTACGGACAAGCTTTGCTTCTCCTCTGCGGGGCTTCTCATGGGGACCCAATGAGCTGTTCTTTGCAGCAATAAAAATCCTGCCCCATTTTTCACCCTCCCTTTTCTCTGGACAAAGCAAACTTCTAACAGATTCTATTTGCATATATGTATAGCACTCGTCAGTTGAGCACAGCAAGGGAATGAGTTTGTTCTGGGTGTGCCTTTTCAGATAAGCTTATCCCTTTAATCATTTAACCTTTTCCTTGTTTATGAAGAAATATTTAGGAATATTAATCAGCCTCATCCCCCATCTAAAACAGAATACGCTGAACAGAAAGCAAACTTCCCTTGATGACACGTGGTCATCGTTACCGATTAGTCACTGAGATGTACTCTGACTTCCACCTGAGCTGGGAGGTGGGAGGGCTTGTTTGCCCCAACATTAAATAATCCCACTGCTCCATCTGAGCTTCCGGTTTCTGCCTTTCTGTGTCTTCCTTCCCTGTCTGGCTGCCTGCTTCTAACAGCCCCTTTCTCCACTTCTAACATGCTATTTCTAATCTGCCATGAACTGGGCAATCAGATGAGCCTGTTTCCTAGAACTGGGAAATCAGATAAGCCTATTTCCTAGAACTAAATGCCCGACATAATGTCCTGTGAACAGAGTGCATAAACTTCAGTGCATACTTGCCTGTAGTTAGGAGGCTTTTGGTTGCAAATAATTGAAAATCCCGAGTCATCGTGGCTAGAGCAGTAAGGCAATATACTGCGTCACAGAACAAAGAGGTTCCAAGGAGGATAGCGTCCAGGCACAACACTTCAGGCCCCGTTTTACTCCTGGGTAATTCTACCTGATCTGCTTTCTTCCGCACTTGGCTTCATCCTCCAGCTGGTGGCAATGTGATTGTAGTGGTCCCGGAGGCACATCCCAGACACAGCAATGTTCCAAGAAAGAGGAGAGAACATCTCCTTCTGTGTCTCTTTTAGGGAAAGGAAACCTTTTCCAGACCTACCCCACCCCCCACTTCAGCCAACTTCCCCCTCGGGGCCCAGAATTGCCTTGCCCAAACCAACCTCTGACTAGGGGGCTAGAACTCACGGGATTGACGGGCTAACTAGCATCTACCCTTGACCAAATTGGAATTCTCTTAGGAGAAAGAAGAGGAAAAAGTAGACATTGGGAAGGGAACAGACAATGTATGCTAGAAATTGAAATGATTTGTCTGCTTATGATTTTTAAACTTTTTTTTGTAAATTTGCGCCTGGGTCTATAATTACTTCAGATTTGGAGCAGATCACTTCTAGAAAAGTGAGGTATTGTTTAAGTTAAAGTCAAATGGTAACCAGAGATATCTAGTGAACAACTAACTTTCGGGCTACATGTACCCAGAAATGAAGACAACGTTTGGTGATTGCTTCTCTGTGAATATTATAACACTTGAGTGACTCCACCTAGAGAAAAAAGACTACACAGCTTATTACAAGGAAATGTTCAGAGGAAGGAGCTGTTGGGTGAAGGAAGGAGAGCTGCTGTAGAGGTGACTGGCATGGCATGAAGACCAGATACCCCTAAAATGACTGCAGGTAAATAAGTGATAGGAAGATCCTGGGAGCCAACATTTTCTTGGTGAAGCACATTAAGAAGGAAGTCTTCAGATCTAGACCATTCTTTAGGGTGTAAGCAGTCATGGATAAATTCGGCAAATTTATTTATATCTTCTGTTTCTTTTGTTGCAGCTCTAGAAAGCTTCTCCCTATATGAGGAGCTCAAATGAGTAGCTCTTCAATTAACATTAAGAATACCTAGAACTGTTCTTATAGATCGACTAATGGACCCCTCTCATTTTATAGAGTTCAAGCTTCCAGAAGACATCAGCTCTTCCAAGTGGTCCCCGACCCTCCTCCCCACCTCCAAGTGGGATCTGGTGTTACTTGCCTTTGCTATCTTAGCACTCTCTGCACACTTCCAATGCCATACTTACCACACTGCATTATAACCTTTAATTTTTGTCTTTTTCCCTAAATTCCAAGGATCTTGATAAAGGAACCAGGTTCTACTTATTTTTGTCTCCACAGGGTCCTGGTGCTTAATGATCATCTCTCAGAAGGATGGATGACTAGATGGATAGAGAAAACTAAGGAGCAAAGCAATCAAGGACTTGTCCCATCCTACTCAGGAATTTTGCTGCATAGTTAGGATAGGACCCTAGATTCCAGGGCTATTTTCCAATCCACAGATCTGCTAGGTCTACACGGATGGGTTTTGTTTTGTTGTTGTTGTTGTTGATGATTTTGTTTTTAAATAGCTCTAAAACTATGCCGGGGCAGGTAGAGTGTTTCGATACTAGAGGCAAAAGGACCTCGAAATCCCAGCATCAGGATGTGCAGGGTTTTAAGAATAGCACTGTGGCTCAAAAAGACTTTTTATGAACAACAAAAAGACTCTAATTATCTTCTCCAAGTCACCTTTGCATACCAGCCATTTAGGAAACCAAACTCTAAGCCTATCCCTTAACCTCCTTCTCAAAGGGCAAGCTGCTGTGAACATGAGCATTACATCCACTAGAAGTCTCCATCATTCATTTAGCTTTGTGACAACTTCCCCGGAAACTCAACATCTTGAAGGATGAAGTTTTTTTTATTGCAAAGTTTTAGTGTCACTTCAGACTTTAATGAGATCATAGCACACTCTTTTCTTGCATTAGAACCAGGTAAAAAGTCTTAAGTCAGTTATAGCCAGAGCAGCCTCAAGGCTCATTATGGGCTAACTGGTCACCTTAAGTGATGGAAAAGGGGAATAGTTTCTAGTTTCTATTTGCCCAACATTCCATCAGAGCCACATACCTGTTGGAGAATGTATACTCCTCACTGCAGAATGTAACTCTTGCTTGTCTCTGAAATATTGGAACAAGCCATTATATTGAGTGGTGGGCATATTCCAGAAGGTAGACTGAACTGGCTTTCAGAACGGACGAAAGCATCCTCTTTGCTTCAGAGTCCAGTGCTTTTGTGAATTATCAGCATATCAAGCCCTGACTGGAAATGCTAAGACGTTTCAATTTTCACAAACTGCAGCAGATAATTTGACCAAAAACAATTTGGCTAAATGAAATTTCACCAAATACAAATTGACCAAATATAAAATGTGCTTAGGCATTTAGTTTCAAAGTAATGTGATCAGTAGGCAAATTGGTAAAATAATATTTATATGAAAATGAGTAAGCCACAATGACTGTTTCCTTTAGGGTTGGGGATGTTGGTGTGTATACCACGAGGTGACTTTGTAGCTCTCTGTGCATCCTAAGCATTTTTATCTGGTTGTTGTAAGTGGTTCCTTTTTTAAAAAAAGCTAATTACTTATGTTCTTTACTTCTTACAATACTGAAAAGTTGGGGGGAAAAGACTGTTTGAGAACAATGGAATGATGTAAATGGCCAACAAAAGTAGATTAGGTTAAAACAACGAAATTTCTGTTAATAGGAAAATTCACTGAGACAGAATTTTCACACATTTTCTTCCATGCTTTAGTTTATTATTTAAGTTCTTTTGTTAATTTTCTCTCAGTATAAAAGCAATGTTATATACTCAACACCCACAAAAATTACAAAATACAGACATGCAAAAAGAGACATTATGAACACTCAAATTCACCTGGTCAGTTGAAACTTTGAAACCTGGAGTTATTTCCTTCCGGGACACACACACACACACACACACACACACAGATAGGTAGTGATGAGACCGATCTGAAAATTGGTCCACAAGAGATATGTTGCAGGGTTTGACACAATTACTCTACTTGAGCTGTGCCAAAGTGAAAAAGAAATGTGATTGTTATAAGAATCACATTATCATCTATAAAAATGTACTAGTTAAAAAGAAGTAAAAAGATTCCTGTGCTTAGGTCTAAGGGAAATTCTACTGCAGGTTTTTTCAAAGTGGGGATCAAGTGATGTAGGGGTTAACATTCTCAACAACACCATGACTCTAAATAAAACAGTGTCCTGTAGAAGCAGGACTAGGATGTGGATTGGTAGGGAGGACAAAGCAGTAAGATTTCTTTAACAGTCATTTGAGATATTAGATATAGACTTTAAAGAATTTTTTCTTTAATAGAAAAGAAGCCTAATTGTGGGGATGGGTAAAGAAGGTTTCAGAAAATATTAGCATACCTGCCTTGCCAGGAAGGTTTAAAAATAAATTAAATCTGAGACAAGACTAACAGGCGTGATGGACAGGTCAAGATTGCACAACTATTAGCCAAGGCTGACTAGTTTGAAGAAGAAATGGAGCAGCACAGTGTTCTCTTAACATACACCCCAGGCTGCCAAATGCCGTGGGCACTGCCTTTTTGTTGCCTTTTTATTTTAGTCTGTTAAAAAGAGGAGGAAAGGCCCAGCCCTTCCTGAGCAAAATCAGAAAGTAGCATAAGTTGTGTCTCCCATTTGCTTCCTTCTTGTAACTCTCTCCTCCTCCAACTTAAAAGAATGTTGCAACTAGACTGAAAGAAAGAAGTGGAAGCATTTAGCCCTGCATTCCTGATGCCCAGCCTTGCTAGAGGGAGTCAGGACATAATCCTGAAGCCTGGAGACCCTGGGAAATGAGCCCAGGAGCAGAGCCAAACCCTCCAGGTGGCAGAATCCCATGGAGCAGAGGTGGGCTTACAGGAGCTCCAAGTGGCAAAGAGAAAGAAGGTCCCATGTGCTTACTTTATTCACAGGATCTTTCTCTGGCAAGCAAAGGGTAGAGAGGGGTCTGTTTGCACTTTAGATTCACAGTGTTCTCATGCCCTTTCACCCCAAGAGATCTAATCCTTGCTTGGTATTTACTTACCCTATAATATAAAGGAGGTTTTAAACCAGAATTGGCCCTTAATGAGGCTGCTAGGAGTCTATCCTGGCATTTATGGATTTGGGGAGGGAGGGTGTTATTGTCTAAGGACCCAAGCCTCCTAGTGACAACTCTAAGACTTGGAGCCCCACCAACCTGAGCACAGCTCTCCCAGCCCAGCTGTTTTCCTCTGTCCTCACCCCCTTGTCTACTCTCTCCCTCTGCCCCAAGATGCTGAGCCTATAGGACCCATTCTCCCTGTGACTTCTCCTGCCTGTGCCCATGTCTCCTCACCTCCTGGCCCCTCTCTGCAGGCCCAAGCCAGGCATGGTGTCATAGTCTTCCTGTCAGGGCTGGTTGTCACTCAGCCTCCAGACATTTGATCCTGGTTCTTTTAAAAGTGGTTGGGCACAATTGTAAATGGGATCGACTCCTTAATTTCTCTTTCTTCTGTCTTGTTGTTGGTGTATAGGAATGCCACTGATTTCTGTGCATTGATCCTAAAATTTGTATGGAACCAGAAAAAACCCCGAATAGCCAGAGGAATGTTGAAAAAGAAAAGCAAAGCTGGTGGCATCACAATTCCGGACTTCAAACTCTATTACAAAGCTGTCATCATCAACACAGAATGGTACTGGCACAAAAACAGACACATAGATCAATGGAACAGAATAGAGAGCCCAGAAATGGACCCTCAACTATATGGTCAACTAATCTTTGACAAAGCAGGAAAGAATGTCCAATGGAAAACAGACAGTCTCTTCAACAAATCGTGTTGGGAAAATTGGACAGCCACATGCAGAAGAATGAAACTGGACCATTTCCTTACACCACACACAAAAATAGACTCAAAATGGTTGAAAGACCTAAATGTGAGACAGGAGTCCATCAAAATCCTAAAGGAGAACACAGGCAGCAATGCTTCGACCTCAGCCGCAGCAACTTCTTCCTAGAAACACCGCCAAAGGCAAGGGAAGCAAGGGCAAAAATGAACTCTTGGGATTTCATCAAGATAAAAACTTTTGCACAGCAAAGGAAACAGTCAACAAAACCAAAATACAACCGACAGAATGGGAGAAGATATTTGCAAATGACATATCAGATAAAGGGCTAGTATCCAAAATCTATAAAGAACTTATCAAACTCAACACCCAAAGAACAAATGATCCAATCAAGAAATGGGCAGAACACATGAACAGACATTTTTCCAAAGAAGACATCCAAATGGCCAACAGACACATAAAAAAGTTCTCAACATCGCTCGGCATCAGGGAAATCCAAATCAAAACCTCAATGAGATACCACCTCACACCAGTCAGAATGGCTAAAATTAACAAGTCAGGAAACGACAGATGTTGGCAAGGATGCGGAGAAAGGGGAACCCTCCTACACTGTTGGTGGGAATGCAAGCTGGTGCAGCCACTCTGGAAAACAGTATGGAGGTTTCTCAAAAAGTTGAAAATAGAGCTGCCCTATGACCCAGCAATTGCACTACTGGGTATTTACCCCAAAGATACAAATGTAGTGATCCGAAGGGGTACGTGCACCCTGATGTTTATAGCAGCAATGTCCACAATAGCCAAACTATGGAAAGAGCCAAGATGTCCATCGACAGATGAATGGATAAAGAAGATGTGGTGTATATATATACAATGGAATATTATGCAGCCATCAGAAGGAATGAAATCTTGCCGTTTGCAATGACATGGATGGAACTGGAGGGTATTATGCTGAGCGAAATAAGTTAATCAGAGAAAGACATGTATCATATGATCTCACTGATATGAGGAATTCTTAATCTCGGGAAACAAACTGAGGGTTGCTGGAGTGGTGGGGGGTGGGAGGGATGGGGTGGCTGGGGGATGGACATTGGGGAGTGTATGTGCTATGGTGAGCGCTGTGAATTGTGTAAGACTGCTGAATCACAGATCTGTACCTCTGAAACAAATACATTAATTGTTAAAAAAAAAAAAGATAGTAGGAAGGGAGAAATGAAGGGGGGGAAATCGATGGGGGAGACGAACCATGAGAGACTATGGACTCTGAGAAACAAACTGAGGGTTCTAGAGGGGAGGGGGGTGGGGGGATGGGCTAGCCTGGTGATGGGTATTAAAGAGGGCACATACTGAATGGAGCACTGGGTGTTATACACAAACAATGAATCATGGAACACTACATCAAAAACTAATGATGTAATGTATGGTGATTAACATAACATAACAAAATAATAAAAAAAAAAAGTGGTTGGGCACAGCGGCATGGAGGGAAAAGAAGGAGCGAACCAAAGAGCCTCAGCCATGGGCCTTGCAAATGAGGAAGGAACAGGAAATCCTAGGACCTGCTGACGGCAAATCATGATGTCCACTTCCCTCATAATTCAGATTCAGATAAGGAGGCTGATATCTCAAATGACTGTTCCAGATTACACATTTGTTTATTGCCAAAGTCAGGATTAGAATCCAGCTTACACAAATGTCCCCCACTTGATGTGGCTGCCTCCCTCATGCCACGTAGAGACAGAAGGAAATCCATGATCTTTCCAGAAATGCTCACACTGATAGGAGTCTGGGCGAATATTGAGAAAACTTTACACTGAAACTATTTACAGATACTATGAAACTAACAAAAGTCCAGATGGACATTAGGGAGGGCATGTGCTATGGTGAGCACTGTGAATTGTGTAAGATCGATGAATCACAGACCTGTACCTCTGAAACAAATAATACATTATATGTTTTTTTTTTTTAAAGATTTTATTTATTTCTTTGAGAGAGAGAGCATGAGAGGGGAAAGGGTCAGAGGGAGAAGCAAACTCCCTGCTGAGTTGGAAGCCCGATGCGGGATTTGATCCTGGAACTCCAGGATCATGACCTGAGCTGAAGGCAGTCGCTTAACCAACTGAGCCACCCAGGCGCCCTAATACATTATATGTTAATAAAATAATAATAATAATAAAAAAAGAAAGTCCAGATTGATTTTTTAAGCTTGCCTTGTTCATATAAAATATTAATTGGGGGTATATCCATACAGGGCAAAATAGTTTATCATTCACTAGTGTGAAATATTGATTCTATATTTTTATAGTAACAATCAAAGAGATGGAACTTCATCCTAGTTCTCACTGCCTTCCTTCCTGAAATTAGGCATTGTTTTGATAAACCTGCTCAACTGAAAATATTCCTTCTATATCTGTCTATATATCTAAGTTGATAAGGGTTTTTTTTTTTTGGGGAAAAAATCTTGCTTTTCTGTTTTAAAATTGAACCACAGCAAGTATGCATAGACACCAGTTTCTAGAAATGGAGCTATTTTTAAATAGTACATGGGGTTCATAAGCCACTTTACTGGCGTTCTTCCTTGCCTAAAAAAGTAATCTGATACTAATCAAATGATTTCAGTAGTCAGGCCAATTGAACAAATGTTTTTAGTACTGAAGTGTCAGTTTTTATGTGGGACACTGGGATGCTGCTGTCTCGGAGCTTGCCACAGAGAAGGCCGAATTAGGTAGGAGCAGGGAGCTGTCTAAGGAGATGAAGGTGGAATGGAGTAGGGTGACTGGCAAGAAGAGTGCAAAGTGCTAGGAGGATTCAAAGCAAGGAGGGAATACAAATATTGGTTGAAAAAAAAAAAAATTGTGCTACAATGAGTGAGAGATTTGGGGAAGGCAACCATGGAGGTAGATGCTTGAGATGAGCCTTGAAGGATGGGTGGGATTGGAAAAACAAAACAAAACAAAACAAAACATTCCTGGGCTTTGCTGGGGAGCACAAACATTCAGAAAAGGCGAATATTTAAGATAATGGTTTTTAGAAGATTGTGCAAAATATTTTCATTTAGCTTCTTTTAAAAACAATTTTTTTTTTTTTTCCCATTGTGGTGAACTTCTCTAAGTCCCCAGGTCCCAGCCATTTTTGGCAGCCTTCTAATATGAAACCAGAGGGAATCCCACCAGCCGGGGGACCTTGTGCCTTTGTATCATAGACACTAACTCCCCACTCTCCCCCTTCCTCCTCCACAGCTCACACTGAATCTTCATTTGTGTGTGTCCTGAAGATGTGTTACTTACAACTCAATCCACCAATTCGACAAATATTTATTGAACATCTGCTGTGTTCTAGGCATTGCCAGGCACTAGTAATAGAAGAGCAAATACAAATGATCAGGGAAATGCAAATTAAAACCACAGTGAGATATCACCTCACACCTATTAAGATGGCCATATCAAGAAAACGGAAGATAACAACTGTTGGCAAGGATATAGGGAAGAGAGAACCCTTGTTCACTGCTCGTGGGAATGTAAAATGGTACAGCTGCTGTGGAAAACAGTGTGGAGCTTCCTCAAAAAAATTACAAATAGAATTACCATATGACCCAGCAATCCCACTTGTGGGTATTTGTCCAAAATAAATGAAATCAGGGTCTCAAAGAGATATCTGCCCTCCCATGCTCATTGCAGCATTATTCATAACATCCAAAGATATGGAAACAACCTAAATGTCAATGACAGATGAATGAAGAAAATGTGGCATAAACATATTATGGAATATTATTTCCTCTTTTTTTTTTTTTTAAGATTTTATTTATTTATTTGACAGAGAAAGACACAGCGAGAGAGGGAACACAAGCAGGGGGAGTGGGAGAGGGAGAAGCAGGCTTCCCGCTGAGCAGGGAGCCCAATGCACATCTCGATCCCAGGACCCTGGAATCATGACCCGAGCGGAAGGCAGACGCTTAAGACTGAGCCACCTAGGTGCCCCTCTATTTCATCTTTAAAAACAAGGAAATTCTGCTTCATGTGACAACATGGATAAACTTGGGGGACATCATGCTAAGTGAAATAAGCCAGACACAGATGGACAAATACTGCATGATTCTATTTCTGTGAGGTGTCTAAAATAGTCAAATTTGTAGAAACAGAGAATAGAAAGGTGGTTGCCAGGGTCTGGTGGGGGGTGGGGGAGTTGTTGTTCAACTGATACTAAGTTTCAGTTACGTAAGCCGAAAAAATTCTAGAGATCTGCTGTAAAACAACATGCCTATAGTTACAATACTGAATTGTAAATTTAAAAACTTACCAGAAGGGTAGATCTCATGTTAAGTGTTCTTATCACAAAAAAAAAAAAAATTAAAGTGTTCTTATTGTTTTTATTTTATTTATTTATTTATTTATTTATTTAAGATTTTATTTATTTATTTGACAGAGAGAGACACAGCGAGAGAGGGAACACAAGCAGGGGGAGTGGGGGAGGGAGAAGCAGGCTTCCCGCGGAGCAGGGAGCCCGATGCGGCTCGATCCCAGGACCCTGGGACCATGACCTGAGCCGAAGGCAGACGCTCAACGACTGAGCCACCCAGGCGCCCCTTTATTTTATTTATTTATTTTTAAAGATTTTATTTATTCATTTGACAAAGAGATACAGAGCACAAGCAAGGGGAGCACTTGGAGGCAGAGGGATAAGCAGACCTCCCACTGAGCCGGGAGCCTGATGCGGGGCTTGATCCCAGGACCCTGGGATCATGACCTGAGCCGAAGGCAGACGCTTAACCGACTGAGCCACCCAGGAGCCCCTGGTGTTATTTTTAAAGGGCAAATACACCTTTAAAAAATCAGGTACACACAAGAGAATCAAAGGACATGAAAATGAAAAAGTAGCTGGGGCCATGGGGCAGGGGAATGAGCCCACCAGGGCAAAACTTTCCCCTTAGGGGTATGGCTGGAAGCAAAGTAAGCCACCCAGACTATACTCTCAGGCCCATTATTTTCTAAGTACTCCAAACTAGAACACTGTGTACTTCCTCATTTTCTAGTTTGCCACTTTGAAAGGCAAAAAATAGTTTATTTTTTTCCCCTGGGGCTGGAACAATATCACAGACTCCTTGCCTAAGTTCCTGCTCTCCCAACTCCTGGCTGGTCTCCTTATGGGATTTGCCACCTTATATTGGGCTGTTCTGGAGCAAGCTCCAGGATATTTCTTCAAAGGCAACATCAAAAGCCCAAGTTAAAACCAGAAGATTCCCAATGGGCTTTCTGCTCTGTGATGGCCTGAAGACAGGACATTTGATAAGAAAGAGATTAGTGGTCAGAGAAACTATCTCATTCTTTAGGTAGACTAGCTCCATTTAACAAGGAGTGTTTCTGTTTCCTGGAATCAAGATAGTGCAGTACTCTACCTTCTATAGTTCCCCCAGCACGCAGATGACAACAGAGGCACATACTCTTCCATAGACACGTCACATCCTCCCAGGGCCAACTACATGAAAGGAAGGGTGGTAACTCAATGAACAAGCATGTCCTTCCCTGCAGACTATGTAACTAGCATGCCTGCCGCCGAAAAAAAATCTGTCGATGCATCTATGGGTTTGTTGGGCCTGATCCGGCCCCTGCCTCCTCCAGCAGCATATTTATCCACTCTCCTCATCTACTAATAACAAGAAGTGACTGGGTGACACGTAGCTGCATTGGGATCTGTAAACAGGCAGGGGAAACCAAAAAGCTACATAGAATTAGCAGAGACTTTTATTTGTTGTGTTGCTTACATGCCATAAAATTCACCCATTTTAAAGCATACAACTTCATGATTTTTAGAAATTTACAGTTGTACAAAATGTGAAACTTTCTATCACTCCAAAAGGAACCCTTGTGTCAATTTGTAGTCACTCCCGGTTTCCATCCCCTGCCCCCAAACAACCACTGTTCTGCTTTCTGTCTCTCATAAATTGGCCTTTCCCAGAAAATTCACATAAATGTTGCGTCTGGCTTCTTCCGCTCAGCACATCACTGGGGCCTTCAGCCTTGTAGCATGTGTCACACCCCTTTACTACTTATCGCTGCAGAGTATTTCAGTGTATGGACATACCACATTCTGTGTCTACAGTCACCAGCTGATAGACATTTAGATTTTTTCCAGTTCGGGACTATTATGAATAAACCTGCTGTGAACATTCTCATACATGTTTTTATATGGACATATCTTTTCCTTTCTCTTGGGTAGGTACCTAAGAGTAGGATTGCGAGGTCATAGGGCAAGTTTATGTTTAACGTTTTAGAAATTGCCCAACTATTTTCCAAAGTGTCTGTACAATTTCACATTCCCATCTACAACTCATGAGGCATCCGGTTTCCCTACATCCTCACTAGTAGTCGTTACTGTCTTTTTTATTATAGTTTCTTTTTTTTTTTTTTTTAAGATTTTATTTATTTATTTGACAGGGAGAGCGAGAGAGCACAAGCAGGGGGAGCAGTAGAAGGAGAGCGAGAAGCAGGCTTCCCGCTGAGCAGGGAGCCTGATGTGGGGCTCGATCCCACTCGATCCCAGGACTCTGGGATCATGACCTGAGGCAAAGGCAGACACTTAACTGACTGAGCCACCCAGGCACCTGGTTTATTTGTTTTTAAGATTCAGGTTTTTCTCACTCCTTAAGTCCCAGAAACCAGCACAGCTAAGCATAAGATCTGGGCCATAACTGGCGAAGGCTTCAGAATTGCAGCAATTTAGGGAAGAGTTTGATTGTAGGGGATGAACAACCACATGCTCGTGATTATAACAAAGAAGGGCTAGAGTGAGGCCAGACACCTCCTTTGTCCAACCTATATTGTCTAAGCAGGAAAACTAGTTCTTCTCAAGACAAAACCTTTCCTCTATATTAGAAATGCTCTCAACTTGTTTGTTCAAGAATTAATGAACATTTTTATGAGCACCTGTGGTAGGAAAAAATGTATTCCTCACATAGTACATGGAATGAGAGTTAAATATTTTTTGACTATCTGTTGAGAACAGAACATCGTATTGGGAGATAGAAGAGTAGCCCCAAATTCCTGATTAAAGTTCAAGATCTATTCCCTCCGGGATATGGAAGAGCGAGAAAGGAGGTATGATGGGGAGGGGATAGCACCATTACCTCTCATTGATGAAAACTGCTGAGTCATGGACACCTTAGCACGTGTCTAATAAGTGTGTGTGCGCAAGGGGGTAGGGACTTGAGCAAATGCTTGAAAAAAATATTTTGGAGAGTTAATGACTGTAATCCCAAAGTCAGCCTGTGTGTACACATCACTAATTCTGAGAATTTTGAACTGCCTTCATATTAGTGACCCTTAAAACTTCTGAGTAGATCCATTTTATGACTCACTGCTTGTGACTTTAAAGCTATTTCAGGGTTTGTCAAGATCTTGTGCAATTAGTGAGGAAGGGCTGAGAGGAGGCAAAGCTGGAGGTGAGACAGTCTAGTGAATATGTGCCACAGACTTGCCTTGTGCAGGTGGAGAAGCCACTTAGCGGGCTTTTCCATTCTTTACAAAATAGCGTAACCTTGAGCTGTGAACCAGACGGGTGCTGGAACCTTCTGAAGTCTGACTGGCTAGTAAGAGCCAACTGTGTGCATCTCCCGACTCTACGTTCAGGGAGGTCTAGAACCCGCAAACACGAAGGGCCAGGCATCTCCCCTCACCAATATTGAACACAAGCAGTTGTTCACTATTTGCCAGCACGCCATGGCAGTGAGCTGTACAAACTCTCTAGCAAAGCATTCTGGGTGATCTTCCTTTGATCATAAGGAAGTCCTGAGGGTTACCATGGAAGGTGTGTGCAACAAACACTACAGAGGTCCCAAGTGGTTTAACAAGTAGAAGACAAAGACTAGGTACATTTACTGTGGGAGAGATGGCTGCTGGGAATTAAGCCCACAATCCTGTAAGACAGATGAAACAGCTTCATTAAGAACTATGATAGGAGGTAGAACGTGGCCAGAGACCTAAGGTACGAACCGGAGGAGATGATTCAGAGAGGGGTGAGGATGAGCACAGAGCACATTCTGGTGCAGGGCCTTTCAGAGCTCAGAAATACCTGGTCCCTCCCACTTTTGAGGCTTCTGGTATACCAAAACATGAAGAAATGCCAAAGCAGGGTTATAAAAACTATAGTACAGTTTTAATGTTTCCACTAAATGTATCACTATGTTTAACATACGTATACAACAAAATCCAATGCCATGTAATTGCACTATTTATAAAAGCATTATAGAAGTTATTAAAATATTAATCCACTGCACACTTCAGGGGGTATGGCTTAAGTTAAAGTTGTCAGATGAACATCTTCTTTGAAACCTGTTAGTGAATCTCGGTGACTGTTAAGCCTCACTGGGAGGTTAAGTCTCAACCCGAGGACCACTGGGATAGGAAAGCCCCCAGAGCTTTTTTTCACACGCTCATGTTCAGGATTATAGCAAAATCTTCATGAATTCCAAGCAGGACCTTGTCTGCCATCTATAGAAAGAAGCATTTACCCAGTAGAACTGGGAAATTTTCATTTCGCATAGGTGAATTACTCTAACAACCGAAGTTCGTCTCCTTCCAATGCCTGATTTTTACTATATTTAGTGGGAAAATTTCCATGGGCTTCTACTCTAGGTCTTTGAGAGTCATGTTACCTATCCCTGACAATTCAGAGGCATTGCTATTATCTGCTCTCGGTGCACCACGTGGCAAGTGACAATACAGTTTTGCCCTTTTAAGGTTCTGCTGCTGCTTCGTCGGGGCTCGAGCCACTTCCTGCTGCGGTTGGCACATCTGCCCCTCGCAGCCTGGCTTTCTTTCTGGTTGGTGGTTACTCTGCTGGTCTGCTGGTGCTTGGGGAATCAGATAAGCAGCTTGTTTACGTTTGTTATGGAGAGTCTGTAAAGTCAGAGAGGGGCCTGAAGCTTCTGGCCCTCCTGGCGCTCCACAGGCGGACTTTTGCAGACTTGGAGGGTTTGGGGCTATGTTTTGGAGGTCGTTGTTGTTGCCGGGAATCTGGCCTCTACCTGAGGGGTTGATAATATACTGTTAGGGGCTGAATTGTATCCCTGACCCCAAATTTATATACTGAAACCCTAATCTCCAGTATCTCAGAGCTTGATTATATTTGGAGATAGGGTCTTTAGAGAGATCATTAAATTAACATGACTTACTAGAGTGGGCCCTCATGCAACGACTGGTGTCTTTATAAAAAGAGGTCAGAGCACAGATGAACATAGAGGAGATGGTGTGAAGACACGGGGAGAGGAGAGCCATCTACAAGCTACAGAAAGAGGCCTCGAAAGAAACCAACCCTGGGGCGCCTGGGTGACTCAGTCGGTTAAGCGTCTGCCTTCAGCTCAGGTCATGATCCCAGGGTCCTGGGATCGAGTCCCCCATCGGGCTCCCTGCTCGGTGGGAAGCCTGCTTCCCCCTCTGCCTGCCACTCCCCCTGCCTGTGCTCTCTCTCTCTCTGACAAATAAATAAAGGAAATCTTTAAAAAGAAAGAAAGAAAGAAACCAACCCTGGTGACACCTTGATCTTGGACTTCTAGGCTCCAGAATTGTTAGGAAATAAATTTCTTTTGTTTAAGCCACCCAGTCAATGGTACTTTGTATGTCAGCCCTAGCAAACTGAGACACTAACCCAGCAGCTTTTGTCCCCACAGTGTAGCATCCCGGTGTTAACACCTGGACTGGATAACATTAGAAGCTACCCTTGCCAAGCACATGTCTTAGGACAACGCTTTTATTTAAACTGTTGGTAAATTATTCATAACAATGGTTTTCCAGGCAGTACAGTGTCAACTCATGGAAGAGGTGATTGGACTCTGCGAGCAGAAAGCGGAACGAGCTCCCCGTATACAAGAGTAATTAAGAATTTCAGGGGAAAAATGTTTCACCTACAGGAAGATAACTTCAGTTAAAATCTAAGAAGAGCACCAGGAGTCATTGTCACCTGTTTCCTAAATCAATGTATTAGACCAAAAAAAAAAAAAAAAAGCCATAAACTGGGAATTTTTATACACAAAACATTTTTTAAAAAGCATAAAGGTAAATTGTTAGGGTACCCTCAGACAAAAACCGCTCAATCTCAGGAAATGAACTGAGGGTTGCTGGAGTGGTGGGGGGTGGGAGGGATGGGGTGGCTGGGTGATGGACACTGGGGAGGGTATATGTTGTGGTGAGTGCTGTGAATTTTGTAAGACTGATGAAGCACAGGCCTGCACCTCTGAAACAAATAATACATTATATGTTAATAAAAAAAAAGAATATATCGAAACTCATCAAATTAAAAAAAAAAACACAATGAAAGATGAATGTGTGTGTGAAATTCTGATTTCAATAATCTAAGGAAGGCATCAATGAAAGAGAGAAGGCCCAGGGAAAGACAATGAAAATGTAAAGGGAAAAAAGGGACTAAGAAATGAGGAGATATGAGACCAGGCAAAGGGGAGTGAGAAGGAGTAGAACTATAGTTTTTGAAACTACACACATGTAGTCTGGGTGGAAGGGGCTGGTTCTCCACACCCCAGAGTTTCAGACCTAATGAAGGCCATTGGATTTTGAAAAGGGTTGTTTTAGGATAAATAAAAGGCAATCACTCTTTGTCTAATAAGACAATATTGTCCCTTCTCCTGATTGTTGGGACAAAATAAATCACATAGATTTGGGGCAGATTTGCATCAACATACGTGTGGATAGATAATATTAATGGAAACTGTGGGTGTTTGGGAAATTAGGTCATCATTAATCCCAGAGCCCCCAGCCTGAGGAAGAACTGCCTCGTCCTCAGGGGGCACAAAGGCACACCAGAAGTCTGAGTGGGGTAGGGAACACACAGGGCAGGGAAGTTCCAAGTCTTCACATATCTTCAAGGAGACTTTATTTCTTTTTCCCTTACCAGCCCTAAGATTTGCGGGTCCTCTTAAAAGTGGTGGTTTCTAAGAATACATAAATAGCAAAAATACATTTTTTAACTGTTTCTAGATATTAAAGTAGAAAAAAATTAAACCAACATGGAGCCATTTGCAGTCAATTATCTCCTACTGAAAAGTACTGTCTTTGTTTGCACATCATGCCTGCTGAGTGCTCACATAGAGCCTACCTGGCTCCAGGACTGTTATCCATGGGCTCAGAGATGTCCCTTACAGACTCACTCCAAAAAAAAAAAAAGCAAACAGGTCCAGACTTGGCGTGGTTGAGCCCTGGGGCAATGAGCTGACATCAACACATTAGCTCCAAACCTGAGTACCTGCAAGCCAGGGAGCAGGGCCTGGCAGAGCTGCTAACAAGTCAGATTCCAAAAAACCTGACAGACTGGAAAAGCCATTACAGATGAGGATGACTAGGTGTCCGCAGATCGACCACAGAGCCTCACCTAATTTTATTTCTCTGGTGACCAGAATGGCAGGAACTTTAGCCATGTAACTCTGAGCTCTAATTAAGGTTTGCTAAGAGCTTTATGACCTGCCCACACAGTTAGCCTGGGAATGCAAAAGCACCTCGGTCACAGTGCCTCTGTTATTATTTTCTTGTTGTTAGTATTATTCCTGCTTTATAATAATGATTCAGAGCATAATTGATTCTGAGGGTTCTGTGTTTGTTTGTGTTCGTTCGAGGGGGGAGTGATGAGTTTATTTGTAATGTGTCCTCCTTCCTTTCTGACAATGATGCAGACAATGGACGCGGCAGGTAAGACGGCCATGCACTAAAACACCCATCTCCTCTCCTCCATCCTCCTCTTCTCAGCAGAACTGGATATGAGGTGACTCGTTGGGGTGGAGGGTCGAGGTGCTATCTCTGGGCCACTCCTGACATGTTCACCACATACACACATTGGCTAGTATGGGAATCAAACCCAGGCATCAATTCAGAAACCTCTTTATTTCAGATTCTATGGCTTGAGATTTAGGTGCTAGAACAAAACAACTGGCTAGAGGTTGAAGCTAGACATCTAACTTTCAGATGCATTTAATTCAGAACTGAAAAGAAACATACCCACAGGGTGCCTGGGTGGCTCCGACTCAGCGTCAGACTTGATTTTTGGCTCAGGTCATGATCTCAGGGTTGTGAGATGGGGCTCCGCACTGGGCATGGAGCCTGCTTAAGGTTCTCTCTCTCCCTCTCACTCTGTCCCCCCAACCCTCTATCCCTCTCAAAAAATGAAACAAAACAAAGAAAAACTGTTAAGAAACATACCCCCACCCATACCCATCCACTCCGTCCAAACATGACACCATTGTTCGGCTGTCAGACAATTCATTCTATAAACAGCAAGGGGGTGAAGACTACAAAAAGTCAAACTCTGACCTATTCACTTCTCAAACTTAAGAGCCAAATAAACACAAAATCTTTGCATTGGGGGAATCTTTGAGGTATATCAAGTCCAGATTTCAACACAACAGACTGAACTCCCTCAATAACATTACCAATCAGTGGTTATGCACCCTTTGAATACCTCAAGGCAGGAGGTAGATTTATTTACCTTGAAATTAATGAAGTGTCAAGTCAGGGCCTCTCAATTGCAAGGACCTCTTCCAAGCCTTGTACTTAACTCTGTATCCAACATTTGTATTATTTGTCTTAAAGAGGCCCCCCCAAAAGTATAAGCTTCAAGCTCCACAAAATCTAAGGTGGGGACAATAATACTGCAAAGGGCAATCCAAAGTATGTTTATGGCAAAATAAAATCTGTTTCCCTACAGATATCCCCAAAATATCAGAAATGTGTTTTTGGTCACATAGTGATATTTCTGAGATTGAGTGTATTCATTGAGTAAGTAGAGCATTTAAGAGGGTCATCTGGAAGTCCTGCATTTAGATTTAACACCAATTGCTCTTTTTTGCCCCGGTACCTTTGACAAGGCTGTTCCCTCTTTCTGGAAGCTCTCACCCCTTTAGTCAGATTATCTCCTACTTGGCTCTTGGATCTCAACTCATACTCCCTCAAGACTGTCCTCTCTAACTTCCCTGATCAGGTCAATGCTCGTCTATACAGTGTCATCGCATCACACTTCTTTGAGGCACACAGCACACTGTAATTTCGCCCATATTTGCGCAGTTGCTTATTACATTCCCACTTCTGCCATCAAACTAAAAGATGCATGAGACCAAGATATTACCTTCTTTTTCTCACCCCTGCAAGCCCAAGCTCAGCACAGAGCCTAGCATAAGACATATCTGTAGATTGAATCAAAAATGCACAATGAGGGCTAAAAGGAGTTGATAAGAAAAGGTCCTCTGGATACAGGTTAAACACAAATTCAGTAAAAACTAAAAGTCATTGTTACAAAGAATTACATTTTAGCTCATTATAACATACATTGTCTGACAATTACTTGCTGTCCAACAATGAAATAGGCTATCTTAAAGAGTGGAATGTGTCCTTCAGAAGGATATGTCTACTACTAAGGATGTTGAAGAAGGAAATTCCATAGAGGTCTAGAGTTGGACCCAGATCAGCTAGATCATTTAAGATTTGTCCCAACTAGAAACCTGGTAGGTCTAGGGTCACTGACATACAGCTTTTATTGATGGCTTTATGATGATCTGCATGTGTGTGGATATAGTTCCGTGTTTAACAATAAAGACATTAACAGAACTAAATAGTGAGAAATTTATGTTCAATATAGGTAGAAACCAACCCATAGGAGTAAGTATATGTACGCAAATAAAAACACAAGCACTGATAATAACTTAATTCAAGAATGAATAAAGATTCTTCCCAAGATGGAGTAGCAAAGGCTGAATTTAACCTCCATCTGAATCAGCTAGAAAAGAAAACAATGAAACAATTTCAAGAAATTGAAAAATAAGAAGCACAGCCTGTGATCCCTGAGAGGAGAGGAATAAAGGAGGTGACCCCTGAGACTGAGCCAGCTTATTTCTAGAGGCCATATCCAGGCTGCGACATGGGGAAAGGGAAACCCAAACAGAGCCCAAGGTCTTACTGAGTGGGAAAGAGAGAGAGCAGAGGTCAGAGAGGTCATGGTGCCAGGGGTGGGGAAAGAACCAGGAGAATGAGTAAGCAGAAAAGTTTTTGGAACTCATACAGGGCTGGAAATAATTCATGTTCTAGAGTGGAATGCAAAGGCCATTAGATGAGGCAGGGTTGGCAAACTACAGCCCACAGTCCAAATCCAGCCCACAGATGGTTTTTGAAAACTTGCAAACTAAGAATTATTATTATGTTTTTTAAAAAGTTGCAAAACACACACAAAGAAAAATAGGCAACAGAGATTATATATGGCAAATAAACCCTAAAATATTACACATGGCCCCTTACCAAAAGCGTTTGCCAATCTCTGAAATAGTGTGAGAAAGTTATCGGTTTAGTAGCGGGGATAAATTAGCCCTAAGCTAAAGGCTGCTCAGCACTCGCCCTAACAAACTTAAAAACAATCCTCAAAAAGATTCTACAAACTCATAGTAACTTAGCTAACAATGAACTAAATCTAACACTATGTAATGAAATACAACAAAATCCAGTGCCCCGAAACATAAAATTCACATTGGGCATCCAATAGAAAATGGCCAGATTTGTCAGGCTCCCTGCTCAATGGGAAGTCTGCTTTTCCCTCTCCCGCTGCCCCTCCCCCTGCTTGTGCTCTGGCTCTCTCTCAAATAAATAAATAAAATCCTTTTTTAAAAATGTCAGATTTGCAAATAAATAAGAAAATATTACCCTGTATTGTTTACCTATTGCTGCATAATGCACTACCTCCAAAACTTGGTGGCTTCAAACAATAATCACTTATTACTTCTTATCCTTCTTGTGAATCAGGAATTCTGCCAGATCACAGTGGGGAATGCTTGTTTCTGCTTCACAATTTTGGGGGCCTAAGTTAGAAGATTTGAAGTCTAGGGGCTGGAATGTTCTGAAGGCTCATTCGTCTATATATTTGGCAGTTGATGCTAACGGGCAGCCACCTCTAGTGAGGAAAGGGTTAATAACACAGATCTGGTTGTTTATTCCTTGTCTATCTCCAGAAGAATCTGGAACCATGGATGACCATGGGCCAACCACCAGGAATAGGGCCCTTAGATGTCAGATGATGATTTTGTTTGTGTACACCTGGAACAATGGGCTGGGCTGGACTAGCTTGTCAAGTTGCTTTGCACAAATATCCAAATTAATGATGTGCACCTAGTTTCATTGTTGAGGTCCTGAGTTTCAGTTGCCACGGCTGGTAGGAGAGCAAGATATGCTCATGTGACCAGCGCGCCAAAAAAGCCTTGAACCCTAAGACTCCAGCAGGATTCCCTGTGTAGACACATTCCATACATGTTCTTATCAGTTGCTGTTGGAGAGAAAGCATGTCATGTGTGGCCTCTGTTGAAAGGCTCTGAAGCCTAAACTGAATATGTCTGAACTCTGCCCAGTGAAAATATCTTCCTTGCTGCTTGACTCAGGTATCTCTTACTATAGTCAATGTTAGCTGTGAATATAACCTTCTCTTGAGTCTTGTGAGTCCTTTTGGCCAATCATCAAACTTGGGGTGGTTATTGGGACCCTCAAAAACACCATGGAAATACAAATCAAAGGAAAGCTAAGTGTATAAGTTATCGATTGCTGCGTGACAAATTGCCCCAAATATACCTGTTTCAAACAACAAACATTTATTATCTCGTAGTTTTGTGTATTAGGAATCTGTGGGTGGCTTAGCTGGGTGTTCTTGTTCATGGTCTCTCCCAGTCTAGGTGTCAGGCTTGGCTGGGTCTGGAGAATCTGCCTCCAAACCCACTTACCCAGTGGTTTGTCAGAAGGCTTCAGCTCCTTGCTGCTTGGATTCTCCATAGGGCTGCTCATGACATGATTTCCCTCAGAGGAAGTGTTCTGAGAGAGAAAGAGAAGTCACAGACTTTTATCATCTAATCCCAGAAGGGAAATAACTTTACTTTTATCATATTTTATTAGCCACACAGACCCATTTTGGTACAATGGGAGAGAGGACTACACAAGAGGGTCTATACCAGGGGGTGGGGATCATAGAGGACCATCTTGGAGGCTACTAGAACAGCTATTTAACAAGAGACAAGGTAGATTCCACAAGATAGAATATTATCAGGGATAAAAAGGGACATTTCATCAGAGTAAAGGGGTCAAATCCTCAAGCAAATGAAAAATCCTATACTGAGCTTCATGCCTAATTCTAAGACCCAAATAGAGGTTTTCTCCATGTGTTTGTTGTTATAAACATCTTCCACAGGGGATATTTAGCACATTTCTAACTCAATCTGCATTCCATCATCACCTTCATTGTAGTTGTCCTCGTTGACATCAAGGGAATCCAAAATCCAATATTTTCTCCTTTAGTAAAATAATTACGGAGATGCTATAAAAAAAATAAAAATAAAAGCTCATTTGTAAATAGTTCTGCTTTGAATAAAAAAAAGCTCAGTGGGGAAAAACGTCCCCTAGGTGTTAAGAAAGGGTGTGCAGATTTCAAGAAGCCACAGTTCAGCAGAGCAAGCAGGAAATCATAACCACAAACAAGAAACAAGGCCAAGACATCAGAGGCGATGGATATTTTTAATGATTGATAGGTCAGCCAAATCTTACACGGATGTCTGGGAAGTGGAGAGATGGTACTGGAAATTCATTAACCAGGCCATGAGCATGTGAGGGTCAGACTGTCTTGTTCATTACTGACATCTTGGTGCCTAGCACATGAGTACATTAATGTAAAATGTTTATCTCTTTATGGAAAAAAGAAACAGTCTGTAATGGGAGGGCCTGCCAAAATGCACCAACAGTTTTAAAGACATCGTTTGAATAAATCCTCCAGAATATAGACTCTTATGTTTTAAGACTAGTGTATCCGGTCTCTTCCTAAATTCTAATAGCTTGTGATAAGAAGAAAAGAAGAATCTGGAAGTAAATTACATACAAGGTTTCAAATTTCCCCTGGCATTCAAGACTCCCCATGATCTGGTTTCCATTTATTTTTCCAGATTTTTCTATCAGTTTTACCTTCTAGAAATCTGCCATTCCAGTCAAATTAACCAAATACTATATTTTCTTGATTTAATTTGTACATTTATCCCACTTTTTAGTATCTCTGAAATGAAGAAGTGTTCTACGATCATTGCATCTGGATTACGGCCCTCTTTTACATATATCCTGTATTTTCTTCTCTCAGAGGTTAGGTGAAAGGTATTTTTTCTGCCTCGTTTACATCAGTTGAAATCCAACCAATCTTTACAGATGCAATTTGAATCCAAAATCTCCTAAAAACCCTTCCTGACCAGCCCTTCCAAAAGTTAATTTACTTTCTTCTGACCTACCGGGTAACCAAAATCTAAATTTAGAAATTCTGTACTACTTAATATGTAGTTACATGTGTCCCCATCTTATTTCTCCTCTCAGATTATAAGCAGCCAGGGGACCAAAACTGTGTCTCTCAAAACTTGCATTTCACACAGCAGGCACACATATTTTCCTCATTTCCATGATCAGTAAATACTACTTCAGTGAACGAAGGAATGTGTTAATAACAATACACAATTATATTTAAAAGAATGAACTTATTACAAATAATGGGAACAGTAACAATAGGAGAGGATGCCCATGGTTAGACAGGAAAAAAAGCAAGCTTAGAGCAGTACGTACAGAAGGTCATTTTTGCCAAATCAACAGCAAATTCCTCCCTGGCATAGAGGATATGAATGTTGTATTGTATACACAGAACGTTGTTTAGAAGAACACAATCCTAATGGTTAGCATCAATTATCCCTGGAAAGTAGGATGGAGTCCCTGAAATTAGGGAAGTTCACAAGAGATTTTCCCCCTTTAGTTGTTTACTTCACACACGCACACACACAACAAAAGTCAACAAAGTATACGAATTGGTTTTGCAGTGAAAATTCGAGGGAAAAAAGAGGAAAGGCCGGCTCTCTCGCAGGTATGTAGCTTTGCGGGGAAGGGGAAAGAGAAAGCCCAAAATTCAATACATAGAAAGTTGTGAGTTATGAGATATGACAACCAAGAAATAAGATTAATTCAGAAAACTATAGAAGAAAAATAAATGGTTTTCTGAACTCAGTTGTAACAGAATTCTGGGGCCTAATACGCTGGTTGCTTTAAAACCACGATCACACAAAAGAAAGTGGAAAGGTCAGGGCAGTGGGTCAGAGTAGGGAAGTCAGTTCCTTTAACAACAAAAACCCCCTCTTGCTTATGTTAAAGTATAACTGAAGCAAGATTCCTATTCAAGAAACATCTCTCAAATGTGTTTTTCTCATCAGAGTGGCCCCATCAGAGGTGTATTGCAGGTAGAAAACACTGTGTATTTACATGGAATCCCATGACACAGTTGATGTTAATTAGACACGCTGGATGAGTGAGATATTTATATCTTTACCTTTAGTAACAAACAGTTAACTTTTTAATTTAATTTTATTTTATTTTTTATTGCTAACCATGCACCGGGCACTGTGCTAAGTATTTTACAGGTTTTCTTTGATTGGTGACTCCTAACAACTCTATGACATTATTCTTCCCATTTCACAGATGGGGACAGTAAGACATGGGTTAAGCAAGTAATAGTATCAAGTTTGAACTCAGGACGTCTGTTCATTGATGCAGAATTCCTTATTCTTTGCCTCTCCACAAATATGCCTGTCACATAACCATACCTATTATTGCTACACATCCCACTGTTCCCGATTTCACTTTCTTACCACACGATTGCCCTCCTTTGTGCCAACATAACACAAGATTCACCATCACACAGCTAAGTTCTTCCAACCTCTCAGCTTCCTGTTTTTATTAGAAACATAAAGAACAGTTCTGCTGGAAAGCAGATGTTCCTAAATATCACTATTTCCCTTTGCTAACTTGTAGCTCTACCACTCCTTAATTCACCTATTGTCTCTTCCGGACAGTACATGCTTTCTGCTTTACTCCGTGTAGAGACAGAGAAGTATGCTAGTCACTGCGTAAAGCATACAGAGTAACAATCTCTTCCACACCAATTTTGAAGTCCAAAGAGGTTTGATAAATGAAAGACTTTTTATAACTCATTTGATATCAAATCCTGGCCAGACCTAACCTCATTTAGCAACAAAACCTGCCCTGAACTGACTCGAGGCTATTTTTGATCTTTATTGATCACAGTCAGTGTGAATTTTCATACATTTCACTGCTGAAATATCAATTTGCTTTATCACAGGGTGCTGTCCAGATCTCACTCAGGGTTTTATGTATGATATGGTATATTTACCTTTTTTACCCACCCAAGAGCCAAAAAATCCTAAATTACAAAATACTTCTGGACCCTGAAGGTTTCAGATACGTGATTTCAGACGTGTATTTCCTTTCTCTTAACACCCCACCTTTTTTTAAAGAGGTAAGCTAAGTGTTTTCCCAAGTCTAACAGTTAGATTTGGTGAATATATATAGATTTGTCTATGCCATGTTATACAAATACTTTGTAACTTTAGAAAACTTAGCTGTTACAGAGGAAAACTTTGTTTTCCCCTTCAGACCGTGTCTCATTGTGCGAGACTGCTTTGTTAGACCACTGGTTGGTTGTTTTACTAACTCTTTTGGAATACATAAATCAGTTTATAATTCCATGTGGCATCAGATTAACCATAAAGTGATTAAAATTAAGGTAATCCAGGGGCGCCTGGGTGGCTCAGTCAGTTAAGCGTCCGACTCTTGATTTCAGCTCAGGTCATGATCTCAGGGTCAGAGATAGAGCCCCACAGTGGGCTCCACACTGAGGTGGAGCCTGCTTAAGATTTTCTCTCTCTCTCTCTCTCCCTCTCTGCCCCTCCCGCCTTTGTCCCCCCGCCATGTGTGCCTTCTCCCTCTCTCCTTCTCTCTCTCTCTCTCAAAATAAATTAAATTAAATTAAGGAATCCAGATAAGGCTTAAATTTCTGACTGATCTGGGTTCTTTTTTAAATCTGAATTTTCTGGATACATTTACACAGACTCACAGGGTTTGTTTTCCCATCCCTCTGTCATGATTTTCTGGTATTCTGGTTGGCGTGCTCTCCCAACCTTTAGCGCTAAACCATAGCATCTGAAGATCCATTAAATCTGGCCCTTCAGAAATTTTAAAAACTGCCACAGAATTATCATTCATTAGCTGAAATTTTCCATGAGAGATATCTGAGTCACAAAATTTAATTCTAAGAGCCAAGGAAAGATTCCCAAACTAAGGAGACGGAAACGCACTTCTGACTTAAGGCACTTTCTTGCTTTTCTGTGGTAAATCAGTTGCTATGACAGTAGACTCACTCAGAGAACATGCAACTAACTGCTTAAAATAGCCAAGGAGCACTTTTCCCTAAGGAAGCAGATTCTGCAAGAAATTACTAAGTCTTACAGTATTTATATGAGCACTGTTTCAGCCGTCAATAACTAGAGTTACAGAGTAGGCTTGAAAACATCTGTTGTTTAGGGTTTTTAAATTTCAGCAGAGAAAAAAGGGAAATTCCTTAGTATTTAACACAGATAGATATATGCCTGTTGTTGGAAATGCCTTCCATTTGGTTCAAGTTGAAATCATTTTGATTTCAAGCCCACACTTTAAAAGCATTAATTAATCCTTATAACATCTGGGTGGCATAAAGAAATGCCATTGAGCCCGTTTTACAGGGCACTGATTAAAGATGCCAAGTATATTTCCACCTTAAAGTAAACTTTTCATTCAGAAATACAACTGAAGACCTCAGACTCTGCTCCCTGAGTAATTGCTATGGGATAGGACTGCTTTTCTCCATGTACTAAGTTATTCTTGGTGATGCTAAAGGTCTGCCCTTTCTCTTCACAGAATATTTGTTGAGCAAGCAATGGGATTGAGGACCTAAGGGATGCAGGAGGAGAGCAATGGGCTCCCCTCCATTTTCTGGGGGAGGGAGCATGCCAGAAGTGTTCCCGTGGCTTAGCAATAGCTCTCTCGGTTGCCATCCTCCTTAGCAAGCATCCAGAGTTCCTGATCCCTTACCTCCTCTTTCACAACGAGGCCAGACTGCTCTTCTCCAAATTCTTCTGTGGAGTTTCCCTCATTGGCCATTCTTGCACACAGACCTCACTCTGCTGCCAAAAGCAATAAACGGCCTGTCAGACTTGATGTGCGTGGGGCTATTACCAAATGGAAACTGAAAGGCAGAGAATTTCATCTCCATGTGGTACCAGGGCTATTTCAGAAAGCAGAAGTGCCAGATTCATCCTTTAGTGATGGTATTCACAGGGTAATTGGAGAGTACAGAGAAAAACCCTCAAGAAAATCTGAAGTAATATATTGTAGTTGGGGAATTCTGAAAAGAGAAAACATGCTACAGACTTTTCTACTTCTTCTCTCTTTTTAAACAGCTACCTACCTTGTTTATGTGCTAAGCACATAGTTCCCTAAATGGGGAACTCACTCAGATTCTCTCATCCTATAATATTTATTTTCTTTATTCTGCTTCCACTTAAAATTTTTCTCTTTCCCTCTTTTTTTTTTTTTTTTTTGGTAAATACACTTCTAAGGATACAGGAAATCCATTAGCACTTATTATCTGTTGAGCGAGCATGGTGCTTACCCAGCATGAGAAGCCAGTGAACGCAAATGCTCCAGGCTTGGCCTGCCCTCGGGGAGCTTACCTCCTGGGGACCTAAAAGAGCCTGAGGAGCAAAGCTGTCATAAACAAGTCACATGTGTGGTGCTGCTTTGAGGGTTTGGCATTTGTTGGAAACGAAGAGGATACGTCCATCTACATCTGACATTCAGGATCAAGTGTCAAAATGAAATCCTGTAGCAGTCTTTGGCATAACACCAAATTTGAATTCCAGGGGATATTCTGGGCATTACACTGGAGTTTGGGTAAGCACCATGCATGACCTAAAATAATACTAAAACCACTGGTTGAAAATCAAAACATTTTAAAGTTTATAATAAAAAGATACATTGGTATATCTCTGTATTCTTTGAATGGAATTTAGCCAAAGACAGGTGTTAAAAATTAGTCATTACAGTCAAGTGATTGTACCAGTTGCTCATTTATGCAGTGAATACGTGAGGGTTGCAAGTAGGGATTGCATTTGTCTGTCTTCTGGGGCCTCATTTTTTATTGGTAGTCCTCATGTCCCCCGCCCCCTTCCTGGAAGCTACAGATCTCACTTCTAGGTCCATCTACATTCCCACCATGTCTGAGGAGATGCCGTAGCCCCTCCCGGTTAGCCTCTGCTTGACTAACTTCACCCTTAGGAGATGCTGTCCTACTAGGTTTGCTTCGAATATGTAGGTTTTTTTTACTCTCTCCTCAGAAGTTACTACTATACACCCTTCAGGCTCCATGACAAAAAACCCCTTTGTCTAGAGCCAGCCCACACTCTGCCAAAGAAGGATTCCCTCATTTGGGAAATCAGACCCACTCAACAAACTGGCTCTGCTTTTAATGCTCTTGTGAGTCCAGGTTAAATGCTTTTGCTAATATAGTTGTCAAGAAATTGTGTTTGGGACCTGGGCTGAGAAACAGATGTCAAGATCTCCAGCTGCAGCCCTGTACCTGCAGACCAAGGTTAGCAGGGCCAAAGAACAGGACGTCCAATCAAGAGTTTGCCAGTCTTCCAGTTCCTAAATGAGGCTGAGAAAGAGAAAGAGATTTGGAAAAGTGCCTGGACACTACTCTTGAATAACCACATCAGGCCCCTTTTAATTATTTATAGCAAATAGACATAAATCTAAATGAATTTCAAGCTAGCAAGGGACATTATCTAAGTTCACTGGAAAGTGCTCAAGCCGTGGAGTTACTGAGGGATGCTAGGCCAGAGATGGACAGCCATGGGAAGCCAGTGAGCAGGCCAGGCCAGCAGAGCCATATGACCCCAGCAGGGCAGTAGACAGACTCTAAGGGGACAGTAAAGAGTTGCCCTCTTTCAGCATATCCTCTTCCAAGGATAATGGCCAAACACATTTGCCTGAGCAGTTCAGTGGAGGATCTCAGTACAAAAAGCAGATCCACAGGGTGCCTGGGTGGCTCAGTTGGTTAAGCGTCTGCCTTTGGCTCAGGTCATGATCCCGGGGTCCTGGGATCGAGCCCCACATCGGGCTCCCTGCTCAGTGGGGAATCTGCTTCTCCCTCTGCCTCTCCCCACTGCTCGCGTGTGCTCTCTTTCTCGCGCGCGCATGCTCTGCTCTTTCTTTTTCTCAAATAAAGAAATAAATAAAATCTTTAAATTTAAAAAAAAGCAGATCACGTAGAGGATCTCTGTACAAAATCTTGTAATCTTTATGAATATACCTCTGTAGCATTTCCTTTTGGACTTGGTATTACTAATATGTTTGCATGTCTCCCTGCTAGCTTCCACCTAGAAGTTATCTTCTGAGTTTTAACCAGTTATTCCAAATATTATCTCAAATCATAATTATTTATTCTAGCAAAAACCTCAGGATACTTATTCCATTTTTTTTTAACCTAGCCCAATAAATAACACCAGATTTGCATACATGGATGTCTACAACAACGACACGCAGCAGGCAGAGCCCAACCCCGGCATAATTCTGGGAGTTTGATCACCTTATGGTCCAGGAGGCACAGAGGCCTTAACAAAAGCATCCACTGGTATGATGTTTTGTATATGTCCTTCCCATGTTCCTCCATGTACATATATTTATATATGCATGGCACCGTTACCTATAAAGTAAAAAACTGGAAGCAACCTAAATGTCCAAAACTGGGGAAATTTTTATCGACATTGTATTATATCTAGAACATTCTGCAGCTATTTCAGTGATCTTTATAATATTATGTAGGAATATGGGAAAAGAATTTACGGGCCTGTTTAAGTGAAAAGGTCAGGATACAAAATTATTTGGATGGCTTGACATAACCTGTATAAAAATAAATGCGCACAGCAGGATGGGGGAGTACTGGAAGGATACGTGCCAACGCGGATAATAGTTGACATTTTGGGGTGTATGATTATATGCCATTTCCTTCTCATTTTTCAAAATTTTCACAATGTTACTACATTGTTTTTACACAAAACTGAGCATATTATACATACATACATACATACATGCATGCCTTGTCCAAGACAGTTTAAGACTGTGTTAGGCCGTGGATTTTAATATTATTAGTTATAAATAGAAGTAATAAAAGGTTTTATTCAAACTGGTTTAACCTAGGGTATTTATTGGAATTTATCATTAAAAAGTTCAGAAGATGGGGCACCTGGGTGGCTCAGTCGGTTAAGTGTCTGCCTTCGGCTCAGGTCATGATCCTGGAGTCCTGGGATCGAGCCCCATGTCGGGCTCCCTGCTCAGCAGGAGGCCTGCTTCTCCCTCACCCTCTGCTTGCCTCTCTGCCTACTTGTGCTCTCCCTCTCTCTCTCTTTGTAAAAAAAAAAAAAAAAGTTCAGAAGATGGTCCACCCCCAGGGTGAACTATTCCAGAAATGCATAGAATCCTCGGTGCTGGGGCCCCGTTACTCTTGACTCTGTCTTCCTGCATGTATCAGCCTTTTTGTCATACTTCCTCCCTTGTGGCAGAAAAATGGCTGCAGCAGCTCCATTTTAGAGAAAGAGGAAGGTCAACTTTTCCCCCAGTTATCCAACAACAATCTTTGCTTCACTCTGATTGGACCAGTATGGACCAGTTGCTGAGCCCAGGTGACTGCTACACCAGCTTAAGGTTAAATTATGCCAGCCACACACCCGTCTGTGGTAGGCTGATCACTTCACAGATATTTGCTGTCTCTCCGTGTGGGAGGATTATACTTCCCCACCTCACTGACATCGGGTTGAACCATAACTGCACTGGCTATTGAAATGCAAAATGCCAATATTCAATACCAAGACGTGACATAGTTGTTGAGCTCTACAGCTGGCTTCACTGCAGCCATTTTGTTCCTTCTGTCAGGTAGAAGCGTTTCAGAGTCAGGGTGTGGCTTGCCATACTCCCTTTCCCCTCTGCTGCCATCTCTGGCAATATTCCAAACAGAGGCTTCAATGTCAGCTTAGGTTCAAGAATAAAGATGAAACTGAATCGAGCCACAGACAACCCAGACTGCGCATGTAGCATGAGCACTACCTTTGTTATCATCCGCTGCTGAGATTTGGGGGTTGCTTGTTACTAAACATAACCTAGCCTACCTTGACTTGGCTTGAGTCTTAGCTTAGCCATTTCCCAGCTACATGAGTTGGATAAGTCATTTCACTTCTCTGCACTTATTCTCTTTATTTGCAAAATAGAGATGATATGTAAAACTCCTCATACATGCAGTAGTCCCCCCTTAACCACGGGGGATGCATTCCAAGGCCCCCGGTGGATACCTGAAATGAAGGATAATACCAAACCCTATAGATACTAGGTTTTTTCCTATACATACTTACTTATACATACATACTTATGATAAAGTTCAATTTCTAAATGGTACACAGTAAGATATTAACAATAATAACTAATAAAGTAGGACAATTATAACAACATACTGCAATAAAAGTTCTGTGTATGTGGTCTCTCTCTTAAAATATCTTCTTGTACTGTACTCACCCTTCTTGAGATGATGTGAGATGATAAAATGCCTACGTGATGAGATGAAGCGAGGGGAACAACGTAGGTGCTGTGACGCTGAGTCAGGCTACCACTGACCTCATGACATGTCAGAAAGAGGACCGTCTGCTTCTGGACTGAGGTTGACTGTGGGGAGCTGAAACCACAGAAAACCTGTGGAGAAGGAGAGACTGCTATACTCAAAAATGACAACTATTATTATTTGTTGATAATAAGAATGATAGTTCTTACTTCCATGGGGGATTTTCTTGGAATTTATCTGAGTGATTTTTAGGGAGGAAGAAAGACCATCTGAAAGAGGAGGTATATTGTATTCCTTTTTACCAAGACAAAGTTACCTAAAGTTTCAGTATATATACTAATTATCTGTAGATAGAATAAGAAATTCTTCCTCAAGATATAAATGTTAGTTCCTTGGAATGTTCTTTCTTTTTTAAGAAATAAAAAAAGATTAACCCAAAATTTCATATGGGAAAAATGCTTTCTCACGTTCAATACCAAAATGTGATAAAGCCATTCAACAGTACAGTTGGCTTCACTGAAGGAATTTTGTTCCTTCTCTGAGTTACCTATTATTGAAGATAGCCGAGCAATGGATATTGAAATAGATGATTTTTCTATTCCATTGTGAAAACTCTTGTGTTCCCCAAACCCCTTCCCATAAAGTGATGTATTCTTGTGTGTGTGTGTCTGTGTGTGTGTGAGAGAGAGAGAGAGAGAGATTATAGTCAGAGGAATGCACCTTAAAAGTAAAATTTCCACTTTATTCCTTGAAAATGTAATTATATCTAGACATGAATCTAAGTTGACTTGATTTTGTAATCAATAATTATTTTACATTATGGAACACATTTTCTACCTTAGACATTTATGTCTGACATCTGATATCTAGCATGTTTTTTCAGATTATGGGTTTTATCTTGCTTAGGTTTCTGGTATCCAGTAATTATGGTATAAGGCAATTATTTATTCCTTTAGATAAAAAAATATGCTTTGAAAAATGTAGTATAAACTAAATCATGGTTTAAATGCAATAGGGCAGTAGCCCTTACACACTGCTATGCAACAAAATTACCTGAAAGCTTACATACACACACACACACACACACACACACACACAAACTTGTGACTTACAGTCTCCGAAAGTAGGGCTCAAATTTTTTTTTATTTAAAAAGCTTCTCAGGGAGTGACATCACCAAGATGTAGGTTGTTCCTGACTTCTCTCCCCCTCACAAGAACAACTAACTAACTAATATCTGTTCAAGTATTAAGACACCACTGAGAGAATCCTAGAATATGAGGGTGAGGCCAAAGCACCCCCTTGCACCTCAGAGACCAAGACAGACTACATTAGAAAGGAGTTTGTTTCTGAGAGTACTGAGCTAGGAACATCCTTGCACACGTCTCATGGAGCACATTGGAAATAATTTCCCTTGAGTAGATACCTTTCAGTTATATTGCTAGCAAGAAGAATACGAGTAAGTTCACAATTATGAGACCATGTCAAAGTGTTGCATCAAGCTTTTTCAAAGTAGATACATCATTTTCATTCCCACTAGGATTGATCCCTGTAGATCTATATCCTCTTCAACAGTTGTTATGGTCAGATTTATTTTTCATTATAATTCTTATTTTTTTGCCAATAAAATGGACACACAATATTTAGAAAAATTTCTCAAACACCCAGATTTTGATTTCTAAATATCATTCCCCACTAAGAGGAACCAAGGATCCTTGATGAAAGGACTGATCCCAGGGCTGGGGTGGGGAAAATGTAAGATGAACTCAGAACATTTTCTTGTGCCAGAAAGTAGAAAATTGCCCAAAGAATGACTGAGGTCATGTCAAAGAACGCAGAACTCTGCTTGACAGGTCTCTTGCTGGCCACATCTGGGAAAATTTGAATATGAAAATAAAATAATAATAATCGATTATAATCCATTGAATAAAATAAGTTTATATTGATATATTCAGAGGAGAGAGTAAGGAAGGAGGAAGGAGGAAGGAAAAGCTCTTATAAAAGAATGTCAACTAATAAATGTGGAAGGGATAATGAAATTAGAAAATCAGTAATGAAATTAGAATAATCAATAGATGCTAAACCAATAGGTAAGAGTTTGATGAGGAATAGAAAGAATAGTTACATCATCTCAAAGTATCCCCCCATAAATTACATCCTAATGATAAAGGGAAAAAGTAAATTTACAGTGAAAAGCCTGGCAGGCACCCCCTGTACTGGCCTGAGTGGTGGCCCCTGAAAGATATGTTTATGTCCCAACCCCCAGGATCTGTGAATGTGACCTTATTTGGAAAAAGGGTCTTTGCAGATATCAAGTTAAAGATTTAATGAAATCATCCTGAATTACTTGGGCCTTAATCCAATGACAAGTGTCCTTACAAGAGACAGAAGAGAAGAAGGCAATGGACAGAGAGAAGGAGGAGAAGGCCATGTGAAGCCAGAGGCAGAGAAGCTACGAGAAATGCCAACAGCTACCAGAAGCCAGAAGATTCAAGGAAGGATTATACCTTAGACTTTCCAGAGGGAGTACAGCCCTGACAAACATCTTGATTTTGGACTCTGGCCTCCTCACTGTGAGAGAAAACTTTTTGTTTTGAGCCACACAATTTGTAGGATTTGTTATGGTAGCCCTAGGAAAAAATATACCACCTTAACCAAATGATCAGTGTTAATATCACCAGTAAAAGATTTAACCCACATCATGTGGTTCTTTTTTTTTTTTTTTAAGATTTTATTTTTTTATTTATTCGACAGAGAGTTAGCGAGAGCAGGAACACAAGCAGGGGGAGTGGGAGAGGGAGAAGCAGGCTTCCCGCCGAGCAGGGAGCCCGATGTGGGGCTCGATCCCAGGACCCTGGGATCATGACCCGAGCCGAAGGCAGACGCTTAACGGCTGAGCCACCCAGGCGCCCCCATCATGTGGTTCTTGATGAGATGCACTGAGAAGCTCACAGCATCACTCACATAATATTCCTGCCAAAACTGCACAACCTGAATCCAACCATAAGGAAATAGTGGTCACATCCAAATTGAGAGCCATTCTCCAAAAAAAGTCATCTGTACTCTTGAAAAATGTTGGGGTTATAAAAAACCAATGGAAGGCTGAGGAACTGCTCTAGATTAAAGGAGACTAAAGAAATACGACAATAAAATACAATAAGTGTCCTTCACTGGAAACTGGTCTGTGAAAAAATAGTCATTTGGGGGGATAACTGGCAAAGCTTGAATATTAGACTGTGGATTGGCTAATAATATTGCATTAATCTTAAAGTTCCTATTTTTGTTACTCAAACCATGATTATGTGAAAGAATATCCTTGTTTCTAGGAAATAAACACTGAATATTAAGGGGTACGGGGTCATACTGTCTGCAACTTATTCCCAAATGATCCAGAAAAAAAGTACCTATGCATACATGTAGAAAAAGAATGAAAATGTACATCTGGAAAATATTATATTATATTATACTCCATATATAATATTTATATATTATAAATAAATGGTACAAAAGAGTTCTTGGTACTATTATTGAATTTTTCAGTAAATTTTAAAATTATTTCAAAATAAGATATTTTTTAAAAGCTTACTAGATTATTCTAATGTGTAACCAGGTATGAAAACCATTAAAATTCACTTGTTAAGGCAGTGGTTCTCATCTGGATGATTTTGCCTCCCAGAAAACATACAGAAGTGTCGGAAGAGATTTTTGATTGTCAGTGACTGCAGATGGTGGCGGGCAGGGACTCAGGGATCTGGAGTGTTACTCTTGGCTAAGGCCAGGGAGGCCGCCAAAATGGGAAAATACACAGGACAGCTGCCCACAAGTAATCATCTGGCCCAAAACGTCAAAAGTGCCATTATTAAGAACCTTGCTTTAAGGAAATGATACACCTTCACTAATAGAACCAGATTCTAAGTACTTATGGAAAATGGAACCAAGTGTACAATAGGTGTAGAATACTTACCACAGCAACATTTTACATCAACAAAAGATTCCCATTTTATAGGTAAAAATATATTTGCATTTCAAGACTTGGAAATCACATACAGAAATGCATACAATCACATGTGACACCATACATCAGACAAGAATAGTAAAGGAAGGGAGAGCATAGAAGTCTGGCTCATTCATTCTAACATCAACCAAGTAGCTTTCACAATATTAGAAATAAGTCCACTGCAAATGTGATTTCAAGGCATTCGAACAGCTCAGTGAGAAAGATAAATAGACTCCTCTCAAACTTATGACTATACTCATAAAGCAGTATAAATATATTATATTTACTGGTTACCTAGGGTAATCCATAGCACTTCTTTCTACATCTAATGAGATTTCCCGTTTCTATATTTTTAGCATAGGAGAGCTACACAAACATCACCATAACTAATGAGTAATGAATCAGACAGTATTAGTCAGATTTTCACTTCACAAACAATCCACAAACCTCAATGACTCTCAGCAGCAAACATTCATTTCTTATTCATTGGTCTGTGCACTGGCTGAGTTGACGGCTTCAAGTTCAGGTCTGCTCTTCATGTCCCTCACTCTGGGACCAGTAATCACCTGGACAGATGGCCGCTACCTCATGGCACATGACAGACACTCCAGAAGCCAGGCCAAACTCTGCAAGCACATTTAAAACCTTACTCACATCACATCTGCTAATATCCTGAACATCTTTCCAGGTCAATATAGTTTTATCTCATTTTAACTGTTGCATAGTATTCTGTAGTGTAAGAATGCCATTATTTATTAAGTCTCTTATTAATGTGCCTTTGGATTATTTCCAATTTTCTCCTATTATATGTGATGCTATGACAAACATCCTTGTAGCTAAATTTTTATCTGAATTAACCATTCATTGTTAAGGAAAAAAAAAAAAAACACCCAAAAGTCGAACTTCTGGGTCGAAGCACAGGAACAATTATTTTCAGAAGGTTTTTCTTCTCAGTGTTATCTGGCATTAAAAATCAAAGCGTCAGGGTTAGGCGGTTGGTTGGTGATATGAGGATTTGAGATACTCACCACATATACGTGGGTGGGTAGCCATGAGAGGACACCGGAAGAGAAGAGGGGGAAAGAGAAGAAGGGAGAGAAATTGAATGTGAGAACTATCCAAATCCAATATAGAATGATACCAAACACTATATAAGAATTACTGGTTGTAGTAGGAAACCCCTCTGAACAGCCAGTTGTACCCTTGTTGATTTGTAAATGAAATAAAAAACCAAACCACTCAAATCAGAACATATGTAAAGGTTGCAAAAATTTAGTGATTTTTATAAAACATACAAATATACAGCTAGTAAATTATTGGATCTAAGAATTTTTAACTACAATCTACTACCTTGATCTCCTTTTCCCAATAAATCATTAAGAGCAGTGGTTCTCAACAGGGGTAGGTGGGTGTTATAGTTATCTATTGCTATGTAACAAATCACCCCAAAACGTAGTGGCTTAAAACAACAATTTGTTATCATCACTGATGGTTCTGTGGGTCAGCTGGGCTCAGGTGAGCAGCTCTCTCATGGTGCCTCTCTTGTAGGCACCAAGTAACTTTCACAATATTAGACAATAAGTCCACTGCAAATGTGATTTCAAGGCAGTCAAACAGCTCAGTGAGAAAGATAGACTCAGATATTAGCTGAGGCTGAATCATCTGAGAGTTCAACTGGGTTGAGTGTCCAAGATGGCTCCCTCACAGGTGTAGTTGTTGGTTATGAGCCTAGCTGAATGTGTCAAACTGAGTGGCCAAATGTGGTTTGTGACCCCCACAGCATGGTGGCTACATTCACAGATGGAGTGTCCTGAGAGGGTGTGTCCCAAGAGGGAGTGTTCCAAAGTCCCAGGTGGTAGCTACAAGGCTCTTATGATCTAATCTCAGAAGTTCCAGAATATTTCTTCTGCATTCTTTTGTTTCAGCAAATCACTCAGGCCTTCCCAGAAGCAAGGGGAGAAGAATTAGATGCTGACCTCTTGATTAGGGAGCAGCAAGTCACACTGCAGAGAAGCACGTGGGATGGAAACTATTATCATGGCCATCTCTGGAAGATGAAATCTGCCTCTGTGGGGGAGTCAGGGAGAATCCTCGGAAATTGTTGACTAGTTTTTCATATGTTTATGTCTTTCTCTGAAGAGAATCCTAAATATTAAGAAGCTTCTCAAAGGAATCTACGAACAAAATAAATAAATAAATAAATAATGGAAACCATCCCTAATCTAGGTGGATTATGGTGTGTTACATAATTAAGTTTATTTTATACCCTAATATTCCTTTTTAAAGATATTTAGTCTCTGCCACTAACTTAGAATTGTTCAGCATCTAGCTATGATTCACTAAGAAATTCGCCCAATTAAAATTGTTAAAAAGATGTCAGATAATTCTGTCAGTGTGAGTGACTACAAGTTAAATAAAACCAGATACACATAAACACACACACACACTCATGGACATGTACATAAGTACGTTCTGAATTTTAAACAGAGGAGCCTGATTACATGGGGTTTGTATTTTAGACCACTGTTGCCATGAGAGCTACCTATATTTGATACTTAAGAGAGCTCTAACAGACTATTAATATTCTACACACAGTTCAGGGAACATGTCTTTTTAGCTGCCTGCAGCACAGTCCTGCACAATGCACAATGATTTCTACCATACAGCCTGAGATTTGGCTACTTTTATCTCAGCATATGTAACTATAGCTGTTATTATTGGTCACAAAATGACCTGGTTTTTATTACAGCATTGGACTCTGCGACCCCCCAGAATCTTTGACTGCCTGGCTCCATTTTTAGTAAGAACTCTTTCTGTCTGTTTATGCCCCTCTACTTGCTATTAGTTTCATGAACTTATGTCGTCTGGATTTCAGTGGTGGAGGGAAGAGGAGGGCAGAGAATTTGGGAAGGGATGCAGGAATCCCCAGCCAGCAACATCCTCCACAAGAGGTTGGAAGAAGCCCTCCATCAGTCAACAGGCCAACCACAGTCCTGGGCCAAAATACATGTGAAAATTCAAGATATACAATGAACTAACGGGGGAATTTTGTTGCTGCTGCTGTTGAGATTGATATGTCTCTTATGACTCTTTTTATCTGCATGTTCATCTCTGCTCTCACCCTCTTCTCAAGCATTGCCTTCTTAGGAGACTGGGTCACTTATTCCATAACATTCTGGACTCTGCTGATTTTTTCAACATGGTTCCCATCTCCAGTGTTTCCGTAACCCAGAAGTTAGATATACAGGCTTGATTAGATTCTGGGCTAACGTTTTTGCCACGGATGTCTCGCAGGTACTCCTCTGTACTTCTTATGACATCACACCAGGAAATACATGGTATCTATTTGCCCTGCCTTTAATGATGCTGATTGATCAGTAGATCGAGATGATGACTGCCTGATTCCTAGTCGTAAAGTTGTGGAGTGACCTTTTGGCTCCCGTGGAATAATATCCAGTTCCTCATTAATATTTTGCTTCTTAGTTTTAGCTTCCATGAATGTTTAGTACTTGAATCGGTTATTTCATTAGATGTAAAATGGTGAATTTTTCTAATTTTATCATTTCTTCTACATTTACTAGCTAGAATACTTGTGTAAGAACACTTTCCCTCACTAACTAGGGCTATATTTTAACATTTTTAAAATAGAGTTTTCACATGAAAAGCAGATCAAGACTTATTTTTCCCATTAATTACTAATTTTCAGAGGATGAGTTAATAGACTACCTCCAATAGTGATAAATGAATTATGTTTGTTACTTTGTCTTTCTCTTTTGAGTATCATTATAAATTCAGGCATATTTATTTAGTTATAGTGTTTCAATAAATTGCCATCACTTTTCTTGTTGATAGTAAAATTGTCCACCTTTAGCCAGCATAACAAAATGATCTCGTTCGGTTGGTCATTTGCCACTCCAAGCCTGGAACCAGATCTCTCCAAGAATCCCTGCTTCCTTTAGTGGGGAATGGTAGTCAGAGACCACTGTTTTGGTGCTGACATTCTCATTATTACTGGGTTGTCATTGCTACTGGGGTTCTTCTGTGGTCAGAACTGAGGTATTTTAACATTTTAAATTTTAACAAATTCATATTCACAGTTCAAATATATTTGAATATTAGATATATCAAATTCAAATTTCAAATATTCAAATAGTTTAAACCTAATCAAAATAACCTACTGGTAATTGTCGAATCATTATATCATACACCTAAAACTAATACAACACTGTGTTGATTGTACTTGAATTTAAAAAATAAATAAATAAAATTTTTGGAAATTTTGTGGTTTTTTTTTTAAGTTTTATATTTATAGCTTCCTTCTCTTAGTGAAAATGATGGTTCTTACCAACATTATTAACATCATTACAGTGTTAACATACTTATTGTATGTTACTATATTATACTATAGTATACTATACTATACTTAGTAATATATACTTATAATATAGTATACTATAATAACTTTAAGATATCAATATAATATAGTATAATGAAATATAGTAATATTATTACTAACAATCAGGCACTGAATGAAGGTGACGATTTCCTTGTCTTTTTGCGAGACGATATTCCAGTTAACGATAGGGAATATACCTTATGTTCCAAAATACCCAACGGACCTAAGTATAGGCCAAAGCTTCTCATTTGAGGAAGAGGAAAGGTCTAGCTAGGTTAATGGTCAGACCGGCTTCAGTTACCCTGTCTCCCCTCCACCCCTGCCCTGAGAAGAGAGGAGAAAAGGCCCAAGAAGAGTAGAGAGTGGGGATGCATTGGCCTGTTGATAGAGCGGAGCCAGAGACCTTCGTTCTGAGCCCCGCCCTCCGGGACTGCTGGGTGACGTCCGCCGGCGAGATATGCCCCCAGGCGCTCGGAGCCAAGACTGGTGAAATGCGAGGCTCCTGTTTACCTGTGCTCAGGGTCTCGACAGCAACTGCAAGCCTGAGACGGCCGGACACTTCACTGCAGCATTGGGAGGGTTTCGCAGCCGTTTGGCACTTGAAAAAAATAAATCGTATAAATGAAAAGTATATTCTCCCTCCCAGCCCCCAGATCATTCAGAACATTCCATAGGACAGCATGTGGCACCAGCCTGACATTTTTGAGTGCATCACAGGGCTTGTTGCTATTATTTATCTTGTTCTTATCACGTTGGTATTTAAGCACCTTATCGCTAGTCAGGAGAGAAAAGGTCCTCTTTCTTCCGTCTGTGTTTTTCAACCAGTGGTTCGGGAGTCCTGATACGCTTGCTCTTCTTTGAGCTATACTCATTTCTGCTGGGAGGCAACCACAAGGAAAACACAGGTGAGGCGTGCAGCCCTCGGGGAGGCAGCAGGTGGGAGGAGAATGATCCGGAAAAACCAAAGAAAGGGCTTTGGTTCTTTAGGTAAACTGAAATCTGTTTTCTCTCCCTTTGAGACACCACAAACTAACAGTCTCGCTTTCTTCCCTTCTCCTTTTCCTCTTATGTTTTGCCCAAATCCGTCCTTTCCGGCTCAGAAAAGGAGAGGTAAGCTGCTCCAGTCCAGTTCTCTAGCTCCTGTCTAATTAATTAGGCCTGGCCCCCAGGACTCCTGCTCCTGTCGCCTCACCTGTCTGCAGCCTGTGGTATTCTTGGAAACCTGCTCAGTTCAATCCATCAACATGAATTACTGGGAACAATTTGGCCACTCTGTTTCATATTCTTCTAGCCCTTTCCTTAACCTCTTATATTCACAGGATATTTGCTTAAAGCAATAATGTCAATCACTAATGTAATCAGCATCCCAGAGCTTGCTAGAAATACTAGGTCCTCTACCCTGTATTTAAATTCGGATCTAATACGGTCAAATGATAGTGGGGCCCTAGTGATACTGATGAAGGAAGTCCAAGGCTTGCACTTCAAGAAGAAATGGCTTCAACGTGAGAGGAGTGGAGGAAATAAAGGCTAATCCTCAGATCCTGTCCATGATGCCCATGCCCCATACAATGAGTGTCAGGGGCGAATCTCAAAAGCACTGACAGTGCTTGAGTGAAAGAAGCCAGACACCAAAAGAGTGAAGAGACAGAAATCAGATCAGTGATTATTTGTGGGAGGGAGAGGGATTGATTGGGAAGGCATTTGGGGGGAACTTCTTGGCGATGAAAACATCTGTAACTTGCTCATCAAGGGTGCACACAGGAATGTATGCCTCTGTCAAAATCTATCCAATTGTACATTTATGATCTGTGCTTTTCATTGTATGCAAATTATATCTTAAAATTTCTAACTCGAATATGCCTACTTTGGGTGATGATAAAAAATATTTTTACCAATTTTTTTTGCCAAATTGTATTTTTTAAAGGTATGCAAAAGGCAAAAAAAAAAAAAAAAAAACCCTTTCAAGATAGAAAATGAGGGGCGCCTGGGTGGGTCAGTCGTTAAGCATCTGCCTTCGGCTCAGGTCATGATCTCAGGGTCCTGGGATCAAGCTCCACATCGGGCTCCCTGCTCAGCGGGAAAGCCTGCTTCTCCCTCTCCCACTCCTCCTGCTTGTGTTCCTGCTCTCACTGTGTCTTTCTCTGTCAAATAATAAAAAAAAAAAAGATAGAAAATGATTTAACAGAGTGCTGAAAATATGGCACGCACTCAATAAAAATGTATTGATACCTAACAGCCATGCAAGGGTACTTCATTGTGTAAGTTGGTTTACAAGATGCCTCCTTTCAGCCCAACATTATGGTCAAATTCAGCAGTATCTACAAGATTAAAATTTCCCAGCCCTATAAAAATATTTTTAGTAATCCTCCATTCCATCAATCCAGTTATACCGCCTTTTCATGAGAGTACAATAAATAAAATCAATACCTTTTATTACTTCACCACCAGAAACTTAACTACGCCCAGATTCAAAGGCATAAGCCTGCCTGCAAGGCTGCTGCACGCTTCGAGGAGTATTTTATGAGGAAAGCATACTGTTATAATTTGGTATGAATAAGGAAAGCTACCTTTAAATCATAAGAAGTATTTCTTAGGTTGAAGAGGTAGATATAAGGGCTATCAATCCCCTATGTCTGATTTCTAGCTGGATAAATACAGAGGGAAAAGTCAGCTTTCTTCTGAAGAAATAAAATTTCCTGAAAAACATATACTGGATGAATTTTATGTTTCTATAATGAAAAGTATACACTGTGAGGTCTCAGTGTATACTTGCAGATTGGGCAAATGGCTCGGTAAGACTTATCTTTCTTAATTGTCTTGTGCTTCTAGTGGGAACTGGTCTCATAATGTGTATGTGACTGTTTTCCTTTATGTTTTCACCCCCTTTGAGGACTATGACAAAAAAAAAAAAAAAAATCAAAGAACCAACCAAGCAAAAATGCAAATCAAACTAAAGTTTCAGGCTAAAAGATAATTTACGGTTAGATTATGTATCCACAATGCTGAAGATACCAATTTAAAAACATTCTTTACCAATAGGAACTCCCCTAAATATTTTCAGTTGTTTTGTCACTAGAGAATTCACATATAGAGAAGAAATAAACAATAAAACATTATGGGACAGCTATTACTGGAGAAATAAGATTTTCTTTTTCAATTTCTAGAGGATAAAAATTTTAAAGGGAAAAAATAGAAATAATGAAGAAAGTAAGGACAATTCAAAAACTGGGAAGAGCTTTAAATCCTTGAACCACATATAAAAATTTTCATTTTGTTATAAAAGAATTAGAACTTTAACAATTCAAACTCTATATATTCCAGTGATCTCCAAGTGTGATTCCCCCAACCAGATGCACCAGCTTCATCTGGGGTCTTGTTTTAAATGCACATTCTGAGGCCCAACCCAAGCCTACTGAGTCAGAAGCTCTGGGGGCAGAGCTCAGCCATCAGTGTTTTAACAAGCCCTCCAGGTGATTGTGACACAGGGTAGATAGAGTCTGAGAACCACTGATTTATTCCAAAAACATTTATGGGGTACCCATTGTGTGCCGGGCTCTGAGAGAGCCATCGGGGACACAAAATAAGGAATTAACACGATCCATCATTTAATCAGTCACAAAGAAAAAGAATATTAGCGAGGAAAATCATTTTTTTAATATAGGAAAATAGGAGATATGCCAGCTAGAGCCGGATCAAGTAGAACTGCCAAGAACACTGAGGAATTCTTCTGAGGTTGGGCAATCATGCTCAGTCAGAATTACCTAGAAGGCCTTCTCCAGACCTCTGAGATCACAAGCTCCTGGAATGGGGCTCAGGAAAACTGTATTTTTCACATTTCCTCCCAGTAATTCTGCTGTTTACTGGAGTTTCTAATGATGCTGCTGTCGGGGCGGTCTCAGACTCTGAGCTCTCACCACCTCCCCCCTGGCCGTCTCTCCAGGTGTGGTCTGTGGATCACCTGCCCCCAATACCTCTGGGAAGGGGAGATATGAGCGCGCTGACATGTAGAATGCAGATCCCCAAACTAAACCACTGAGTCAGAATCTTTGGGGACAGGACTCAGGAATATGCACTTTTTACAGATTTTCAAGTGATTTTTAAGCACACAACAAACTGCCCCCAAGGAGCTACTTTTCAACTCTCCACCAGTCTAGTCTCCAAAGGTCTCCTATCAGAAAATGCTCCCCTCCTTCTTCTGTCTCTTGATATGTATGGTGGATAAATAATGGCCCCTCCAAAACATCCACATGCTAATCCCCAGAATCTGTGAATCTTGCATGGCAAGAAGGACTTTACAGATACAAAGAAGATGCTTGAGATGGGTGATTCTCCTGGATTATCTGGATGAGTTCAGGGTAATCACAGAGCTCCTCTCAAGAGGGAGGCTCAGGGATTGGAAAAGAGATGTGACAGAGAAAGAAAGGATCCGAATCCGAGAGAGCTTCAAAGGTGCTACACTGCTGGCCTTGAAGATGGAGGAGGGAGCCACAAGCCAAGAGAGGCTGTTGGTCGTTAGGAGCTAAAAAAGGCAAGGACACAGATTCTCCCCCAGGGTTTCTGACTCAGGAGGTCTGGGGTGGAGCTTCCCACTCTGCTGCCTGTCAGGATCATACTTTGAAAATGGGTTGCAATATCGCCTACACATTAACATCACATGGGGACTTCGAGTCCCCGTGCCCCACCTCAGGCCTTTTATATCTGACACGCTGGTGATGAGGCCAGCTAACAAAATTTTCAACCTCTGCAGGTGATTCCAATGTGCAGCCAAAGTTTTGAACCTCTGCCCTCAAGGCCAAAATAACAGTGAAGACGCAGTGTGAGTAAATGCTGGGGAGAAGGGGCAGTAATGGTGATCTGGAGATGTCCAACCCTTTGGCTGCCCCTGGACTCTAGGATCCCCTCGTAAGAAAATGTGTCTCCTGTCTAAAAGGTGAAGCTCAAAAATGGCATCTGATCTAGAGAAATAAGAATATGATGTCACAACATACTGTCCAGTCCAAAGATAGGACATTCCCATTCGATGTTTGTGCTAGGGGCAAATGGTAACCTGTTGGAAATGATGATACAATTCTAAATACTGTCTGTCTGTTTAAAAATGCATGATAGTTTCATAGTAAATTGCAAGACAAGCCCTTAATCTTCCTTTTTACAGAAAGATTCAAAGGAATGGTAGTTTCTTATATTAAGTAAAACAAAAGGTTCAGTACCTTACCTCTCAATTAGCCCCAGTGTTTTCTGTTTTCAGGCACTTAATGTTCCGTGCTTCATATCCAAATATTTCTCTGTTCCTCACATCTACATACCCTATTTTTATTGTCAGGAATATTCATTGTTTCCACACAATGTCTAATTACTCATCTGTCAGACACTACTCAATTCAGGTTTTATTATTTTAAACCACAGTTTTCTGTTGAGACCTACATGACCAGGAACTTAGATTACCTACTGATATACTATTTTTGTTCCTTTTTGAAATAAACTGCAAAGCACTACTACTTTCTAACACACAGCCTTAGCCCTACTGCTTAATGTCAGAGGAGCTCTGAAAATAATTGCCTTGTAAGAGGATGATTTTTTTTTTCTGTTATATGCCCCCGGTCGTGACTTTAATCTGTTCAGAAAACTCTGATACACGACCTGATATATTTACTCATTTTCATGCTAGATTTGATTGATATATGTACAGAAAGATATTTTACTTTGGATCGTAGCACCTATCAACAAATATCCTAATCTCTTAAGCAAATGTTTTTGTAACATACTGTAAGAAAGAACTATTCGAGTCACATTTACTTCTTCCAGGCTATTTGATGTAAAAATTCCTTAAATATTTACTTCTGCATATAAAGGAAATTTACAAGTTCTTTCTGCCTTTAACCTGCTGGTAGGAATCTAACCTCTAAACACTTTCTTTTCAGTTTGTTTTCAGGTAATTGTGAAGGGTAAGACCTGAAAGAGTGACCCCTACTCCAAACCACATCTGACTATTTTAGCTTATTTCGTTAAAAGACCCTAAGAACTCATATATTGTAACACAGTGTCAAATCTCCTCCAGAACACACACCAGATTTTATTTATGGTATTACTTATTAATTAAAATCAGTCCACAGAAAAAATTAAATGAAGGTGAATTATAAGATTTACTTCATCAGTGTCGAAGAAATTAAAATATAAAAATGTATGTCAAATGGGTTACTTAAAAGCAAATGAGTTACATACATGAACATAAATTTAACTATTTTTCAACTGGAGGGGGGATATCTCTGAATTTAATCAAATTAAGGCCACTCATACAAACATATCAAAGACATGAAATTTTAATCTGATTTTTATTTCAACTTAATATGACAGATTATTTCCAAAATGTACATGTCTTTGTTGCTATTGTCTTGATAATATATGGTGGCTGAAAAAAATTCACATATTTTAGGAAAAGTGGAAGTTGGTATATTCCACCCTTATACTCCCATGTTTTTGTAAACATAAATGGGCCCATATTTTACCCATAAACACCATACTTTAACTTCATGTTTGTTGTTGTTGGATAGTTTTCCACATAAATACATTAAGATTTCCATGGTAAGATCACACTTGTAGGCCATTTCAATGTTTGGATATAGTCTAATATATTTAACCAATCCCCTATTGATAGACATTTAAATTATTTCAATCATTCAATATTGTAAGCAACTTTGCAAGAAACAACCTTGTAGCATGTATTCAATTATTTCGTTAGAGTAAATTCCTAGGAGTAGAATTGCCGGGTAAGAGAATACAAACACTTGAAACTTTTATATCTGTTGCTAGATGTCTCCAAAAAGGTTAAGCAGAATTTCACTCTAAGGTACGAAAGTGCTTGTTTTCCTCTGTGTTCACCAGCAGGTTTAAAAACAAACAAGCAAAAAAACTTATTGAAATATATTTACATATCATAAAATTTACTTGTTTTAAGTATGCAATTCTGTTAATTTTTTACTAAATTAACAGAGTTGTATAACCTTCTACCACAATCCAGCTTTAGAATATTTCCAGCACTCCCCAAAGGCCCCTCATGCCCATTTGTAACCATTCCTCACTCCCAACCCAGTACCAGGCAACCACTAATCTACTTTTTGCCTCAATAGATATGTCTTTTTTCCATTTGTCATATAAATGGAATTATACAATATGTGGTCTTTTGTCTCTGGCTTCTTTCACTTAGCATAATGTGTTTATAGTTCATCCATCTTGTCTCATGTATCCATTCTTCATTCCTTTTTGTTGCCAAACAGCATTTTTTATAATTACCCCCACACACCAAAAAACAAAACCAAAAACCAAAAAAAAAACCCCAACTTCTATTCAAAAAAGGGAAGATGCTGGACGAATGAGTCATTAGTCTATAGCAGTTGTGCTAGGCAAGAATTCTGAAAACTCCTACCTTTAGGGTGGAGAAGTGCTTTGCCTTGACCTTGATTCTGCTTTCTGTAAGAAGCCTGCATCCATGGTTGTTGGTTTTGCCCTCTGGGAGGTTTTTCCTGGTCCATCTCCATCTTGGTCATATTTACAGTGGGAATGGAGACTTTCTCCAGGGGAACCAAACCATTTTTTCAGCTCATTGGTTGCTCGTGCAGGCTTGGAGGTCCAAGCTGATTTTAAGGCTTAAGCATTCAAAGACATTTTTAGTCCAGAATATGATTTCTTTGGCAATATGTTTTTACTTAGTAGGCTTCTAATCCATTTGCTTCCACTCCGTTCCACATGCCAGGAATCCCACCCAAAATTCTTTCCTAATTATAGTTATCAATCCTGATTCCTTTCCTTGCTTCCTCACCTTCATGCCTTTCTCGAATACTTACACAACTAAAGGCCAGCATCCTTGAGATCATATGGGAGTCTGGACAAAGAAGACTATGCCCTTAATCTGGTCTTGGGCCATCACTTAAAGGCCTTTTCAATCATAGTTCCTATTATTTGGGATCTGGAAACAGTTAGCTTTCCAACTTTTTGATGCCCCAAATTTCTTCTCTCCAAATTTCTTTTTATTTCTACCTGAAAATCATCTAGCTATTGACAGACTGATTTTTTCTTCTAATATCCTCCTAGCAGAAACCAGTAAAAACCAACACACTACAAAATTCTGTTTTCCAGTCTCTTCCCCTAGAGCTACAGGTGCAGTGAGTGCTTGATCTACCCTCGAGCTATTGCCAGCAACAGACTTAATACATATTTTATCGCTATATTACATGGATCTGTACCATCCCATCTTCTGATACGGGTACCTCACCCCCCAACGCCAATTCCACATATTTTAGGGTTTTTTTAGAGAGTTGTACCTTGTACCTCCAATGCCAACATTCCCATCAGTTAAGATTATGCTAACACTAAAATGAATATACCCCCCAAATATTGGTCACTTAACATAATAGAATTTTATTCTCACATACAGTATCAATTAGAGGCAGTGGAAATCAAGGGTATTCTGTTCCCCAATCCTTCAGAAAGAGTCTGACAGATGCTCTGCTCTCTCAACTGCCTTTCGGACTCACCTTGCATTGACATACAGCCGGGAGATGAGGGGAGAGAGGCTTGAGCATTGTGTGAGAGGTGATCACAGACCACACCGGGAATGTACATCATTCCATCATTTCTGCCCATATTCCCGTGGAAAGAATTTCTTCTTGAGTTCGCATCCAACTGCAAGCGAGGCTGAGAAATGTATTCTCTCTTTGTGCCCAGGAGGAAAATCAAACAAGTCTGGCAAACAGAGAGCCAATGTTTGCCCTAGCATCACATAAAACATTTAGCTTTAGACTTAGGAATTCCAGTGTTAAAGATCTTTGTTAAGAAAATATCCCAAAATACAAGATGTTTATTCTGAAGTCACTTCATGTCCCCAAATAAATATATAAATAAATAGAACATGAAAGGTACAGCCCATTTATGGAATGGAATATTACACAGCAACTAAAAATATTTTTATTAAAAAATTTAATCATATAGGAACACTTTTCTGATATGATATTAAGAAAAATAGAACATAAATTTTACACATGATATGTGTGTATATATATATATATATATATGTTATTTTTTTAGAGAGACAGGCATAATTACTGGAAGTAAATGTGTAAAAATCATAACACCCATAATCTGTATGATAGGATTATAGATTCATCAACTTTTTCTTTTATGATTCTTCTTATCCAAATTGCCCATTATAATCAGAAATAAAATACACATTTTTCTATAATGTAATAAATTCATAACCATACTTAGGTCTTCTAGTACTCCAAACACCTCAAATGTCACTATCTTTAATAATGAATTCAGGAAAGTAGTATTTTAATAACATATCCTTTTCCTTTATAAAGTGTAAGAAATTAATATTATCATTATTTAATTACATATTCTTGAAAAATACCTTGATATGAATAAGGTGAATAAGGTTAAATAATTTCTTCAGAGATCACCTACTATAGGAATGCAATTTTTAACTTATACCTCCTTACCTACAGTGCCTTCTGTTTTTTGTTTTTTAAATTTCTTTTGCAAAATGTCCACATCCATTTCCAAAAAGAATATCTTCCCTCTCTCTCTCTCTGTCTCCATTCCTGCAAAATATACCCATAAAACCACATTCAACTGAGCATTGGCAGATGGTGTCTTATCACTCGTCAAGGTTTTCAGTTATTTTCAGCTTATTTTGTGTATGTCCACCTGCTTCTGTGTTGGAGGTAGACAGACAAAAAGGCACCTGAATCACTAGGTTTATCATCACACTGTTGGTTTCTTAGAGTATAGAATGGATGGTGGCCACATTTCATGAACAGTTTCTATCAACACCTGGCCCATTTCAGATTCTTCATGATCAGATCCCAAATCTCAGATAGTCGCCTGAGATGAAGCTCTAATTCTCACCTATATGTCCTATATGTAGTACTGCATCTATCGATTATCGTCAAGTTAAGGGCTGTTGATTTTTCTGTTCACATTAAGGGTTATTTTTGTTAGAATGAATAATGCCCATCTTTCTCAGCCATCGTGGAGCTGAGACTACTAGTCTGAATTTTTGGTTAATTAACCTACATGACTCGCTATCTGTCTTCCCATCCAAATGTGCTCCCATGGGAATTTGTCAACATATGCACAAGATATTGTGAAAAGAAATCAAGAGGTAGTATGAAACATGGTGTTTTCATGCTTTCTTAATAGAAAAATACTCTGCACTTATTTTTTTTTAACTTAGAACTGAATTCATAGCATTCTGTCTCCTCACTCCCACTCTGGTGTTTCTATGGATTATTTTCTATTTTAACTTGTAATTTATTTTTTTACTATTTCAGAAAGAGGAAGATAAAACTTTAAAATCCAGATATCTTATTAATACCTTTATGATTATTCCCATCTATGAATATATTTTATCTGTTTTCTGACAATGCTTAATGTACAGTGGGTAACTGTGATTGGTAAAAGTCTTATAGAGGTACTAACACAATTCTGGAATCTAATCTTTAATATTTTTGCCAGGGATTATGCAGAAACTTATAATTATGTTTTACTTTGGATTTACTTCATCTTTACTTTATCTCATATTAAAGTGTAATCAAAATCAGCCTGTTTCCATTTGGTCGCAAATCCCCTTCTTAAAGCACCTATTCAAAAATCTCCCCAATTTTCATTTTCTCTGTCTTTTCTTATTATATTAAATCCTGATATCTGAAAATTGAACCATATAGTAACATTACCATGTTCTTTTAAAAATACAGATCATATCTATTCTTCCTGCATTTTTACATTATAACTGTGTTTTTTTAAATCCTTGGCAGGTTGCAATTAGATTTCTAGTACGCCATTGTATTAGAGTAAATACCATTATTACGGTAGAAATAATTTACCTTGCGTAGTGTACTGTTCAGATAGTCTGCTGAAATGCTGCTGATAGCAAATGTCATTCCCATTCTTTAATTATAATTTTTTATCTTTCCTGGTTTACCATTCTTTCAGTAGATTAATTATTTTTATTCTAAAATTCAGAAATCGTCTGGGTTTAATAATGTTTATTAACAAGAATTATAATATCCCATTGCGCTTTTTTTTTTTTTCCCTCCCTGTAGAACAGTAGGAGTAATTTTATTTTTCTCAAACTCACTGACCCATACCATGGAAGACATCTCTGTGGAGCAACAACTCATGTTTATCATTAGTAGTCGGACACATTCGTGAGATTAGTTGTTACTTGGATTCCATCTAGTTAGTGGTCACCACATTAAGAGTCACACGGTTTAATACAGGGAGACTCCTTTGTCTAGAGCTTGTTTATACACACACTGTGGAATGAGGCCATAATCCTTACACCACAAACAAAACTTGAAGCATGTGTTTAACAAACAAATCTATATTAAGATAAGAGTGTGGACCCTGTGAGGGCAGGGGCAGCGCTGATCATGCTTCTCATTAAATCCCCACAATGCACTGGTACATAGCAGATGCTCATTAAACATACACTGAATGAGTGAATGTGCACATGAATGACCCTTCCTGGGTCAAGGGTTCAGTTTTTGTCCCTCTGCTGTGCATGGATACAGCTTTAGTTAAGGTTTAATTCAATCTAAGCAAGTCGGTAAGAGTGAGCCATGAAAGGTGGGAGAGGAGGATGGACTCTAATCCCCTTCTGTTCCTCCTCTGTGATTTGGGCCAAGTTGTTTTATCTCTTTTGGCTGTGATCGTTTTATCTATACAATGGGAAAAATAAGGCCTAGCTCCAGATTTGTTATGAAAATCAAATGAAGCAATATTTGTAAAGTGCCTACTACCTAATCCAATTTGGACATTCATGATTATTAGGTTTGGGGAGTAAATATGGGTAGCCTCATACCCCAGTCAGCAACTGCCACGTAATAGCCACAGTATCTCAGTGGCACTCAACAATAAACACCTACGTCTCTCTGTGGGTCCACTACCATGGCCCTGCTGTTGGCTGGCCGAGTCTGTGTGGCGGGTTGGGTCCAGGTCTGGTCCCTCTTTCTCAGATTCCTCATCCCAGAGCACCACCTAAGCCATGTTCTTCTCGTGGTCTTGGCCAAGATGAGCGAGGGCAAGCCTCCTGCCCAGGCATATTTTAAGCCCCTTCTTTTGTCATGAACATTAATATCACATTGTTACAGGATGTTTTTCTCTGCCGGTGCCCATGGTTCTTGGTCACACCGCTTCAGTAAGTGAAGAGGTAGACCAGACAGAGTAGTGGGCAGCAAAGCAAGGTTTTTTGAGTGATAGCAAAGTGATAACACAAAGCTCCCAAGGAGGAAGGGGACCCGAGAGGGGTGCTACTGGAGTTTCCAAGTCTAGGGGTTTTTATGGGTTTGTGGGCAGGCTGTTTGAATCTGATTAACCCTCCCTGCACCTGTCATCCAATCAGGCTTTTGTCACCTACCTATCATGTGTGAAAGGGTGGAAGGCTCGTTCCAGGGAGATGTAAAATCCTTTTAAGGGTGGTTTCCTCTTAGGGCGGGGGCCCCTTGTCCCTGCCTGCCTGCCTTCCAACTATCCTTCATCAACATTAGCTAAAGCATGTCCTATGGCCATCCCAAGGTCAAAGCATGGGGAAGTATACTTCTTACATGAGGGTAGGGGAGGTAGGGGGCAGAGGAGAGAGTGAATGTTTTTGAACAAAATTCCAATCTCACATCTTCAATAACTAGAGCTAGGTGAGGGCCATCTTTTCTCCTACATCCTTCCTACCAGGTAGGATGATAACAACGTAAGTAAGTCTCAGATGGAATTCTGCCACACATGCAGGCAAATGGGCAAAAAAGCAGTCAAAGAAACTATTCTGTAAGCTTGACAAAGTCCCAGATCTCTATCCTTTTAGGTACTCTGAGGGCTTCTTGAATGAAAGGTTTATTTATAGTGGCAGGATTTATCTAACTTTTTAATAGGAGTCAACTGACCAAAATCTTCCAAATCTGAGCCCACTGAGTCAGTCAGAAGTCAGGAGTGCCTTTCTGAAGGCTACAGTTATGGGGATTGCAAGATTCTTCTACCCCAGGGAATGCGAGACCAGGAATGCCTGCACAGCATTTTCAGCAAATCCACATTTCTTTATCATTGCTAGTTTTATCGATACATAAACCATTTCTAATAAGCATAAACATATTTCTAGTATTATCACTATGAAAAAGTCTTTGGTGTTGATTAAAAATTAAGAAGAAAACTAGCTAAGGGCTTAAGTAGCTCATCTGAGAGTGTAGATCTCTGACTCGCATCTCCCCGGTGTTGGATGACTCTTCCCGTAGTGTATTCCTAAACAGTAACTAGCCATCTCTTGCATGTACTCTGAAACTGCTCCTGTACACTGAAACGAAATCATTGTCTATGCGAAAGTGTATTAAAGTACATTACAGACAGCACAGCACTACCAGATGTCCAAAAGAATGTTGATTAGGTGATTTCTCTATCCTCCAGTTTGCATTCAAATTGCAAGTCCCTGTTAGGCTGTGGCTCTGAGATTTAAAAAAAAAAAAAAGCACATATAAAATAATCATTTGTCGTTTGGTCTAAGCATTGCCAAAACATCATGTTGATCTTTTTTTTTTTTTTTTTTTTTTTTTTTTTTTTGCACTGAATTCATTCTTTCTGCATCATAAAACCAAGGACAATAACATTGGGCTAATAATAAATGAAAATAGCAATTTAAAAATCATATCTCAATTCATGACTCCCAGACTTTATTCAGCTTTCACTTAAGAATAAAACATTCAAAATAGCATTAGAATTCTTTTTCTTAAGTCTTGTGACCAAGCAAACTGGAGATGAGGACAAATAAATCCATCGTAGGGACTCTTCTATAGGTTGTCACATCGCTTCCCCTATAACATCTCCCCAGAATGTCCCTGCCATCCCAAACCTCAGACATGTATAACTGTCCTTGATGATCCATTTATTTTAAGACAAGGCAGGGAGATGGCAGCTGTCTTTCTTTGAGTCTTTGAAGGATTGTCAGGCCAAAGAGGGAGAAGAGTTATTTCCTGTATTCTGGAGGACAGAACCAGAACCCATCAAACCTAAAAAGAGGTAGGGAGTTGGACTCAACATGAGAGAAAGCAGTGTAGCAAAGAGAGCAGTGTGAACTGTAAATACTGCCTTACATGGAGGGGGGCCAGGGTGACCACTGTCTGCCATATGATCAAGGGGACAGAATTAGGTGACCTCTAAGGGAGCTCTGCTGCTAAGATCCTATGAGTCCATGATTACAAGAAAAGAATCAAGGTTTCTTACTAGGTCAATATCCTACCTTTCCCTTGTTTCCTTTTCTTTATCTGCCTTCCCTTCCTCTTCTCATCAGAGTAAGATTTCTGGCCAACAGCCTCTCACATTGTTCAGTTTCGGACCTAAGACTTGGGTAGCTATGTGACACTCAATGGCTCTACTTTAAGAGGCGTCTCAATTCCAAATGATTACTCAGGTTTTTGCATATGTTTCTTTAGAAAATAATTCCAATAAAAAGCCTCAGCATGTTTCCTGTTCCTTCCTAGTCTTTAATTCCTTCACCAAAAATAGTGAGAAAATAAAATACCGCTCAAAGTTATAAGTAAGTAGCTAGTATTTCACATTCTTCACTTGCATTCTTCCCTAAAACTGACACGAAGCCATTTTCTTTTTCATATGCAAAATTTACTCTCAGAAACATAAAATGTTTTAGAGATTTTTACCCTTAATATACATTTATAATACTTCCATGCTCTCTCTTCAACAAATTCCTTCTGTTGGTTGCCACTTACGGACACTCCTTCAGGAGTATAAACCCGGTGGTGAATTTCTGATATACAGAAACAACAGTATTGTTAAATTACTAGAACTGTTCCTTTTTGTAATTTCTAAATTGTTAACTCCTTCAAATCACATGGGTTTATAGAAATTTTGAAAGCTATTATTTTTCTAGTAATAACTATTACTTGAATCATCAAGAACATTATCCATTTATAGAGGCAAATATCTAATAGCAATCATTCATTTGTCCTCCAGTTTTGAAGCATTAGTTATAAACCACTAGGTTTATAACTATTCAGGTGTGTGTGTGGGGGGGGTATGTGTGTGTAGTAGGTATACATATGGAAGATCTTGCTAAAGCCAAAGAATCCCTGAAATGGGTGCACCACTCTACTGTGAATGCAAGTAGATTAATGCATATATATGTGTATGTATGTATACCTATTCATAAAAGTAGAACATATACAAAAATATTACATATGTATATTATGCATTACATATGTATATATTATATATTACATGTGTATATATTACATATGTGTATATATACACTATACACACACACACCCCCCAACACTGAGCCTGCTGTATGCATAGTACACCACTATTAGTACATTTTTAATTCTGTGAACTCTCAGAGGATCCAAACTCTCCAGTGAGAGAAATCACTGAGTTCCATGTTTTATGCAGTGACTATATAACACCTATTTTCAGACAGACCACTGTCATCAGATTATGAATGAAGAAATCACTATCCCAGCTTTTTATCCAAGTCTGTAGGTACCCTTTCTGTTTTTGGACACCTGGAGAGTGTATTGTCAATAGTCCTTGCAGGGCTTTGGGCTCAAAGGCCTAGGGATTCTGTTGCAAAGTTATCCAAGCTAATGTGTTCATTCAACAAATGCTTGAGACTTTTGGTAAATAGAACTTTTAGTCTATAGCCTCTGGGGATTAGAACTAGATGAGTCTACCTCAACTTCCCCATATCCTCCTTAACAAGTGGTGGGCTAGGATGAAAGTTAGTCTTAAGCTAAATTCTGCCAAATTCTCCAACATATATTAGCAAGTAGACACAAAAATAGTCAACTTCAACTGATAAGTTTGGGGAAGTTCTACTCTTTGTCTTCAGATACACCCACAGGCACTTTGCATGAAAGGTTTACTCCAAAGTCAATGCCATGATGTTCTAATGGTAAGAATGGCAATGTTCACCTCTCACATAATACTGATTAGGCAACAGTGCTCTGTGAAGTGGGGGACCCAGGACTAAGTGAGCTCAACACTTGAGGGCTTCTCCAAAGGTATTGGGTAGCTGGGCTTGCCAGATTCCCATAACTTTTCATGCAAGAGTGGTTGGACTCGAGGGTCAAATATATGTTGAATATTACCCATTTCAGCAGTGAAAAATTATTTCTCATGTTTCTTATGCTAATTGGCAAATCCTCATGTGCAGATCTCCACTGCAATAATTGAAGAGCTTGGTAGTCATGACTGGAGAATGGATTGCTGATCAGGAGACTTCAAATGCTAACTAACTACTGCTAGGATATAAATGAAAAATTAATTTCACTCATATGTCATACTACTTATCCTGAAGTATTTTTAAAGTAAAGTTTCACAAGGATGATATAATAATCTAATGCCCAATTCTGGAATGCTATAGTCTTTTATCTACTCTCACGATGGCTGATTGAATAACATTGAAATCTCAAGACTGCGCCAATATAAGGCAAAATGGTGAGGTTAAGTGTCCACTTTCTCCATCTCCTACTTTAAACTCAGTGTCCAAAACTAAATGACAAAAAGAGCATCTGTTCTGATGTTTTCTCCCTAGGTATTTGCCACCACAATCTTCCCATCTGTCCAGACCAGGTACTTGGAATTCATCCTCACTGGCACCTTCTCAATCAAACTAACGTATTCAGGTGGTCACTGTGGTGTGTTGAAAGGTGACCTCCAAAAAGATATGTCCATGTCCTAATCCCCAAACATGTGAATGTGGCCTTATTTGACAAAAGGGTCTTTGCAGATATAATTAAGTTAAAGAACTTGAGATGAGTTCATCCTGGATTATCTGTGTGGTCCCTAAATTCAATGACAAGTGACCTTATAAGAGAGAGGCAGAAAGAGATGTGACAAGGAAGATTGGGAAAGAGGAGGAGGCCAGAGATTGGAGTGACAAAGCCACAAGTCAAGGAATGCCTAGTCACCAGAAGCTGAGAGGCCAGGAAGGATTCTTGCCTAAAACCTTTGGAGGGAATGCAGTCTTGCCAACAACTTGATTTCAGACTTCTGGTCTCCAGATCTATGAGAGAATAAATTTCTCTAGTCTTAAGCCACCAAACTCATGGCAGCAGCCCAGGAAACCAATACAGTCACCAAATCCTCTTGAGACTACTTTTTTAATATCCTTGAATCTATCTTTTTACCTCTATCACATGTCACTGATATAATTCAAACTGTCAGTAATTTCCACAAAAATTCTGATTGGTAGGAAAAGAGATTGATAGGTAGTAGCAAAGACAACCTTCTAGTCTGAGTTTAATGGGGCCTCGTCTTACAAACCCTATGCTGTGTACCCACTATCTGCCCAAACTGAGCACTTCTGGATACCTGAATGCCATCATCAACAAACTTCCTTAACACACCTGGCAGTCAGTTAAGCTGTGCAACAGAAACATACCTAGTCTGACTTTACCTGAGTTTGAGAAACAACACAGATTTCTCATCTATCCGCTGAAGAAGGAAAACAATTTGCTTCCTTTTTTTCACATATGTCTGATATTGCTTCAGTACACTGGAAAACACACCTCTCGTGAATCTAAACATTTCCCCTTTCACCTTGGATGGAGGAAAAGCTACAGCAGGAAAGGGACTCCAGTGCTCAGCGGTATTAACCGGATTAGAGCGTGAGCTGACTGATTGGAAGGAGACTTCAGCAAAAGCTTCGGGGCAGGGAGAGCAATGAGTCCAACTGTAATATTGATAAATGGTTGTTGGGCACCTGGAGGGCTGTTTTCTGAATTCTTCAGAGCTCTAAAGCCTGCAAAAAAAAAAAAAAAAGATCTCTCCACTAAGGTGGATGCCCATGGGCATATGTTCTAGCAACTGTACTGCTCTACTAAGTCTAGAAAACCCAGTCTCCTGAGGCTAATTAGGTTATTGATTTCCAAGAACCATTTGGCTTCAGGCAAGCTACCTACTCCGGAGACGGAAATCTGTTCTAGGTTGAATATTGCAGTATGTTTTCCCACTGGTTTAATGCAATTTCCATAGTCTTTATCTATAATGTAGGTATTTAACTAATACCATTTCAATAGGTTACTAATTTCTGATTATAGGCAATAGCACCAAGAACGAATTCTTGAAACCTTCCCCATGCTTTAGGACACTTCTTCAGGATTTCTCCTGTTGACAGCTGTTTACTCATTTTTAGATTCCAGCACTTCATCTCTTCTTTCTCAACATCTCCACCCAGACACTGTAATAAATAAGACCAAAAACATCACAGCATATCAAATTTGGAGGGAGGCGGTGAGAAAATCTGGGGGAAATTTCCACTGCAAGCCTCTTCTGTTAATGTCTATCACAGCTTCTCATTACCCGAGAACAGAAATCACAGTGAATTCTTCTGTCATAACACATGTAAGAAATAACTAACTGGATTGTAAAGAGACAGTTTTTATTGTATTTATTTTGGGTTGGATATAGAAATAAGCCATCGAGGAGCATGCATATGTGCATAAACACAGATATACATTTTGGCAAAATAAAATTGTACCATCAGAAAAGTGTGACCATAAAGTAACGAGATTTATTTCTTTGTCAGACCCGTGGAAATCACTTGTCATCCTGTATATACATGTATTCATAATCGTGTTTCAAATACAGCAACACTGAAATAGCTAAGCTCACAAGCGTGCTGGAGTCCCTTCTCCATTCAACACTCCCCCAGTCAGCTTTACGACTCTCACAACTTCTCTAAAGACTCAAGCGCCATGGTTACAACGACCATGTAGACAGATTAGGCGGGTATACAGCGGGAGTAGTACGTAGGGCCGCCCTGAGTAAGTGACTGTCGCTCTCCATTCTGGTAATCCAGTTTCAGTTGTTCTTAAAAGGTCGACTTGTCAAGAGAAAAAGAAAAGTCCAAAAGTTCTCATGCCCTGCAAGGCTGACACTTGTATGTCTGATATCCCTTTAATTACCATTTATGGACCAGGCATTATATATATTATCTCTAATCCCTACAGCCACTCACAAATGGGCAGATTATGATCATCATTACCATTTTACAGATAAGGAAACAGGCTTATAAAGGTTAAATGACCTGCCTAGAGGCTTGCAAGTGATAAATAGATGAGCACATATTAGAACTTCTGTCTAATTACCAATCTTCTATCTCATTACCAAGCCTTGCGGCTCAAAGACAGAGCCCTTTATGCCCACAAATAATATTAAAAAGTAAATATAGATAGCACAGATACTGAAGATGGGGTATAGCTCACACTAAGGATCAATAAGGAAAACAATGGAATACCTGTACCTGGCAAAGATGGGGCAAGAAAAGATTCTAGAAGAGGAGCAAGGGCCTCTGGGGGGCCTAGGAACACTGTGTGCCTTCTCACAATTCTGCCCCAGGAAGCTTCTGAGTTCTCAAAGCCCTTTCTTATTTCATCTCATTGACTCAGGATAAAGCCCGCTCTCACTCTAGGGCTTCAAAAGTAGCAAGCACATTTGAATTACCCAATTCATCATGAAAGTATTGTTAGGAAAATGCCAACGCTATCAAAAGTGAATTAAATTTTTCTGACAGATTGAGTACGACTTGTGCTCCCCTTTTCTTTCAGCTGGTATATTATTGCTTGGCTTTTCACAATCTTGATACCTTTGCTTCGCCAGCTTTGTGCTATAGAAGCAACATTTCCAGCCACCAGAGATCAAGTCAGGGTTCAGGCTTTTCGGTCTGAGTTCAAATTTTCAGAGTTTGGAGGAAGGCCGCTCAAAAGTCACTGAAATTAGAATAACCCAAGTGAAAAATACACCAAGGGAGACTTTATGGCTTGTTTCCTAACATGACCAAGAGAAAGAGGTAGGGAATAAGATTGCTTCCATGACATTTTTTGTTGTGGTGGTTGTTTCTAAGGTCAAAGTTTCTTCAGCTCTGGTTAAATTTTCAGCATCTTTGACCCTGCAGGTGCTACTCAGCCCCATGTATTGCTATGGCTTGGGGACTGTCACTCAGAAAAAGTGCTGAGTCAGAAAACGAGACACCAGAAGCAAATAAGTAAAAACACCTATGGGCAAAGTTGTATTCAAACGTAATGAAGTCCAGAAATTTCTCTAGGGGCCTTGTCTTTTTATTGAAGTAAAATAATTTTCCATACCACAGTTGTCCCTCTTCACTGCTTCTTATATTTGCATATTTGATGACAAGAAAAAAAAAAGGAAGAAAGGAAGGAGGAGGGAGAGAGACAGAGTCAGAAAGAAAAAGAAAGAAAGAAAAAGAGAAAGAAAGAAAGAAAGAAAGAAAGAAAGAAAGAAAGAAAGAAAGAAAGAAAAAGAAAGAAAAAGAAAGAAAAGAAAAGAAAAAAGAAAAGAAAGAAAGAAAAGAAAGAAAGAGGGAGGGAGGAATAATAGAAAGGATTTGTTATCCATGCCCTCTTCTGGAAATAGATGAGACTAGCTCAGAATCCCAGGGCTGTGGCATTCTCTTTCATTAGAAAGCAAAATGATTCATGCTAACAGTGTCAGGCTTCTGAGTGTCAGATGTTATTTGGTGTTGGCATGGTATAGTGGGAAGAGGCTGGAACTTAAAAAACTAAAAACTGTGAATTTAAATCTAGGCTTTGGTCCTAACCTTCTATGACCTTGAACAAATTATTTAAATCATTTGGTTCAGTGTCTTAAGTATAGTAGACCACACATTTGGATTAGAATCACCAGAGGATACTGTTAAAATAAGTATAGAATCTTGGGTCCAACCCACCACTGGAATTGAATGGCAGGAAGAGGCATGAATCTGAATTTTAAATGATCTCCAAGAAAATCCTTAAGTAGTGTTCTGGCTTCAATGATCTAATCTGTATGATGATTTTCTTAGATTAAGTGAACTGTAAAGCCCTTCACAGCTCTAACACTTTATGATTTTATAAAACAAAAGGGATGATTGCCCAATAGATTAACAAGTTGTGATATGCCCATACAATGGATTACTACTCAGCAATAAAAAGAAAGGAATTATTGACACATGCAACAACATGGAAGAATCTCAAAAAAATTATGAAAAGAAATAAACTAGACAAAAAATAATAATAATAATAATTCCACATACCTAAAATCCAAAAATGCAAAGTAGTCTATAGTCATAGTGATTGTCTAGAAATGGGGACAAAAAAGGGATTACCAAGGAGTACTATGAAAACTTTAGGGCAAAGTATATGTTCATTATCTTGATTAAGGTGACAGCATCCCAGGTAAATACACATGTAAACATTTATGAAATTGTATACTTTAAATTTGACATCTGTGCCTCAATAGGTTGTTTGAAAGAAAGAAAGAAAGAAAGAAAGAAAGAAAGAAAGAAAGAAAGAAAGAAAGAAAGAAAGAAAGAAAAAGAAAGGAAGGAAGGAAGGAAGGAAGGAAAGGAACAGACCAGCGGCTTGGGGAAGCTTTAATATCCCCGAAGATTTCCTGTCCAGGTGTAGAAGATGACTGTCAGAGGGCAGGAAGAGGGAGTGTCCCTGGACAGAGAGCAAGGGGCATTCATTAAACACAGAGGGATTCACAGGCCTCCTAAATTAATCCACTTCAAAGGCCAGCAGAGTCATCTGGAAGCTATAAAAGCCGATGCTGTGGGTTGCACAGGTTGGGTACCAGAAGACTGCCTGCTGCCGATGATCCGCCTGCCATGGACCCCAGCTGCCGAGGCCACTATGGATACTCCCCACGTGCCTCCTGGTCCTGCCGCAGGGTGGGTAGTGCCTGGCCCTGTCCACAGGATCAGGGCTTCTGAGACTCTTATCACTGGGGAAGGGAGCGTGCATTTAGAATGACCTCGCTAGCACAAAGGAGGCTCAAACTAGAGTCATGTTGAGCACTTGCTCCAGGCTCTTCCAAAAGAAGGTTCCCGGCTCCCACTGTCACTAGACTGACAGCAGCATCACAGTCTGTGTCTACACATTCCCTTCTCTTACCTTCCCAACTAACTGCCCCCACCCCTCCCACAAGGGGGATTCTAAAAACAAATGGCCTCACTCGGAGAAGGACGAACACTGGCATAGGGAATGCAAGGGGACTGCCTACGCCCTGAGCTCTGAGCTCTGAGCTCCGCTTTCTGCAGGCTTGAAAGAACTTTACTGGAAGCTCTGGCAGAAAGTTAAATTGAATAAAGATCAAAGTTGATAAAATTCTTGGTAAACCCACAGATGGTCCGCTTTAAAGGCAACAGTCCTATTGACTTCTGATTAAAATGGAAATTGTCTGTAAGGCACCTCCTTGGAACAAAGTTGAATGATGGGACTAGATTAAGAGAGAAGTTCATTACCCTTAAGGGAAAAATGCACAAGGCCATCATTCAGAGGCAGTAATGGAGTAGTGATGGCAAAGAGATAATTAAAAGGACAACTTAAACTTAGCTGAACAATTTTGGAGATCCTCAGGGCACCGAAAATAGAACAAAGTCCCCCCAAATACATACGATCCTGGCTACGGAGATGATCAGATTGGTGCCACATCTATGTCGGTCCAATTACCTTTGAGTATTACAGCACAAATATTAGAAACGAGTTCCGCCCCTGGCCTCTAGTCTGTTTTTTCTGGGTTGCCGGAGGGCATTTACTTCATTTCCTCCATTTCCTCAGCACCTGTATTTATCCCAAGGAGTCCGTGCCTGTTGTACCTGACCAGTCATGGGGAGGCACACATTTGCGTAATCGCTCTTCTTCCCCACCCCCATTACCACCACAACCCATGTCCCAGCTCCAGGAGCAATCAACGTGGTAGAATCTTATCACCTTTACTAAAAAATAGGAATTTGCTGCCAATTACACAGAAATCAGTGGCAACACTAGACTCTAGATCAGCACGGTCCCTCCCCTCCCCTTCCCTCCCCCTTCCATTTCGATAGTGTACGGAGCCTCATTTACAGCAGACTCTTAGGAAAAGTAGAAACGATAACATTCTAAATTCTAAATGTTAGCCGCAGATTGTTCTACAAATCTTGGCGGGTCCTGTTGTTTAGCAAAGAGCATGAGAATCTCAAAGAATGATTGGAAGTTTGTGGACCAATTATGGGTCCAGCTCTCCTGTACTCTCTGCATTTTCGAGATAAGAAGTACTAACTGTGGGGTGGAGTATTTCCTATATTTATACGGACACACACTGTATGTACACAGAGAATTTCCCACTCATGGAGGCCAGGGCCAGTTGAACCTATATGATGTCAGGTGACAGGTTTAGATTTAGATGTCATGGTCAAAGTTCATTTTAACTAAGCAACCAGGCCACTCAAACCTCCAAATGCAAATCCCAACTGCTGGTGACTCAGAATGACCTGGAGATGAGTTACCTAACTATTTTCTTCTAACACTCACCACCAAATTCCTCTAGGGATACTGAAAATTATTAACAAGAAACACTTTGGCTTCCCCAGATGAAAAGGAATCCAGATGAAAACAAAGTATTCTGATCCTTAATCATTGAGATTTCTCATGGCTGGCAGGTGTAATGCAATAGTCATCAGCAAACAAACTGGAGGGTGGGAATTGAGTGCAATGCATCATATTGGACACAGTTAACCAGAAGGTTCACCTGAGGAATGAAACTAGTAGACACTCAAGCTTTAAAGTGCCTCCTAAGAATCAGGCAGTAATTACAAAATAGGATTCATGAAGAGCACTATTAAATCACAGGGAAGAGCTCATTTCTGAAACCACTGGTTAAGTTATTGCTTCTGACTATCGCCAAAGCTACGATTCCTTTTACGGAGCCAAAAGAGAAACTAATTTTAGCTACAGCTTCTTTAACCTCTTACCTTTCCTAGGAAAGAATTTTCTTCAGAGAATCCAAAAGTTGAATCTTCTCGTAATAAACGCTTTAGAAGATAGAAAGAAAAATCTCAGTTGAGAAACTTTTCACAAACTAACTCCAGAGGCGTTATTAAAAACAAGTGCAAAATAATGCCATGCCGGCCACAGCTGTGGCTGCCTGCTCTGAAAAGGAGGAATGTGGCAGAAAGAGATTATTTTTTGTGCAAAAGTTAGTATTACTGTCGACGCCAGACAAGCTGGTGCTATGCCTGAGTCTGAGAGAAATCCCCCGCCTGTCTTTAACAGCCTAAAACCCTAGGGAGCATTGATGTGGCTCTCCTGAGGGCTCATCTTACACACATCTGGGGACCCACTAACAAAGTCATTGCCCATCTGGATTCATGATGTTGCTGTTGCTGTGGGGGAAGCATCTTCATTATTCAGGAATACCGTGAGTGATTTAAACTTAACTTCAGTGCTTGGGAACAAGCAACTTACAATTAACCCCGCACAGATGATTTTTTTTTTTTTTTAATCCTACCCAAAGCCACCTACAGACTCAATGCAACCTCTATCAAAATTTCAGTGGCGGGGCGCCTGGGTGGCTCAGTCGGTTAAGCGGCTGCCTTCTGCTCAGGTCACAATCCCAGGGTCCTGGGATGGAGCCCCGCATCGGGCTCCCTGGTCAGCGGAGAGCCTGCTTCTCCCTTTCCCTCTGCCTGCCGCTCTGCCTACTTGTGCTCTCTCTCTCTCTGTGTCAAATAAATAAAGAAATAATATCTTTAAAAAAAATTTTTTTTCAGTGGCATTTTTCACAGAACTAGAACGAATAATTCTAAAATTTGTATGGAACCACCAAAGATCCCAAACAGCTGAAGCAACCTGGAGAAGAAGGACAAAGCTGGAGGTACTGCACGCCCAGATTTCAAACCAGACTACAAAGCTATAGTGATTGAAGCAATAAAATAGACACACAGATCAAAGGAACAGAATTAAGGCCCAGAAATAAACCCACACATATTTGGACAATTAATTTATGTCCAAGGAGTCAAGAACATACAATGGAGAAAGTCTCTTCAATAAACTGTGCTGGAAATACTGGAGAGCCAAATGCAAAAGAAGGAAACTAGACCCTTGTCTTACACCACACACAAAAAGTTACTCCAGATGGATTAAAGACCTGAATGTAAGACCTGAAACCATAAAATTCCTAAAAGAAAACATAGGCAGTGAGTTCCATGACATTGGTCTTAGCATCATGTTTATGGACCTGATTCCAAAGGCAAGGAAAACAAAAGCAAAAATAAACAAATGGGACTACATCAAACTTAAAAGCTTCTGCATGCCAAAGGAAACCATCATCTAAACAAAGGCAACCTACTGAATCGGAGAGGATATTTGCAAATCATATATCCAATAAGGGGTTAATATCCAAAATATATGAATAATTCATACAACTCAACAATAAAAAAACTAATGACCCAATTTTTTAAATGAGCAGAGGATCTGAATAGATTGGTGGGAATGTAAATTGGTATAGCTGCTATGGAAAATATGGAGATTCCTCAAAAAACTAATAATAAATCTACGAAAAATAAATAAATAAATAAATAAATAAAATTATTTGCCTCACCAAAAAAAAGAATAAACCTACCATATGATCCAGCTATTCCACTTCTGGGTATTTAGCCAAAGAATACGAAAACACTAATTTGAAAAGATACATACACACCCCTATGTTTATAGCAGCATTATTCACAATGGGCAAGATATGGAAACAACCTAAGTATCCATCAATAGATGAATGGTTAAAGAGGATGTGGTATGTGTGTGTGTGCATATGTATATTATGTATGCATATTACTTATTATATAATTATACATACTATATAATTATAATATGCATATTTATATATTATATTATATTAATAATTATATAATATATAAACACACATACATACACATAATGGAATACTACTCAGCCATAAAGAAGAATGAAATCTGAAACCTTGCCATTTGCAACAAGGTCCTATGCTAGCTAAGTGGAAAAGTCAGACAAAGAAAAATATCACATGATTTCACTTGTATGTGGCATCCACAAAAATAAATAAATAAAACAAATGAACAAACAAAACAATAGAAAAACAAACTCATAGTTACAGAGAACAGGTTGATGGGGCCAGGTGGGAAGGGGATCAGGAGGTGGGCAAAATGGATGAAGAGGGTCAATTTTATGGTGATGGATGGTAACTGGACTTTTGGTGGGTCATTTTGTAGTGCATACAGATGTCTAATAACAACGTTGATACCTGTACATATATATATATACAATGTATATACCATTACATAATGGTATATACAAATTTTACTTCAATACAAAATAATAGGTATATATTACTCATGTAATTTTTTCATTTTTATTTAAAAGACAAAAAATAAGGCCCTCTACTGTTGGTCTGGGGGGATCTAGAAAAGGTGGTGAAGGAGAACTGGCTTCTTGCATCTGAGCCTCAGAAACTCGACTTGGGAAGCAATGGGCTCAGTAGTTCAGTCTAGACAAACCCTCAGGGTGAGAAACCTGGCTAGAACATCCGGAGGCTGTAGAAGTGACTGTGCTGCCCCCACGTGGACAAAATGGTTCTCTTTGTGGCTCTGCTCTGTAGACTCTGATGGTCACAGAGTCCAGAATCAGTGGCCGTGGTGTATATTCTGGGATTGCTTTAATGCGCACACCAACACAAGACTGGCTTTGCCATACATGCCTGGACCTGGGGGCGTTCTGCAGGCTTGTTTCATTCCTCCCTTCACGGACCATAAGTTTGTTGAATGCTTGCCCCAGGACCATGAGAAGCTATTGGGATGGTGAAATGCCTGAGAGGCAGTCCTTATTGTGTAAGCAAGCAGCTAAGTTAACTCTTAAACATCTATGAATGCAACCTGATAAGGCTACAATAAGCAGGAGGAACAAAGTTCTGTGAGCACTGGAGAAAACAGAGGGTGTTTTATTCTTCCTGAGAAGGGCCAAAGAGAGCCTCAGAAAGAGGGAGACTTTGAGCCAAGTCTTGAAACCCAGGAGGACATTGCCCTGTGGAGGAATAGGAGAAGAGCATCTTCAGGAGAAGGAACAACATAAACCAAGACCAAGAGACCTCACTCCCCTCAGGGAACATCCCGTAGCACATGTGGCTGAAATGAGAGTGATGGGGTATGGGAGGAGGCAGGATAAGACTGTAGAACAAGGCTGTGGACAAAATAAGAAGGGCCTCACAAGGAACAATTTCAAGACGGATGGAAACGTCAGATGCCTTGGAGCTTGGGGAAGAGGAGAATTTGGTAGTCTCAGGTCATTTTCACTTTTGACGGAGATGAATGTGAAAGCTAGTTTGGAAATGACTGAAGGGAGAATGAGTAGCAATGGAAGAGGAACATTCAGACCTCACTTCTAGTGAATTCAGACTCGCAGATAGGAAGTGAGAAGGGTGGGAGTTTGAGGGAGGGTTTTCTGGGTGGGGTGGATGGTTGGTTTTTAAAGGATGAAGTAGACTAGAGTGTGTTTCTGGGCAGAGGAAAAGGCTCTGGTGGACAGAAAGAGGCCAGAGATAGAAGTCGGTGGATTACGTGAGGATGAGCTAAGAAGAAGTGGTAGAGTGACTTTGTGAAGTAATACATCTAATTCTCTGAAACAGGAGACAAGAAAAAAGCATAAGCAAGGAAGCTCTCCTTAAAAATCAGCCTCTAGGCATGCCTGGGTGGCTCAGTCGGTTAAGTGTCTGATTTCAGCTCAGGTCATGATCCCGGGGTCCTGCGATCAAGCCCCACGTCAGGCTCCCTGCTCAGCGGGGAGTCTGCTTCTCCCTCTGCCCCTCCCCCCACTTGTTCTCTCAATCTCTCTCTCTGGCTCTCTCTCTCAGATAAATAAATAAAATCTTTTAAAAAAATCAGGCTCTAAGTTTAGGATTATTGCTTGATTTCATGTCATGAATTTCTCCAGAAGTGCCTAATTAGAAAAATCTTCCATAGCACTTGCTCTCGTTGACACTGAGAAGCCGAAGTCTGGGTTTTCAATTCTACTGAGCATAGGCCAAACCAAGGTTTTACTTGTTGCTCTTATTTTCAGGTTTTTATTTTGGTCTATTTCAACCTTGATTTAACAACTGAAAATATCAGACAAAGAGGGACTTAAAAAGAGAAGGCATTTCATTTCACCATTAACTCAGCCTTCCAGGAAATCCTACCAGTCAACAGCTGCAATCAGCTGCACCATAGCCCCAACCCGAAACTCCTCGCTTCCTGGTTAGGCTGGACCAATTAGGGGCCATTGACGTTTCCCACAACAATGGGACTCTAACTGTACAACGGACATCACAGACACTAAAAAATAAATTGCTGTGTATTCCTCATTTCACACTACAGTTCTCTTCCTGAATGAGATTCCTTCCATAAAACAAGAATTCTGGTCTCTGGTCTCTCACAGCTTCCGTTTTATGATACAGTCTGATCGATGAGGGTTTACTTCAGCCACGATTTTAAGTGGCAAAGCTTAGGATTTTAATTGCCTTTAAATGTATTTCTCTAATTTTATAATAATTATCTGCCTTCTTTCTTCTCCACGTACTATCCTTCTGCATAAATGAAGCTTGGGTTTGGATATCATCTAGATGAGCAAGAAATGAAAAGGATCTATTTTTCCTAAGCCACCTTCCCTCTTAACACTATGAAGGTTTGATGAGATCTGTACATATCCCCCCCGCGCCCCCCCAAATGTACCTCACAAAGTTCTGCAAGTGGCAAGTGGTGAGTGGCACAAACACATGTGCCTTTCACTGAAAGAGCTAAGTCCAATTCTTAAACAAATCATGTGCCTTAGTCTCTGATGTTCTCCACAGATATGTTCAAGGACGTAATGGCTACTGGGCACTAAGCCGTGCCACGTCCTGCACCGGGAGTCCTCTGTGGGTCATCAACCCAACCACAGCCCACTCCGCGCTCTGTTTATGTCCTGCGTCCATGTCTTCCTGGATTCAGCTTCATTTCTTGTTCAACTTCGAGTCCAAATTCTTTATCTTCCCCCCTTCTGTACGTTACCATTTGGGGGGGGGGGCGGAAATAAGCCAGAGCATTTTAGATGGAAAATGTTGCTTCAATGAAACAAAAGAATTCTCTAAAGTGGGTCTCTCCCTAATCTGCCTAGGTCATCTGTTAAGACAATGGTTGGCGAACGGTGCAGGAGATGTAGCCCTCTAATGGGGAAAGTGTTTTCAGGTGCTTAACTGTTGGAAGGTACCATCCTTAAGTTCATTCAGCTTTTTGCTCTACCTCCATTTTACCCATCATCCTCTTATAAAAATTTCACTTCAAACTCAATCCTAACTCTTTATCTTTCCTGACAAACAGTTCTTCATTTTACTTCTAACATATTTTTCTTTATAAAATTAATATATGTTAATTGCTTAATATTTGGAAAACACAAACAGATCAAAGGCAATAAAAATCCCATGAGTCAGAAATAATCATTATTAACATTTTGAATTTAATAATCCTTCCAGTCTTTTTCTCTACTCCCGAATAAACAAACACACATATACATGCATGTATATATAATTTTGGATTGCTTTTTATTTTTTTAATTTAATTTTAAGATTTTATTTACTTATTTGGGGGGGAGAGAGAATGAGCAGGGAGGGGGGAAGAGGATGGGGAGGGGGAGGGGCAAAGGGAGAAGCAGACTCCCTGCTGAGCAGGGAGCCTGATGTGGGACTTGGTCCCAGGACCCTGAAATCATGACCTGAGCCAAAGGCAGACGCTTAACTGACTGAGCCACCCAGGCGCCCTTGGATTAGTTTTTAAAATGGGATTTATATTTTTTCTTTCCATTTGGCAACAGATCATAAATATCTTTCATATCATTTAATATTTTTTATTTAATAAAAAATTTTAGTTTCTAAATATAAAAGCTTACTGCACCAACAGAACAATCCAAAGATGCATAAATGTACACACACACACACACACACACACACACCCCTTTATGCTGCCCATCTGAGGTAGCCGAAGTCAATATCTTGATTTGTAACCATCCAAGTCTTTCTCTACCTTACATGAACTTTCACACACATATATAGAGATTCTTGGTTGTTTTTACAAAATGGGCTCTTGCCCTACATATTATCATGAAAGCAACTTTCCTCACACAATATATCACAGATATTCCTCTGAGTCAACAAATCAAGACCTAATTCCTTATTTTAAAGAGCTGTGTTAATATAACACAGCATGGATAGACCATAATTAGTCCCCCCTTGTCCTACTGACAGACATTCAATTATTCCCAGATTTTTGCCTTATGTACATGCTTTACTTTCTATAATATAGATTCTCATAAATCAACTTGCTGGCCAAAGGGTTGCACATTTCTAATCTGTAAACATTTTAGAAGTTTTTGTCAAATTCCTTTGCAAAGAGCTTGTAAAAACCCCCACTCTTGTCAGCCATGTAAGAATGTGCCTGTTCCCACATCCTCTCCAGCACTAAATGTTATGTCTCCTTTTCACTTTTCCACTCTGAGGGGTGAGAAATTACATCTGGTTTTTACTTTCACTTTCATTTCCCTGACTACTAGTTCTGTTTTGCATTTTTTATGTATGAATAGTCCTTTAAAATACATGTTTACAGGCTTTGGATTTTAACATATTAACATACCTTTGATTATTGAATCAATCTCCTGCTCTCAAACACAAGATTTGTATCCAGGTTCTTCAAGTTGTTAGAGATACTGCAGTGAAGATCCAGTTACGTTTTTGTGTGTGTCCACCTATTTGCTCAGACTAAATTCCTGGAACTGGAATTGTGCTCATGAACACCAGTAGGCAGAGCGATTAAGAGTGTGGGTTCTGGAGTCAGGCTGTTTGGACTAAATTCTAGATTTATCACTCTCTAGTAGTGATAGAGATATGTTCAAGGACGTAATGGCTGCCGGGCACTAAGCCGTGCCACGTCCTGCACTGGACAAGGGGAGCCTGGTGACCCGCACCTTAAGCTTCATATCCTCTTCCTTCACCACGGTCCATCCTCTGACGGGCCAGAAGATGCAATTAGCAAGCAGAAAGAGGGCAAGAGAAGAATGAGAGAAGGTGACTCAAGCCCCTGTCCCAAAGATAGGTGGCCCATCAGCTGCAGGCCTCAGCTGGGAGAAGTCTGAAGTTTGATTAATGGCTAGGACTGTATATTCTTCATTTCTGAAGCAAGCTACTGTTTGTGACTTTGACCATAGGCCAATCTATTCCACATGAGTCGTCAGAAAAGTCAGGGGGCCAGCCAAGTTTTCAGTCAGTGACAGGGAGGTGCAAGATTCCATCACAATAAATAAACAAGTAAAAAACTCATCATGCTTGTTTGATGTAAAGAGTCCACAAAGGGCGCCTGGGTGGTGTCTGCCTTCGGCTCAGGTCATGATCCCAGGGTCCTGGGATCCAGCCTGGCATCGAGCTCCCTGCTCAGCGGGAAGCCTGCTTCTCCCTCTCCCACTCCCCCTGCTGTGTTCCCTCTCTCGCTGTTTCTCTCTCTGTCAAATAAATAAATAAAATCTTTAAAAATAAATAAACAAATAAAAATAAAGAGTCCACATAATTAAACACTGCCTTCCAGAAAGCTTGCCTCAACTTACTCTCCCATGAGCGGTGTACGAGTCTTGTTTTCCCCTCACCAAAACCCCTCACGATCTACAGCTGGGTTTCCCGAGAGACTTTAATTGTGTGAAGAGAACAAACGGAGGGCTGACACAGACACATTGCTTGGCAAGTGTCTTTCTAACAGGACAGCCAGGCTCTGACGAGATCAGTTCATGCGAGCAAGGCCTGTAGAAGGCACTCCCTTCCGGAGCTGACAAGTGGGCTTGGCCCAGGCGCCCCCGGGGAGCGGCCCCGGGTGTCCCGCAGCCCGGCCGCTGCACAGGGTCCGCGAGGCCGTCGGGAGGCCAGCCGGCGGCCAGCTCGGCCTCTCTTTAGCACCGTTTGAGCTACAACAAGCTCAACAGCAGGCTCTGAGGAGGGAGGACACGAAACGGCCTCCGGGGGCCACGAAACGACACGTTCGCAGACGAAGGGCTCCGGTGTCTAATTGCGAAGCAGCCAATCGGAGAGCGTCTGATTGAGAGGGAGCATTTGAACCACAGAACCCTGACTCCGTTCAGCGCAGAATGGGCCGTGGGCCTCACACCGCAAAAACAGCAGGTCTGCGCGGAGGACCGGGGCTGGCGACGGGGCGTGTGCACATCGCCGTGACAGGCAAACACAATATCTTGCTCTTTATCCCCGGAAGGGCTAATAACCAGAGCGAGAGGGAGAGCTGCGTCCTTCTTCATTTGGCAACGAGCTACCCCTAATGCCGTGCTCGCCCAGTTTATAGACCAAATACCTGCTCGCACTGAACTGCCACATATTATAAACCCCGCGGAGGAAGTGAATCCATCATGTTCTCGTTCCCTTAAGAATAGTTTTTCCCTGGAGTACATAACCCATTACTGCATATCTTGTAGAAATCAAATGCAGACTCTATATTCCACCACAGAACAAATAGGTTTTGTAGAGAAAAAAAAATGCACAAATCATGACATTTTGTTTTTCTTTAGCTTCAAGGCTTTTATTTCGTTATGGTTATTGTTTTGTTCTTTCTTTGTCTTAAAGCAGCAATTCCTCTGGCATCATACCCCTGGGTTTGAGCCAGAGCAAAGGAAAAAATGTCATTCTCACCCTGGTTCCTGGGCACAGAGTCAAGGGTGGTATCCGGGCCAGGTGTGGACCACAGTGAGCAGTGGATTGAGGGACCTAAAGATGCCTTTCATTTACCTCGCACCATTGTCCGACTCTATCCCCCTCTTTCATACACGTTCCTGACCCCATTCATCCCATGAGGGCAACAATCTCTGCTATGCCACTAACACTAGACTCACTCCGAGGGTTCAGGGACTTATTGGTCACCCCCATGTTCCCATGCCCAACACAGGGCTCGGCACATCGTATGCCGTGAATGAGTATTTGGCGAAAGAATCTATACGTGAATGAAAGAATAAGCTGAGTATATTTAAAGAGAACTATGAAGAGGATCCCAAGATTGATTCTAATGCTAGACTTTGAGGAAATTAATACTTGTTGAATGCCTTCTGTGTATCGATGATGGGCAAAGCACTTGAAATCTCATTTAATTCCCACACTCCTCTGATCATACTCAGCAGTTGTGGTATATATCTGGGCTTGCTTCAGCCAGCACAAGCTGCAGCTGGAAATGGAGTTATTTTCATAAGTTTAAAAACACAAAATAGTGATGACTTTAAGAAATGAAGATCTCAGTGGTTTCTTGAGTCAGCCTCTTTCTTGTGTTATGTCTTCTCAATGTGCCCAGCCAGATCCATCCATCAACCTATCTTTTTCTTAAGGCAAGTTGTGTAGGGAAGGTGGGAGGAGTCAGAAGTCAAGTTTTATCAGGGAGAAATTTTACACACTTAAAAATTATTTTCAACACCTAGGGCTTGACTCACTGAATTTATCCTTGGCTTTAAATCTGTCCGGAATGGTTAGACATGGTTAGAGCGGGAAAGCAATGCAATACAACTAGGAAAATGACACTGTGCAGTTTAATCTCTAAGAATGCACAAGAACCCCACGTTTCTGCAATGCTTCAGGGACAAGGAATGTCACAGAAAGCTAACATTATCTTAAAAAGAACCTTAAGCCAAGAAGATCCTACTGTGTTTTGGTATATCCCCCAACACCACACAACCTTCATTACCTCTTTCTCTTAAAAATAAAGTTTGGGGAGGAGGGATTATCTTAGATTTCTGGTGGGTTAAACTGTGGATAAACAAGAGTATGTAGTGCCTTGCTTCAAGGAACAAATAAGTCTGACGCATGCCAAAGTCCCTGTTGGCATGGTATAGCCTTTTCTTGGGCTAAGTTTTGTCAAATGGACATCGTGAGATCATTTCCAATGTTCCATCCCCTGGAAAGATATAGTCACGTTCGAGAAATGTATTTTTTCTTCTCCTAACTTTCCTTCCATTGTTGTGTCCAGGATGCACCATTAGTAAGCAAGGCTGACTATAATGGTCTCAAATAGAGAACTTCCTGTGTACATGGCCCATTGGTCAAGGCTTGCCATTGCAGCTGGAACCTCCTTCAAGGTAAATCATTATCTCTAACGGGTGTGATTCTGGGCTGAAGCGCAGCTGAGCCTTGCTCATTTCGGCTCAAGAAAGAGATTTCAGTGGGCACAGAAACTCTTTTCAAGTATTTGCTTTCAAGGAAATGACTCAAAACTTGCCTGCTATACGCAGTTTTTGCATAATAAGTTAGCCATTTTAATGATGTCAAAAACTCATGGCCAAGTGAATTTAAGATAATCCCCAAAGTAATTGTTTAAACACAAAGTAATATCTGGTTTTAAGTGTAGGTTCCCAGGAGAGCTTAGGGGGCCATAAGCTAAGAACTTTAATCTGTTAGTTCACATGGAAATGGAGCAACGGGAGCTCTCCTCCTTGACTCTGATATTCTCCTTCTTAGTGTTATTGCACAGATATCCAGAGATTCACTGAACGCTATTTGAAAATCCACCTCAATAGTCCATGGCAGAAAATTTAACGGTCCCCATAGATTTCATGACCTTTTTCTTTCTTTTTTTTTCTTTCTTTCTTTTTTTAGTGCTAGATTTGATCTCCATTTGAACTTTTCGTCCCTTCCTCCAGCTGGTCTTTAAAACATCGAATCAGAGGAACAAAGCTTTTTATGGACCAATATTCCTGGGCTTCCCCTACCAAATGTCCATCTTTATATATTTTCACACATGACATAGCCGAGGAGATGGCCCCACTGTTGTAGAAGCTCATAGCCCTCAGTGAGCACAGCCCTGTGATCTCAGCCCAGGACCCGAGGTGCCGCATCAAGGACTGGCATGAATGAGGAGAAAGAGAGCCACCTCCATTCACGTGGCATCATGGACACTCCCTCACTGTCAGCAACCTCCTTGTCCAATTCCACACTGATCTCAATCCTGACTCAACATTTAAAAATTCTGAGACACCTTCCTCGTGTCTTATTTTGCATGGTGCAGTTTTAAATACTTCATTTCAATTATCTCCTAGATGAGGACATTCAAAGTATCGGTGGACTGTTTGATGTGCCGTTGAAAAGTCAGATATCTTCCTCTAGAATGGTAGTTGATTATCACTTTTCTTGTCTCCTCTGCCACCTGTTCCTTACCCATCACACACATGGGTGTGCACTTTCCGTGTATCTTTTAGACCAGGTGGTTGGGCGCCAGGGTGGCTCAGTCGATTGAGCATCTGCCTTCAGCTCAGGTCATGATCCCAGGGTCCTGGGATCGAGCCCTGCATTGGGCTCCCTGCTTCTCCCTCTGCCTCTGCCTCTCTCCCTCTCCCTCTCTGTGTCTCTCATGAAGGAATAAAAAAAATTCCTTAAAAAAAAAAAAGACCAGGGGGCGAATAGCATTTGTTCATATCCATTCTTCCCACTTCCACGAAGCTTTGATAAAGGATCCCATCTCTTTGGCTCTTCCTCCATCAACCGTAAGTGACCATGTCTTTCCTTGGACACATGCCTCGGGGCCACCTGGAGGGCTAGGCGTGTCAGCCTAATTCATAACTGCGAGATAGTGAGGCTGGCAGACACTCACGGGAGGCTTGTCAGGGACCTAGAAACATTCTTAGCTAACTCACTTAACCTCTTTGATTAAGCCAACCCTAACTTCTGTTATTGTCATTTCACAGAGGGGACATCTGAGTTGCAGGAAGTGAAAGCAACATGGCCCGATGTGACTCAGCTAGAAAGTACTGAGAGGTACTCAGCTAGAAAGTACTGAGAGGTGCTGAGAGGTTTTGAGCACAGCCAGCCAGGGCCTCGAAGCCCTATTGTAACCACTGCGCCATCCTGCCTCTCCATATGTTGAGGGACAGACAAAGAAGGTGGGCTGCTTCACCCATCTGGCACAAGAAAGAATACTAGAGCCACTCAGGTATTACTGAGATCATTATAGAGTAAAACACAGCAAATATTTTGGTCGGAGTATTTTTGGACTGTAATTGTTTAAAAGCAACTTTCATTTTATTGGCTGGAGAATTACAGATTTCTATGCTATAAACATTGATGTATTGGGGCATAAATAAAAAACTTTAACTATTTTCTATCTTTCGTAGATGGGAAAAGGGAGTTTTCTATTGCCCATAGGCATCTTGGTGGTTTGAGAGGTCTTTTCTTTATGCAAATGGACTTTCTGGCTTTAAGTCTACGGGAAGCTTTTATTTCCTAAATCTTGCCTGACAACCAGTGTTTCAACTCATTGTGGGCCCCACACAGCTTCTCATAAAATATTTGCTTCTAAGTGAGTTGTGAAAATGAGATGCACAAAACGATGACAGAAATATTGCCATAAAAACCTTCCAGAGCCTTCATGGTAACAAAATAGAATGTATGAGGAAAAAAGTGTCTAGGTAGCATTACAAAGGTGTACAGGAAATAGGAGAGGATTTCTTTTTACCGGAATCACTAAAACAATTCTTTTAAGGCCATACTGTACTCATATAATCTTTTGTTAAAAATAATATTAAGATCATACCAAAATAACTTCTGGAGAAATTATATAAGACACAACTAATGTTAATTTCAGTGACTTATTACCAGATAAAAATTAGAAAGTACTACAAACCGTTAAGAGGAAAATTAGAAGAACATTTTCCTTATGCAATTTCAATCAAGGGCGAGTGACAACAAGACATCCCAGATATTCAAACCCTTGGAAAATATACTCCCTGTGCACTATTTCTGAAATAATTATTAAGGGTATATTTTAGCAAGACACAAAAGCAAACCCAATTAAGGAGGAAATCTGAGATCTAACAAACAGGGAAACCAGCCAAGCAGTGTAATACAAAGAAAGCCCACTGTGACAGACATGGAGCACACCCAGGAAGTCTATACCACACTAGTAGGCAGTAGGGTCCAGAGCCACAAATAGGCATATTTTCTTTCAATAATCAGAATAAGAAATGGCAAATAGAACCTTAAAAAAAATCTTACAGATTTTGCAAAGAAACCAAACACAGTGTGATTTTGAGCATGTTAGAGAAGAAAATCCATATGACCTTGGTGACTGAAGAATTCTCCTTGCAAGGACACGAGGTTAGTCCTAGGGCAGGGCGTGTCTTTCCCTACTGGCCAATCACACTGCAGTAAATACTCTTTTTTTTTTTTTTTTTTCTTCTAAAGATTCTATTTATTTGACAGAGAGAGACACAGCAAGAGAGGGAACACAAGCAGGGGGAGTGGCAGAAAGAGAAGCAGGCTTCCCGCTGAGCAGGGAGCCGGATGCAGGGCTCGATCCCAGGACCCTGGGATCATGACCTGAGCCGAAGGCAGACGCTTAACGACTGAGCCACCCAGGCGCCCATGCAGTAAATATTTTTTATGTGATTATATCACAGTTGCCCTTATTTACTGTTGTAGGGCTAAATGTAAATTACTCATCTTGACAACATAAAAATAAGGGTATAACCAGACAGAATTGGGAAATTTATGGGGAAGAGAGGTATAGGAAAGTATGGGAAGATAATTTCTTCATTGTACCTAATGGGAATGAAGAGGTATTACTAAGAAGTAGAGATTTGAGTGTATTACTTAGGTTACAAAAGCACAAGTATAAGGGAACCACCCGCTAATAAATATTCCCACTGACACTTAACATGACATAAAATCTGTAATTTACTTCGGGTTCGTGTTGTCCTGGGTGGGGGGAGAGGGACAACGCTCTTCACATTTCTCTCTCTACATCAGGACACCCCTGATTCCAAGAAGCTCCTCCTGATTATCCAGGCAGTTCAACTTTAGAAAGCACTGTTGATCTCGTACTTCTTGTGAGCAGCACAGGTGCTGAGGCATAAAACAGGGAGTACACAAACAATAATCATATTCCCTCACTATCAAAATCCTGCTATTGGCTGGTAGATCTCCATCCACCTGTGTCCCATCCCACGCATACTGTGGTCCAGCTCCAAGCCATCCTTCAAAAAGCCCATTCTGACCAGCACCTGATACTCCCAGTTGCAAAGGATGATCTGACATGAATAGAAAGATCATGGATTTATGCAGTCCAACTGGGTTCATATCCTGCCTCCGTCACTTATTTCTCTGAAACTTCAAATTATTTCATCTGTCCCAACTTTAGATTCCCGATCTGTAAAATGAAGGTATTGGTATCCATCTCACAGGTTGTATTGATGATTAACTGAAATATGAGACATTTAGTGAAGTGCTTGCCACATAGTAGGCTACAATTTCGCTTCCTTCCCTTCACAGATTATTGTGTTGAACGAAGCGTTGTTAATATATCTGATCTTCTTTTTTCTCTATTTAAACATCTTTGGTCATCAGTAGAACTTTTATGAAGTGTTCTTCATGTCTAAATTTCCACGGTTCTGTGACCGGTACCCTAATTAAACACAGAGCCATCCTAGTTCAGCATCTCCTGGGCTAGGCCAGAAACTGGATTGCTGCTGCCACCTGGTGGTTACAAGGGGGAATTTGAGGCAGTATTTCGTAGACACTTGGGTGCTAAGGTCCAAATGGCCAAGGGTTGCCCTGCCCCCACTCCCACATTTTATGTTAGAGAGACCTTGGTGAAGGCAAGAAGCCTCTATTTATTTTCTAAAAGCAGTATCTGGAAAGGGGGATGCATACTGCTTTGTTTTCATCTTTGGGATTATATCAAGATCAAGGCTGACCATGGGCAAAAACGTAAAGTTCAATTTGAGGGACTGACATTCTTTGCCATTTCTCTTCCCCCATACCATCTTTGATTTCCCTTGTCCTCATGACATATACGCTATTTGTTCCACAGATCCAAAGATCCTGATGAAATAATTCTCTCGAGGGTATAAGTGACTAATAAGGATTAATATGACTTCTCTCCCTCTAATGTTTGCATTTTTACTCTCTTTTTAAACAGAGGAATTATATGTACATGGTACAAATTCTAAGAAGTCCTCCCCTCAAAAACCACCCAGTTCCATTCCAGAAGCACCTCTTTATCTGTACCCTACTAGAGATTTTCTGCCCATACATAAACATATGCATACAAATATTACTTTTTATTATGTTTAAAAAGCAAGTGCTATACAAGTTATTCTGCATCTTGCTCTTTTCACCTAATGTATCTTAAAGATTATGTCATGGTATTTGCACTTTAACAGGAATTAAAACTCAATCCTCTTCAGGGCAAAAAGAAAAAAATCTCTTTGTGGAAGTTGAGTGGTCATTAAACTGGGAGAAAGGCAGGACTGCCTCAAACTTTAGTGAGGATATGAGTCACGGGGGGAGTTTGCAAAATAGGTGCAGTCCGTTTCTGATTCAATAGGTCTGGGGTGGGGCTGGGAATGACGTGATGAAGAGGAACGCGGCTGATCCTAATGCAGGCTCTGTAATCACCCTTCGAGAATCACTGTTTAAAGGTAGAAGTTCTCAGCCCTGATTGCATATTAGAATCACCTGGGGAACCTTTAAACAATTGCAGATTCTGATTAGCTTAGTCTGGGCTGGTTCCCAGGTAAATCTTGTACATGGCCAGCATTCACGCAGCAATTCTCAAATGTGGCTGCTTACTGGAATCATCAGGGAAGCTTGAAGAAAGACGCGTGGGTCACACTCTTAGAGGTGATGTAATTGGTCTAGGGTGTGGCTGGAGTACTGTATGCTTTTAGAGCTCCCCAGGTGATTCAAAAGTACAGCCACAGTCGAGAAAAAACTGTTTTAAGAATGTGCTTAGTGTTGGGGCACCTGGGTGGCTCAGTCATTAAGCGTCTGCCTTCTGCTTGGGTCATGATCCCAGGGTCCTGGGATCCAGCCCAGCGTCGGGGCTCCCTGCTCAGCGGGAAGCCTACTTCTCCCTCTCCCCCATGCTTGTGTTCCCTCTCCCGCTGTGTCTCTCTCTGTCAAATAAACAAATAAATAAAATCTTTAAAAAAAAAGAATGTGCTTACTGTAAAAATTCCAGAGTCAGGACAGGTGATGCTGCCAGATCAAGAAATGTGTTTGTCCCTGGCACCACTATTTTGATAGATACGAGAAGGTGGAAGTAAAGCTAACATTTTACCTTTCTTTATTTTTCTTTGGTTATAAACAGTCTGTACTCTTCAACAAATATTTGTTCAATGAGAACTCTGTTTTCTGTCACTGGTATGGTAGAAGGCAATATGGCCGCTAACTGTCCACCCTTGGTCTGTAAGATCAATGAAATGAGTTACACATGGCGAGAGGACCAAACCCTGTCTCCACCTAAAACCAGATTTGGGGCTGCTCATACACCTGAGAGTTCCCTCTGCTCCGGCAGTTACTCCTCTCTCGGGGAAAAATCTAGCTTCAGCATCTTTTCTGTGGCATTCCACGCAAAGGTATTACTCTATCTTCATCACTTCTACTGGTCTAGAGACATTTTCTTCATCCCTCTGGGCAATGATAACTGGATTGGGGGAACCATCTCTGACACTCTTCTGTGATGAGGCCCCATCAAGAGAAGCAGCCTCCATGTTAAACCCCATTTGCTGCTTTCTACAAAGACCAGCGTAGAGCTGAGGATAGAGCCAGGATTCTATTTCCAGCTGCCAAAATAAGTTGACAGCTTGTTTCTATTGAAGTATAATCGACATTGAACGTTATATTAGTTTCAGGTGTATAACATAATGATTCGATATTTGTATACACTGTGAAATGACAGTTTATTTTTTTTTAAACCGTTCCTTCTAATGACCTCTCTGGCTGGCAAACAGATTACTTTTCTGTTTTTAACTTGATCGGGCACAAGAACAAGGAGAGAACTGTTCATATTTCTCCGGCTGGGCACTTTGGCAACACACCAGCTTTAGCTGTTTAATTTACAGCAATATGGCTGCAGGCAAGTCAGCCTAATGATGGAAACTAAAGATTTAGAGTTAAATATGAAATTTATCTCAGTCTTTATTTCTTGCTGTTTCAACCAATAAAAAAATGCCTCTGGGATATTCTAGTGTGAACGTATCTAGCTTATGTGGTCCCTTATGTATGGCCAGAAAGACAGGGAACTCTAAATTACACATGGACCAGCCAGCACAACATTGGTTTCTTCTTTATTTTATGTTGATGGTATAACCTCTACTAGTTGGCAATGTGATACACTTAACAGTGTTCATGTCGAAAGTAGCTTGGCCTAGAATTTTCCATGATAGGATAATATGCCTACTTCTACATAGAAGACCTGCCTCTTTCTTTTTGGGGAATTTTCTATAAACTGGGGCACTGGAGAAGCAAACCAGCAAGGAAGGTGCTATGGTGAAGGCTTTTTAAAAATTTGTGGCTCTTGCTATTTAAATCCAAGTTCACGGTTGATGAGTACGTGTCCGTGCTATAATCAAGGATGGCAATTCACTTTTTTCTTACCTATTTACTCATGGAAGCACCACAAACCAAATCCTGTCCTTAATATTCTGGTGAAACAGCTCTCCGCAATGGTTCCCAATGAATTGAGAAGGCAGTGTTTCCTTTCCCACCCTTACCTGGTTTAACTCCGCTCCTGCTCTGGGTCCTGAGGATCCCTCCTTTCCTCTGGAAATGTTCCCTTGGCTCTTTGAACCTCCTCCGTTCCTGCTCGTCTTCCTCATCTGATTGATATTCTCTCTCTTCTTCACTAGTTCCCATCTCTCCACCTGAACCTTGAATGTGGACACTCCCAAGCTTCTGTCCTACGCCTCTTCTGATCTCACTCCATCCTCTCCCAGGCCACCCCTCCACTCCTGTAGTGTCCACTCCTGTCCGTGTGTTGACTCTTGGCTCCACATCATGGCTCAACCTTTCTTGAGGCCCTGGTCTGTGGGTCCAGCTCAGTCCACCCCCACAGCATTGCAAACTCAACCAAACCAATTGTACCAGTTTGCCCTATATAACCAATTCCTTCTTTTTTTTAATTGAATAAATTTGACACATAACATTGTGTAAGTTTAAGGTATACAGTGCATTACTTTGGTGCATTTGCATATTATAATATGATCGTCAATGTCCAATTTCTTCTTGTGTCACTGGCTTCTCAATCTGGAAACCTCTCCCTGGCTCATCACATTCAATCCTGTAATGGCAGAAGTAGCTTTCAAATCCATCCTCTCTGTCTCTACTTCTACTTTCTGTACTTTATCTTCCTCACTTGGGCTATTCCTGTAACTTTCTACCTGGTTCTCCTTAATTCCAGGATTTTCCCCTTCTGTTTTCCATAATGCTTTTTAATTCTCTTGCTAAAATAAAATAAAATAGTAAAATAAAATAAAATCCTTTGACCTACCACTGCATTCAGAATAAGGTATCGGAGAACCTTCATAATAAGGCACAAATTTACCAACAACAGGGTCAAACCCAATATCCTAGCATCATTTCCTGCCCTTCTTCCATGCTCTTGTTGTGCCAGACTCTTTCCCTTACCTGAAATACCATTCCATGTTTCCATTAAAAAACTGCATACCGAGCATCTGTTACCTTAGAGCTCTGTGCTGCTGCCAAGAACACAACAAGGAGCAATGCCTTTGTCAACTGCCCTCGCTCCTGGTTCTACCGTGTGATCTTTATCACTCAAGCTTTTCAATAATAGAGTAGTAAAATATAACTAAATCTGTTAAATCTACTGAATGTGTTGGACGCCATGTGATCTGATGCCTCAGTGCTCTTGTACCTGCTCTCTCCGTTTCCTAACATCGCCTTTACCCAGACTTACCCTCTGTTCCTGGTCTTTCACTTCTACCCACTTCCCAGCTGGTAGATGCCAGCCTGGAGCGGGACAGTCAGGCGTTGGGTTGCAACCGGGAAGGAGGGCTGGACATGCTGATATTGACTGAACACTGCTACCCCTCAGCCCCCAGCTAAGTGTAGTCAGCGCCCTCTCTCCCTGAACACTCCCAACAGCCGTCTCAGGTTCTCACCGTACCCTCATTTCACAGACGAGGAAATTGAGGTTTAGAGAAGTGACTTCCCGGGCAGCTCAGTGCCAACCCTGGCACTCAACCCAACCCTATACTGCCTCCCACCCCCAGCAGGTGACAAATAAGGAGAACACAAAATTCTCTTTGTACTATGAATGCAACCATACAAAACATGCCTAAGAAAGAAGATTGGTAAGAAATACCACAAAGTTTGCCATCGTGGTTGTGTGAGGTGGTAGGAATATTGGGCACCTCACCACCCCCCCGCCACGCTGCCAACAGCTAAATGTCAGCAGCTTGCCTATCAAGACTGCCCCATTCTCCTCACCCCCCAAGAAAGGCTGCCTACTCTGTTCCTAGGGCATTTTTTTTTTAATACGTCTCTGCCACAGCACTTAATCTCATTATGTAATTTTTCTGTTTACCTGGTTTCACCTGATTGATTGAGCACCCCAAGAAAAGAGACTATGTTTTTTCATATCTCTCAACCTCCAATGCCTAGCAGTGCCTGGAATATAAAAAAAAATGCCTAATGAGTATTTGATAAATGAATGGTCTCTGGTGTAGGCTCTGTGAGCCATATGATATCTCTTGCAACTACTCAACTCTGGCTTGGTAATGCCAAGGCAGCCACAGGCAATACATAAATAAATAATCATGGGGGTGTTCCTTTTTTTAAAATTTTATTTATTTATTTGAGAGAGAGAAAGAGAGAGAGGGAGGGAGGGAGAAGCAGACTCCCCACCAAGCAGGGAGCCTGACGCAACACAGGACTAGATCCCAGGACTCCAAGACCACGACCCAAGCCGAAGGCAGAAGCTTAACTGACTGAGCCACCCAGGCGCCCCAGGTGTGTTTCAAAATACTTTACTTATGGACACTAAAATTTGAATTTTACATAATTTTCACATGTCGAGAAATGGTCTTCTTTTATTTTTTTCCCAACCATTAAAAAATGTCAAAACCATTGTTAGGGTAGACTGGACAAGAACAGGAGGCTGCCGTGGACCATGCTTTGTCCGTGGACCATGCTTTGTCAACCTTTGCTCTGAGCGCTTCGGGTTACCCGTCATGGTTCTCAGCACGGGTGCTGTCTCGCTGTCCCATGTGTCGAGGTGGTGGGGGAGATGAGCGGTGGGAGGCAGCTCACCACCTAGGCGTTGCAGCATGTGAGTGCACCAACACAGTTCCACAGAAAATGGAACCGAAGGGACTCGACGGAGTAAAGCAACCGGGTAAATCTCACAGAAAGTTATGGTTTTCTAGTCATCAACAAAGTTACTAGTTAGTCTCGTAGGGAGAAGAACTGGAAGGTTTGCAAATAGGGTTGCAATTTAAAATTGGGGGCAGTGGGCAGACCATGAGCAGTTACCCAGGAAATATGCGGACGTGTGCGTTCAGGAAGGCAGCAAGACCCACTGAAAAGTCGCATCTAAATGCGGCATGTGTGCCAAATAGCCTTTGATCTGTTGCAAATAAAGGAATTTAAAATTCCCAAACAAAGGAAAACTCCAGAGGATTGTACCAAGGTAATGGGATTATAGCACTGAAAACAGGTCAATGGAAAGACACCTGCCTTTTAAATCGACACAAATAGCTCGGAAGCATTGGGCGGCTGCTTCTCTTAACCTAGAAGCGTTTCTGGAGCTTGGTAGAAGGCCGCTCCTTACGTAAAACTTCTCTTTCCTGTTAAAACAGGCTTTCGTTGCTTCTTGAGTATCACTCAGAGAAGTCACTGGGGGATTTGCTAGACTTCAAAGCAGGGAAAAGAGAAAGCTTTGCAAGAACATACTGTGGCATCTATATAAATATGTCAACTGCCCCGTATCTCCAGTATTAATCTCACACTCTCTGAGGTCCTGAAAAGTTGAAGAAAGTGAATGCTAACATTTTAGGAGAGTTTAATAAATGGTGTACCAGCAACAGCTAGCTGCCACCAGCTGTGTCGCAGGCCAGGCTTTTTGACTTCTTTGTGCTTTGGTGTATTCATTTGTAACATGAAGAGGTTGCATCAGACTGTGAGGCTCCTTTCTGCTCTATGATTCTGGGATTATAGTACAGATTCCTATCCTTGTATAACCTGAATTTCACCAGATCTTACCAACATTTGGGTATAAAAAGAACACGACACTATTTACATAGTATTCTGGCCAAAAGGTCTTTCACCTGGAATTAATCATGAGAAAACAATCAGACAAATTCCAATTGTGAGATAGTTTACAAAGCAACTGGCCTTCCATTGCATGGAAGACAAAATTTTAAATTTTGAAAAATAAGTCACAAGGACTATTCTAGATTAAAAGAGACCAAAGAGACATGATAAGATACAACCCTTGGGACATTTGAAGTAATGTGATTAGAGACCATATATTAGTTAAAATATATACAATATATAAAATAATTACATATATTACATAGTATATAATAATGATATTGTGGTTATGTAAGAGAATGTCCCAGTTAGAAAATACAAGCTGACATATTCAGGGGTGAGGTGTCCTGGTGTCTGTAACCTACTTTCAAATGGTTCAGGGAAAAAAAGTGTGTGTGTGTGTGTGTGTGTGTAGAGAGAGAGAGACAGAGACAGAGAGACAGAGAAAGTAAAGCAAATGTGGCAAGACGCCAGCAATTTGTGAGTCTGGAGGAAGGTTATAAAAGCTTTTGTTGTAGTATTCTGTCCAATTTTCTAGGGGGTTGAAATTTTCTAAAATTGAAAGTTGGGAGGAAAAACAGGAGTCAGACTCCCTGTCAGGGCAGGTGCCCTGGAGGAAGGGAAGAACCAAGGGAAGGGAGCCTGGGAGCTAGGGAAAAGTAGGGTTTTCTTTGGGTGAGGTTGTGATCTTGGACATGTATCAACCACATAAAGGAGGAAATGAGAGGTTGGAGGCCAGGCTAGACAGATAAGAAAGTCTAAAGAGGCTGCTCCCAGGTCCCACTATTCTTAGAGAGGGACTAGGAAAGAGGGCTTCCTTCTAAAAGAGGAAGAGAAGCCACATTTCCAATGCTGACCAGGGGCAGAAGACTTGTCCCAACCATATAGAGAAAATCTGGACAAATGTGATCAAGAAAGTCCAGTAGGTCATTGTGACAGACTTGAAGCACCATTTGATTTGTTTTGAGATGATTGAGTTACACAGAGAGGGGATTTGGGGGAACGTAGGTGGGTAGGATGCTGAGGGAAGACAAAAAGGACAGAAATAAGTAGAGTCCGGGCAGGCTTCGTTGGTAGCCCAATGGGAATCCCTACCAGGTAGGATTTCCACCTCAGGCCAGTGAAAAAGTTAGACAGGGTTGAGTGGAATGATGGATGCTTTCAGCAGACACAATGGTCCTTGACTTTAGGTCTGTCACACTGTCCAAGCTTCCCAAGACTAATCACAGAGAAGTATGTTAGAGACAAAGTCTGAATCCAAAACATGGAGCTGTGGTTCTCAATCATGTGTGACCTTACAAATCACCTGAAGGGTTTGTTCAAATCCAGATGGTTGGACCCCACCCAAGAGTTTCTGGTTCACCAGGTGTGGGGTGGGGCCCGAGGATTTGCATATTTAACAAATCCCCACGTGATGCAGATGCCTCTGGTCCTGGGGCCACACTGTGAGGACTACTGACATGGCAGAATGGAAATGAAAGAACAGTCTCATCCAGCAAGCTGTTGTAGCCCTGAGCAAGATGGAGAAAGGAAAAGGTTACCAGCTTCTTCTTAAGGTGCTTTAAGAACAGATTAAAGTATTAAAACTTGGCTGAGTCTTCAAAAAAGTCACAGGGAAACAATGCAGCAACAATGGAGGATATCACCCAGCTGCAGAAAGAGAAAGAAGGGTGGCTCGAGGGGTGAAATTGAAGAGTGAGGAGAGGAGGAACCAGCCCAAGTGCTAGTCCTCCGCGAGCCCCTAGAGGCGCGGGCTCCAGTTCAGGAATCTGCTGAGGGCAGCTCTCCAACAGAAACCAGCAGGCAAAGAGGATTCACAGCCTGTGCTAGGCCTGTCTCCCTCGGCCAGAAGGCCAACCCCCTGAGGCCACACGGCCTGTTTCCCAAGGCCTTTCCTGACTCCTGTGCCAGGTGCAAACCAGCTAAACAGCGGGTGAGTAAACTAATACCTCACTGGCTTATCACACCATTTTTATTATAAAAAGAACGACCATTATTATTATTTAGCAAAGAATGACCTTTGTCTGCTAAGTGCCAAATCCTCATCATGGCCCCGTGAACTACACGATCACCCGTCTATTACAGATAAGAAATCTGACCGTCGGACAGGTTGACGATCTTGCCCAAGGTCCCACAGCAAGTCAGAATTTAGCTAATCCGGGCTTCCTCACTTCTCCTCCTGGGGAGAGGAAGTTCTGCCTAGGAGACAGAAGGTGTGGGGGCATGAGCCAGAAGACAGAAGAAATGAGGAACAGGAAAAAAACAAGAGATACCACTGCAAAAGGAGAGCTTCGACGTTCATGAACACCTAACTGCTCCTTCGGAAGTCCTTGTATGAGAAAAGCTTACATCCATGAACTGACCCATTTTCATCTTGGTCTTCGGAGTTAGAAAGCCCTCACAATGTAAAGCAAATAACGCAGAATGCCAGAAACTCGGATTCTTCTTAAAACCTGCCGCCTAGCCAGCGAGATTGTGTCTTCAGTGCAGGCCAGCTTTCTGTTCATAGTGCCAACGGCTGGACCCCAAGCACGTCACCAGCTTGGGGACGCCATGAAGGCAAGAATGCAGAGCGTCCCGGGACCGAGGATCCCGAGGGGCTGAGAGGTGTGGCTTCGCTGGGGAGGCGGGCAGGCATCACAAACGGGAAACCAAGCCTGCAGCACCGACTTAGAGAGCTTTGATCTATCTGCGAAGCTGGTAGAATCCGCTCTACAGGAGCCACAGCCAGATCCAGTAGTGTAAAGAGACATTGCCTGGAGAACAACTTCCCTCCCAGTTATATATTTGCATGCGGTCTAAAATGGCTAAACATCTGAAGAAGGAAAACGCTGGGCATCTCAGGACTTAACTAGAAGTCACACTAGCGCCTCGAGCCGTGTTGAAGGCAGAAACAAGCCCCCAGCCTCTACAACTACCCCCCAGTGTTGTCACTGGGAGAACGAGCTTATTTTTGTCTTCTCTTAGAACCTTGATCATTATGAGCAAAAACAGAAAACAGATTTCTGTATCAATTCTGGAAGGAAAATTTACTTCTCTCATGCTGTTTTTGATAATAAAAAAATCAAGGAGAAATGCCTTCCCTGCTTTTTACAATTCAATGATAATACTTAATCTTGAACTCTTACCTTCTCAACTATCGGCGGCTTCTCAGCACACTGTAGTTCCTGGGTAAATGATGGGAGAATGGGGAATAACTGAAAAGAGGTAAATATCGATTGAGCTGACAAAGTACTAAGGATGAGCACTTAGGAGGGGGTCCTTTCATGCTCATGGTACTTTCTCAAAAAAAATAAATACCATGAAAAGATGTTTCATCTGTCATGCTGTTTCAGGGACATCATGTGATCTCAAGAGAACCTGAAGGAAACTCCTGGCCACTGGAGTTCAGTGAAAAGCAATAGGTAATCAGATCAAAATGGAGAAAAGGAAGTTTGATATTTTATGTTCTATTTCAGTATCATCTGCTATATTTACTTTCATGGTTCACACCTCTGTGATGAATCTATATAGTCTTACTCTCGGTAATTTCTCTTTAGTCTATCAGTGGATCACATGCCATGACAGTTGGAAGCAACTGGTAAGCTCCAAATTGCTGCAGAAATGGCCTCCAGCCTATGAGGGAAGTAGGCAGAAGAGGACCCAAAGTCATATTAATAAGGAGCACACCCCATTAGAGACTGTCGCTTTTTTTTAATATTCTGTTTACTGTTGCAGGACAAAAGCAGACAGACTGAGCTACTTATAGTTCTTAAAGCCATTAGTTAACTCACCGCATTCAAACCTTCTAAGTCATTCAATAAGATATATAACTTAGAGATCGCTACTGGAATTTGGGGGGATAGGGTAACTGGGTGATGGGCATTCAGGAGGGCACGTGATGTGATGAGCACTGGGTGTTATATGCAACTGATGAATCATTGAACACTACATCAAAAACTAATGGTGTACTATATGTTGGCTAACTGAATTTAAATAAATAAAAAAAAATTCCAGAGGGGAGAGAACTTCTGTTCCCCAGCAATACTGCTCCCAAGAAATGACAGATGGGAGGAGGTGAGCTTGGGAGGAGGAACTGAGCATGTCCAGTATGACGCATCAGCCCTTGGGGAGCAGCCCATCTTCCGCTATCTTCTACATGGCCATTTTGTGAGCCTGTGGACTGCCAGCGAAAATGGAGTATAACTAACGTGAGGTAATATTAGGAAGCCCATTGGACAACAGATCCACGTCTGTTTACTGGTCAGGACTGTCTCTCTAAAAAGGCAGATAGTTTTCATCAAAGTTTCTCTCTTGCAGAAAACACTGTTGTCCTCTACCCGCACAGCTGGGAGATGCAAACACATCTTTTTCCTTTCTGGGCAAAATGGTGCCATTTGAGGTAACTACTCTCATTCCAGATAGGCCAGGAGGTGAGCCACTGCACATCATGCCTTTGCCAAGAAAGGACAACCCATTGCTGAGGGCCACACTTTAGTTCAGAGCCTCGATCCGTGGTTGTGTCTTATGAGGTCAACTTAAAACATCACTTCTGCCCAGGCCCCTCGCTGCCACTTCATTGTGTTTGCCATTTAGCACAGAGCTGGATACCATGTGCTCTTGTGCTCTTTGGCCCCATGTATATCTGTGCCAGGCAGCTCTTCACAGGGAGAGTTCAGTTGTGCATCAGGAACTCAGCACTGGTCATCCTATTTGGTTCAAGCCCAACTTGCAAAACTAATCAAGAGACTGGAGATGCCATCGTCAACAGGCCCAAGTCTTGTGTTTGTCTATTTCATAGGGTACCTCAGTTTCTATTAACTCTTCCTTTGGTCTTTATGCCACATTACTTTTTGGGATTTCAAAGTACTGGCATAATTAATATTAAATACCTGAGAACCTAATGTGTATTTAATGTTTATGGAGCACCTATAATGTACCAGGTAGAAACCTGGACTGTACATACAAGGAATCCACAAGGGAAAAATCATAAACAAAAAAATACAATCATGTTTAAGTGTCATAATAGAGAACAGGAGACATGAATTGTGTGGCATTGTTCCAAGTCTTTATGACAGGGTGGATATAAGAATACCTCATCTCTTAGGTTTATTGAGGGCATAAAAGCAGATTGCATACATAGAACCTGATATAGAACTAGTATGTGTTTAATAGGATATTTTTTGTCCCATTATTTCCACCCCTCTCCCACCCCCCATACCAATGATAGAATTATGAGTGATTAGAGCATACCCAGATAGGATTAAACCCTCAAAAATCTCTAAAAGAAGACTAGTTATCTGGTCTTCCCACTTCGGGTGCCAGAATGTGCAGTACCATTGTCAACTGGAGTCCATTTGGACCTAAGTGTTTCATTCAAGGAGGTAAGATTAAATGTAAATTATTGAACCCACACAGTTGATGAGAACCGTGTACAGACAGCTAATGTACAACCAAATAGAACACTTTATAAACAGCATAGCTTAGAGTACTATTATTGCATGAAATTTCAGTTTCCTTTCACCAAAAATTGCTCAAATCTTACCAAGTGTGACTAAGGACACTGTCCCTACTATGATCTGGCCCAGACTTTCCTGTTCTTTCATCACCAGGATCCACAGATCCTCTTCTATGTACCTACCTATGCTGCCTTAGACCCAAGCCAGTGGGCCCTGCCGTGGAGTTGGCACTTGAAAGAAACCCACCTTGCCTTCCCCATGGGGCACACTCGGGCCCAGGCCCCCTTCTAGGTCACTCTGTGAGCATCCCAGGTCCCTGGAATTCCCTGCATGAATAGCCCGGAGCCCACTCCAGGCTACACATACATCTTTCCTGGGCTGTCCTCTTGAAGGTGGGGACTTGCTAGTGGCATGTGGAACCCTGATCTCAGCGGGGTGGTCAAGGCGTGACTATTGGCAGGAGGTCTGGCTGGAGCTTAGACACACAAGCTGGCCATGTGTGTACAAGAGACCCCTTGCCATGTGAGATAGAGCCTGGGCTATATGAAAAGGGGGTAGGTCATAGGCCTAAAGAAAATGAGGAGTCTTGGGTGCCTGGGTGGCTCAGTCATTAAGCGTCTGCCTTCGACTCAGGTCATGATCCCAGGGTCCTGGAATCGAGCCCTGCATCGGGCTCCCTGCTTGGAGGGAAGCCTGCTTCTCCCTCCCCCACTCCCCCTGCTTGTGTTCCTGCTCTCACTGTGTCTCTCTCTGTCAAATAAATAAATAAAATCTTAAAAAAAAAGAAAAGAAAAGAAAATGAGGAGTCTAGATTTGCTCCTGACCTTCCATGTCTTTAGGAAATTGTATTTGTCAAGGTGGGGAGCTATGATATAGTTTACTTATGAATTTGTAAATGTGATCAATAACTTTAAAATATGTAGACCTATTGTATGTGGGTCTCCTGTTATATCTTGTCCTGAACCCTACAAATGTTAAGACCAAGGCTGTCATCCAGGGCCCTTACCAATGTGTACCTTGTGATTATTTCCTTGTATCAGACCCCTCTTTACTAACCGCGGAACATTCTCTGTGTCTGCAGCTGCCCACAGTTCAGAGTTTATATATAGTCTTTACCAACTGCATTCACTTTCCTCTAATAAACATCTGCGGCTTATCACTTGGTGTGGCTTTTTATATCTTCAGGGGTTTAGAGCTTCGATTTTAGTCTCTTTCTTGGTCCTTCCCATTTCCTATTCAGCCTTGTCAGTGGGCAATGCAACTTCCAAATTGAATATGAGTCTCCAGAGTCATGGAGGCACGTTCTGGGGATGGCTACCAAATGCCCCTGTTGGCTGAGACGGTGAAACGACTTCACACCTATCTCAGGCCTTCAGCTACCCCACAGTGCTGTGGGATGGCAAAGGAGGCCCTGTCCACCTGTGCTTGGGGACCCCAGAAGGAAGGAGAATTTAAGCGGAGACTCACGGGAATTTCTGTCTATGGTAGGGAATGGTAAGGTTATACCCCAAATGTATGACATACTAGGTAAATTTTAAGCACAAAAGCAAAAAAAGTCCAGGTACATATTTGCATTAGGGAACCCTCACATCGAGCCAGAGATTGTATTGATGGTACAGAGTTGAAAGCCCTCTCTGAGTGCTGATTCCTACCTAGCAGACAGAGTGCGGATACGCTAATCAACGAAGCACTGAAAAATGAGGTAAGATTTGGTCGGAGCAGCATCCCGACGCCTACGCCAGACTCTTGGTGATAAAAATGATTTGCTAAGAGATGAAGTTAGAGAGAAGACAATCAGGGAACGAGGGTTACTGTGGCATCCCCCAATTCCTGCATAACCCAGAAAGGTGACAGTCGGTCCAAATTTGTATACAAATTTTTCCTCCGTGGAAGTATCTAAAAGCAAAATTGGTCCATTGAGTTAATCACTAAACAGGGCACTTCAGTGTGCTCTAGTTCTGACATCTAATCAGCAATACAGCTGCATTTAAATATGGAAGACTTAAAGGATTTTGGTTTCTGAAGCAAGGGATTTTCTAGATAATCTTGCCTATAAGGTCCTTGACTTGTGCAGTCGAATGCTGCCAACTGTGATCAGCAGGAAATTACAGGGCGGTGCTTATATATCTGTTTTTCTCCTGTGTACATGGCTGGGAATTCTTCATTATAATTAGCATTTGCTAGTGAAAAGCTCATTTCTCAATTTAGCTGTTGACTTGATAAGAAACCCAATCTACGAGGACCCACCCTCCCCTCTGCAGCTAAGTCCACCGCCAGGCGAGGCACCGTGTGGTACGCGGCCTCGTGACCCTTAAAACAAGTCAGGGGGTCCGGCTCAAAAAACTTCCAAGGCTAGAGCTCAAGCCAAGATTTTTCTTTTTCTCTGATCTCTTTATTCTCTGAATAGAAAGAATCTAACAGAACAGAAACCAAAACTTAAAATGATGCTAAAATAAAAATGCTGCTGGGCTATTGCAGTATAGATTATGCAAAAAAAAAAAAAAAAAAAAGAAAGAAATCATTAGGATAGGGCCATCAGCTTCCATTAAATAAGCCTAAAATAAAGAGCTGGGGGATTAAAAAATTAAAAAAAAAAAATTAAAGAAGAAAAGGAGGAAAAAAAAAAAGAAAAGAAAAAGGCACATTTGCTTTTGATGCCCCCTGCCAAAGCTCTGGTAATTATGCTCGTTGGAATATTTAGCATAATTAGTCCTTAGCTGCCCATTTCAGTTTTGCTCAAGATATAAATGTCAAGTCAAAGCTATTAAAAACCATGTTCTTGAGAAACAGATACTCAGAAGGAGAATTGCCCAGGTAGCAAATGCACTGCTGGAAATCACAAATGTCACTGAATATTTGTATTGTTCTGCTGGCTAGATGCACTAATTACTATAATTCTTTTATAGCATATAAACTCGGGACTGGTTGATAGCCACATAAAATTAATTTTTATGTTAATTAGCCTCTCGTCCAAGTGAAAGCTAACCAAAGTCACAAACTCTGCCCTGCCCATCCACTGGATAGGTTATTCTCTCTCAGAAAATTGGCCCCTATGCCTTAGGTCAGTATTTCCTATTAAGTGGCAGGGCTCTTCTTGGCCCTGAGCTGCTGTAAACCAGGCATATGATTTACTGTCCATCATCTCAGATAAAAATAGATCTTTTTTTCCACAGGCGGCATGAGGATCACTGGCCAGAGTCAACAGAAAACACAGTCTGGTGTCCCTGGCTGAGCCGAGGGCCCTTGTGCTGTTTTGCATTTATCACGGGCACTTCCTCTGGGGAAGATGAGAAATTCCCATGGGTGACAAAGAAGCAAATTTCTTCCCCTTTCAGAAGGAAGGCTACGGTTACCTCAGCAGCTGCCCGAGAAACTTTTATCTGAGCCCAGAGCTGGGGATGGAGACCAGAGCCCGATGAAGGAAACAGCTTGGAGAAAGGACTCCCATCCCAGGCGGTGGCAGGAAGAGGCTTTTTGGGAGCAGGAAGTGCACCACGGGCAGAGCCCTGGAAGTTAGAGACTAACAGAAATGTAAAGAGCTTTCCCCCTCCTCCTTTTACAGGTGAGGAGATGAGATCAAAGAGGGGATGAGACTTCCAAGATGGTGCACCAGGTTGATGGCAAAGTTGATGTGATGCAGGCACAGGGCTCTTTTTATCTCATCCCAGTTCACCAAAGGAAGGAAGGATGAAGTTGGCTCTGGCCAGGCTGACAATCATGTAAACATGCCTATCGGTTTTTTGAGAGGGACATTTTGAAAAATATGGAAGCTTGGGAATAGGGTGCAAATGTGAGCATGAACAAATGCAGCTCTGTAAGTAGGAGAGCAGAAAACACGAGAACAGGCAGGCCACATGAGAAATCTGGCACATTTTCCAAATAGAGCTCAACTGCTTGGCTGTCTAATAATTTCTTTCAGTTCTTTGAAAGATTAAGTTCCACAAATCTTGTTTAACGTGCAGATAATCTGCCCACCTTCAGGCTCACAAGTCATGGGTGACTCCAGGAGGTGACTGAACATAAAAGACACATGTTTTCTAGAATTGCCAAGGCGTACTGCCCAAGCTCTGTAAGTGGGGCCTGGGGTCCTTGTCTGGTCACAAACCAATTAAGTTAAGTGCTACTGAAATTGCTTTTTATCATCTAGATAAGAAGCAGTTCACAAGTGAGATGCAAGGCTTGACATATAAAAGCTTATTCATAAGCCTGGGCCTAGTGACTTAATAGTCACACTAAGACCCATATAACATATTTGTGAGATGGAAATGAGCTGTCAAAGCATGAGAGGGCTCTGGGGATCACAGATATCAGAACTGTGTAACAGCTCCTCACTCTCCATAAAATTGTTTGGAACTGCCAATGGCAGCTCTCTGATAATTCCACTGACAACCATGTCTGCTTACATCAAAGGAACTGAATCCAATCTGAATGGCTAGGCTGGTGCAAAAGGTGCTGGGCTACATCCCACGGCAAGGTCCAGCCTTAGCTGGACTAAAACACAAAATTGCCTCCAAGCGGGAACAACCAGCTGACTGTTGCTTTTATCTGTCTAAAAAATCTCCATTTCCTTTGAGGAATTGCTCTCCACATCCCTTGCCCATGTAGGGAACAATTCTGGTGGGTTCCTTCAGTGTCCCATGGGACCCTGGTTCCCCCGGACATATAAATGGGTCATCATTCATTTTTCCAACAAATATTCATTGAACGTATTGTCTTGGCACTGGGGCTTGTGCAGTGAGCAAGGCAGGCAAACTCTCTGCCTATGTAGAGCTTGGATTCTGCTGGAAAAGGCAGACAATTAGCACCCAGAGTAATAAGTAAATGATATACTTTCTACAGTGGTGAGTGGCAGGAAGAATATAAAGCAGGGTGGCAAATGGAGACTGCCTGTGAGACCCTAAAGAAGTGACAGTGGAGCAGATACCTGGCCTGTAGGAAAGAGCCAGGTGTGGGAATACCTGGGAAGGAACATGTGACCCATGACGAGGCCCAACCAAACCTTCCCAGGTCACAGCAACTGGTCCAGGACGGGATACATAACAAAAGCCAGGCCAATCAGGAATTTTCTATGTGAGGCCAAAGAGAGGGGCTTTGTCTTTTGGGTTACGGAGAGCCTGCCAAAACTCACCTTCTCTGACCAATGGAAAAGAATCATCTGCAGTCAGAGAACAAAGCCAAGAAAAGTGAGACCCGGATGCAATAACACCTGAAGCCAGACCCACCCTGGGGCAGACACCGAAGGGCACCCATCAGACCCTCCTTTGAGAAAGGACTCTCCTTTTCGTTGGTGGGAAATGTGCTTAGCTGTGGTGACTGTGTAGAGCCTCCAGCTACCAGCTTCCCTAGGGACCACCCAGCCCGCAGACTGAAGTCACTTTTCTCAGGCGTCGGCTCTTGTCAGAGACTGAGCCAGGTGGTGATAGCCACGGTCACACTCTTCTTGAGCGTCCCCAGGTACAAGGACCTAGTCCAGAAGTCCTCAAGCACCCTGCAGGACCTTGGAGAATCATGGTGCACAGCTCAAGAGCTGCAGGCCTAACCATTTCTATCCGATGCAGGGCTCCTCCAACAGGCACGCCGTGCTCCAGAGCTCTGGGCTGGGCTAGCAGCTACTTTGTCAGATACACATTGCAGACTAAAGACTTCCCCTGCCCAAGCTGTCTTCCTCCTTCTCCTTTCACAGACATTATTACCCAGTAAGACTTTTGCATTTCTAACTCCATCTCCTCATCTGCTTCTGGGAGAAGCCAACCTACAACATATCTCTTGATTTTCAAAAGGCTGAGTTATCTGGCACAATTTAAGGGAACTTCATGAAATCCATTCCTGAGGTCACATTTAATGAACATATTCCAAAAACGATAGAACTGATAAGCTTGCCAGATCAGATCTCCTTCCGCTATAACCCATTACGGCAGTCTTAGTCATCTTTGCCAGCCCCCAGCTCACTGTTGGTCACAGGAGAAAGTACTCAATAATCATTGATTGTATATTTGATGAATGAATCAATCATGTATAAAAATACACACAATATATGTCAGCATTTTAAACAGAGTCTTGAATAAAAGACAGCTACCATATGTTCCACCGTTCTCTTAAAATTCACCTGCATCTTCAAAAAGGTCTATCAATTATATTTTCCTCTCCAAAACTACATCATAAATTAGTAGCAAGATTTCTGGCAGAAAATAAGTATTTAGGGAGAATCTATTTCCCCACTAAGTGAGTGCATCATGACACTGAATGCAGTTGATTTCATCAGTAAAATTAATAAGTAGATTGGATTTTCTTGTGTAGGAAACCCAAGTGAATTTCAAAATCCAGTCATTAGTGAATGAAACCAAGCTTGAAAACACAACTAGACAAGAAGTTATGTCTGTGCTCTGTAGTATCCATCCCCAGGCATTTCATTGCCATATTTAATACACATTACAATAAAGACTTAAAAAGTCTCAGCAAAAGAACACTTAATGAAGGCAAGCCCACCTTAGAACAGGATTTCCAAAGACAGAAGTGTTTCATTCTGTTTACTGGAGAACTAAACCTACCATGGAGTTCTTGAAACATTTCCCCAAAAGTACTTCATGGTGTAAACTTATTTCTCTCAACCAGATTAGAAGTGAGGAGGGGATCAGTTTGATGTGGGTTTCCATACACACATTCTTGGCACTCCCCTTTCTCATGTGGAAGCGGCTTGCATCCTCTAATGGAGAGAGTCCTCGTCATAAGTCAGCCCAGCCTGCACTTCCATTAGTGCCAAATGCTCTTTTAAAGTGAAAGAAATACAGGAGATTCAGCCCTATATTTCCCCTCTCTTCAGGGCCTTCCCGGACGGGGGCGGCGGGGGGCGGGGGGAGGGCAGAGGATTGGTTGGGGAGGGGGAGCTCCCCGGACCATCATGGCCTTATTTACTGCTTCAGTCATTTTTCATGCTCTTCCAGAAGCAACTATGCTGTCCAGCTCAGGTGTATCAGCAGATGCCCTGGGATTTCACACCTGCTGTGATGGAAGACATAAACACAAGTTAATTAAGTCTATTGTTCAAACAATTTGTTTCTCACTGAGGTTGACTCACTTGCAACTACTTCAGCACAATTTTTTTTTTCCTGAGGTAGACTACCACTTTCACTCTGGTGTGAGGACCGCCTTCTTTAGAAATTCATTTTATTTCAGAGACTTCCAGGTCACTGGCAGAGTAACACTTTAAAAAAAAAATCTATTGCTAATGGATGACAAGCTGTTTAAAAAAAAAAAAAAAAAGAAGTAGGTGGTGTGCTGGGTTTTTTTTCATAGCCATAACATTTTTCAGAGTAACATCATGAAGGTGAAACTGGAATAAGTCGAATGTTGAAGATTTAGTATTGTGCAGCATTCTTACTCAAAGTCAAGACTGAAAACTGCTTTTGAAAGGCTTTCATAGTCTCTCTGGCAGAATGAAGCATGGAAAATGAATGGAAGGTTTAGTCCAAGGAGAAAAATGTAGGCAAGAGACATATGGGGGGGGGGTTGTAAAGCATGCTGCTTTGTTTTTATACAACAGGATCAAAGGACATTTCCCACATTAATTGCTTCTATTTTTACTTTGTATCCTTATTGTGCTTCCATTCATCCTCTCTACCTGATGTTCTGGATACTCTTTTTGTCCTTGTTCCTCTCTTGTCAAATGCCGAATCATTTCTGCCTGGGATCACCTGTCCCCTCTCTCTCTCTCTCTCTCTCCCATTAGATCCAGTGTGCGGTGCAGCAGACATGACCCGCCACCCTTTGTCTTCCACAGTGTAAAGATGTTCCTGGGAAGTAGCTATCTGGCCAAGGACCACATTTCCCAGCGCCCCCTGCAGTAAGTTGAAACCAAGTGACCCAGTTCTTCCCAATGGACCATAAGAAGGGTGCCCTTTACTTCCAGATGTGGTGCATTACACCTTCTGTGCTCTCATCTTCGCCTCAGCTAGCTAGATATTGACGCCCTGGACCCCTCAATGATTCCTCCCTTTATCCTCCTTCCTCTCACCATTGGACTTTCTGTAAGCAAGAAATAGACTTATTTTGTGTTGCACCATTGTGACCGTGGGGATGATGATTAAAATAGCTAGTGGTACCTTAACTAATGCATGAGAATGATCAAAATATCAAAGCCTACTGATTATTCCTGCCACAAATACGTATTGAGCCATACTGTATACCAGGCTCTGCACTAAGTCTGGGGGTTGGAAGATAAAGGACACAGAGAGAATCCGACCCTCGCAGAGCTTACGCAGAAGCCTCTTAGTTTTCAAATCGTCTTGTCTTCCTAACAGCATACGTTCTATTGAACTTCACTTGAAATCTCTGAATTAGGATAGCCACTTATTCTTGTTTCACACATATAGAAACTACAACCCAGACACGACATGGCACTGGAATAAGCCAAATCCAGATCTCCCTGACGGAACCATCCGCACAGCATGGTCTGTGGAACCGTCAAGCAAAGTAGAACTGGCTTCTCCATGAATCCTACCAAGTCAAGAACAGAACAAAACTCCCCAGCCACCTCTCAGACCTCAGCTGCTTACTCGGTGATACACTGCGGGTTTGATGCAAAAAATGAAAGTTATCGGATAAATAGAGAGAATTTTTTAAGACACAAGACTCCGGGGTTTTCTCCTTTGACATCTCTTCCTATAACTTGAGGAAATAATTCATTTTAGAAATCATCTGCATCTACCCACTTGTTTTTGCAATAAAAAAAAAAATCGCCTATACGGGTGCCTGGGTGGCTCAGTCGGTTGGGTGTCTGCCTTTGGCTTAGGTCATGGTCCCAGGGTCCTGGGGTCGGGCCCCGAGTTGGGCTCCCTGCTCATCGGGGAGCCTGCTTCTCCCTCTCCCCCTGCTCCTGCACTCTCTTCCTCTCTCTCTCTCTTAGGTAAATAAATAAAATCTTTTAAAAAACAGCCTATAAAAAGAAAGAAAGCATAACTAACTCAGACGAAGGTGAACTCAGATTTGTGATACCTGAAACTTAAGTATTTTGGAGACTCTCTTTAAAGAAAAGAATATAAAATTACAAAAACGAATTTGGTAAAGGACCTCAATAGGGCTCTGGCAAATGAAAGACTGTCAGACCTAAGCTTCATTAGTTTTATGGCAAATCCATATATAAGCCAGCTTTTTTTTTTTAATCAGGTGAATAATTGAAAGGAGGATTGAGAATTTTTTAGATATAATCCCACTTTGATCCTTAGTTCAGTTAATTATTAATTGGTTGTCTCTAACCAGATGGAGCAACTATCCATCAAAACTGTGTTTTTGAGCTCCTATTTTCTGAACCATGTATCATGTTGTGTACTTCTGTTTTAAATATCTATTTATACCTACTTATGTAAGAGAAGACAACATGATTTTTTAAGTGAAAACAGAAATACGGATATTGGAACACAAAATAATAATGATGGAAATCTTGTCAGAAATTTAGGAAACTTATTTTAGTCCTACTTGAAGAAAAATGCTATTCTTCTCACTGATTTCTTAGACCTATGGATAAACCCCCCATGCCACTGCGTACGCAAATCCGTCAAGTACAGTAATTAGAAAATATGCTAATTTGGTCCCTGATCTTTACCCAGCCTCCCCAAAAAAGATTTTATTTAAAAAATGTCCCTTTTCCCATTTTCTGAGAATGAGTGACCTTATGCTTTGTTGACTAGGGAAAACTCAGTTGCCAAATGAAAATCGTCTACAGTGAACTGTCAGCTTCCAGCTCTTTAGACTGTAACCCAGGGAGCAATTAACAGGAACACATGGCTCATCTTCACCACCAGGGGGCTTGGGAAGCCCAGACCGCAAGTCTTAACCAGCTAATTATATCGCCATGAGTTATCCTCAGGAGTCAGTTTGTAACCCAGTTAAGAGAACAGTCACATTTCCATAAGTTCCAGTGTAAATGTTGTCCTGTTAAACCCCTAACAGCCACAAACTTGAGTTGATATTAACAAAACATTTCCTCCTAAGATCCTAAAATGTAAAGGGCTACTAAGATACTTATTTTCTGGGTCATCACTTTCAGTTTAGTTCAGGCAAAGTTATATATTTTAATAAATTACGTCCTTTTACCATGACCAAAAGTTCAAAACAATATGTCCTATACGATCAACATGTAGGTAATCATTGTTATCACCCCACTGTAAAGAATCCAGGACCATATTTTCTCTCAAACAGCCAACACGTGATGAACATGATTATTAATCTACAGTCACCTTAAAAGACAGACTACCTTTCCAGTCAATATACCAGAAAAACAGGTCCCAGACACTGAATAACTTGGGCTTGGTGTAAAAAAAATATCGCCGCCTACTCAATATCTGAAGAAAGACCATGTACGCTGAAAAGAATGATCTTCTTAAAGTTTCAAAAAGAAAGAATTCCATTAGCTAAACCATTTTTTCACACCATATTATAAAAGTTCACTTAAAATAAAAATTCACCTAAATGTATGAACTACAATGAATAAAATTCTTTGATGAAAACATAAGCATGAAGTGTCATGACCTTGGGTCAGGCCGTGGTTTCTTAGATATGACACCAAAAGCACAAGCAACAAAAGAAAAACTTGATAAATTGAACATCATCAAAATTTAAAACTTTTATGCTTCAGAGGATGCCACCAAGAAAGTGAAAAGATAATGCACAAAGTGGGAAAATATATTTGCAAATCACATATCTGATAAGGGACTTGTATTCAGAATACATAAAAAAAAAAAAAAACGCTTGTAACTCAACAGTAAAAAACCAATTGACCCACCTGAAAAATGGACAAAGGATTAAATAGATATTGCTCCAAAGAAGATATATAAATGTCCAAAAAGTACATGAAAAGATGCTTAACATCATTAATCATTAGGGAAATGTAAATTAAAGCCACAATGGGATACTACTACTTCACACCCACTAGGATGACTAAAATGAAAAAGAGAATAGCAAGTGTTGGAGAGGATATAGAGAAACTGGGACCTTCAAACACTGCTGATGGGATTGTAAAAAAGGTGCATCTTGGAAAACAGTTTGGTAGTTCCTCAAAAAGTAAAACATGGTCACCATATTAGCCAGCAATCCTGATCCTAGGTAGATACTCCAGAGAAATGAAAATACACGTCCTCACCAAAACTCATACAAGAAATGTTCTAAGCAACATTATTCACAATGGTTGAAAAAGCAGAAACGACACAAATGTCTGTCCACTGAAAAATGTATGAACAAAATGCACTGTACCCTGCAATGGAATATTATACAGCAATAAGAAGGAATCAAGGACTAATTTGTGCTACAACATGAATAAACCTTGAACACATTATGCTGAGTGAAAGAAGCCAGACCAAAAAAAGAAAAGAAAACCCACATATTGTATTACTCCATTTGTATGAAATGTCCCAAATAAGCACATCCATAGTAACAGAAAGTAGATAACTAGTTGCCAGAGGCTGAGTGAATACTGGTGGGTGCGGGGCTTCTTCTGGGGATGGTGAAACTATCTTAACATTGAATGTGGTGTTGGCTGCACAGCTTTGTGAAGATACTAAAAACTGTGGAATTTTACAGTTTAAAAGGGTGAATTTTATGGTATGTAAACTATATCTCAATATTATATCTCAATAAACCTGCTATTTAAAAAAACAAAAACAAAAACAAAAACTCACTCTGTTCAGGGAAGGTGGTGTTCCAGTCACGGATCTTCTTAGTCAAGGCAATGGACACCATGTTAGTGTGGTGCCACCAGCCACAATACGTTCCAGAACATTCTCTCTGCTCTGATTCTAAATATAATTTGGCTTCCCATTTACGGTTTTCTCACAGAAAATAAACTTGTTATCAGTGAAAGTGAGCATTTTACTCCCCTTTCATTCATATGTTTGACAAATATTTTGAGTCTCCTTTTTGCCGTGCGCTGAAATATACACATGATACAGAACAGTGAACAAGACAGAAGTCCCTCCCCTCCCTTCACAGCTCTCAGCTCTCAAAGTCTGGGGTTGGGAGGAGGGGTGTGTAGTAAAGGAAAAAGCAAATAAGTAAACAATATTCTGCTTCATTATTTATTGTCTCACAAAACTTCTCTCCTTAACCAAACTCCTGCCCTGACCTCACATAATAACAATTCTTATATCTATTCTTTATATCCCACTATAATTATCTAATACACACACACACACACACACACACATAAAATCCATTCAGATAATACTTGCAAGCACTTAGACTATGCCAGGCACATAATAAGTGCTAAGTGATTGTTGTTATTATTATTATTATCATTATGATTTCCTCCTGAAGCAATGTTTGTGTTAATGGCGGTGTTCCCGATGAATATTATTTGAAGCCTCAGGTTGTCCGTCATCACAGAAAGCCAAGAAGGTGTTTGTCAAGACACGGGCTGTGTCTAAGGCAGGGGTTGAGGTGTTTATGCAAAGGAGATCACCACTTTCTCCCCTGACTTAATTCTTTCAGGCCTGAATTTCAGGAACTTTAGCTTGTCTTTCCCCAATCTAGTTGATCTGCATCCTTGAGGGAACTTTCAAAGATACTGGACCCAAATCTGGGGAGATCCTAATGCAATAGGCCTGGGGGAAGTGTGCTCAGGTTACTTCTGCATGGTTGGGGAAAAGAGGGTTTAACAAAGGCAGGCCCTGAGAGAGCCCCTCCACATTCCTCCTGGGGACTCCAAGCTGAGGCTCGCACACGGTATCTGCCAAGCCACATTATCCAAATCTCGTTATTCTCCACAACGTTGCCGGAGGACAGACCATGCATGCCCTCTGCTCAGAAGAAAGGACCGCCAAGTTACCATCATGCAGAGAAGTAGCCAGTGACTTTCTAGCAGAAAAGGAAAACTCAGATCTCGACAGGCCTGCTCCATCCCAAAGAGAGATCGCATGCCCTGCCTATCGAGGGACCCAGGGAAAGGGGAGAGAGATACTGGACTGGGGCTTCACATTCACAAAGTAGACAATGGGTCTGTAGTTACACAGATGCACAGACAGGACTGACCACGTAAACCACAGTTTTTGTAACCCTGAGGGGGCATAATTTTTCTCTTAACGCACCAGGAACATTTTTTAATGTCATTATTATAATAGCTAAGTTTCATTCTTTTTTCTAAGAAAATTATTATTCTTGTTCTTATTTGGGCATGGCTGTGCAATTTAGAGCAACTGCTCAGCCATTCTGAACTTCAGGTTCTTCATCGATAGAAATGGAAGCAATAATATTTGACCTCAGGAAGTTGTTATGAGGTTTAAATGAGGTACTTAATACATTGAACTGGCACATGATCAAGCCTCTATTTTAGCTAGTAGTAATAGTGGTGGTGGCGGTAATTTTTGAAATAGTAGTAATATCAGTGATTGAGCCACATTATCCAGGTTCCGAATCGGTCAAGCTGATAGCCAGACCCCAAACTATAATGACCTCACCATGTCATGCCAATCAGTTGGCCAGCTTTTCCTTAAATATCTTTGAAGAGTCTCTAGCTGAAGACTTCAACACCTTCTTTATAAAAATGAAGACTAATGGGGCACCTGGGTGGCTCAGTCGTTAAGCGTCTGCCTTCAGCTCAGGTCATGATCCCAGGGTCCTGGGATCGAGCCCCGCGTCAGGCTCCCTGTTCAGCGGGGAGCCTGCTTCTCCCTCTCCCACTCCCCCTGCTTGTGTTTCCTCTCTCACTGTGTCTCTCTCTGTCAGAAAATAAAAAATCTAAAAAAAAAAAAAAAAAAGAAGACTGATGTCAGTTCTTCACAAAGAAGATTTCTAGGTAATCTTTTTCTAGGCATAAGATATAGATATATGATAGATGGATGGATGGATAGATGACGGGTGATAGATATCAACAGTAGAATATTAAAAATATCTATCAAAAATTTATTTATCATTAAAATTATTAATCATTTGGAAGCTTTGGATTTTATCATGCCAAAACTTTTACTCATTCATTTCTCCAACAAATATTTACTGAATGCTGATTACATACCAGACATTTTGCTAGATATAGGGGATTCAGTAGTGAGCAAAACTAAGCATGCTGCCTGCCCTCATAAACCTTCAGATATGGAACATCCTGGATATACCAGCAGGCTGGTAACACATCTAAGCAGGTGATCTCTAGGACGCATTTCTTTCTCAGGGTATACATCCTTTATGTTCCTTCAAGAAATAGCATCACACGACTGCTTGTCCTAATTCTCCAGGATATAAATCCCTCTAAGAGGAAACATTCCATATTTTGGAGATCACGTGGAGATGGAGTTTTGCTGGGTGTTGTACATCACTACCCTGCAGCGGGAAATTTATGAAAAGATGTTCTGGGTCACACTTTTAGTGTCAATAGACATTTATGAGGTCACCCTCACTCCCGAAGAGGGAATGTTCCCATTAATATGTCTGAGAAGTGTTCTGGATTCGGGGGAATACATTTACCTACAAAAAAACATATCAGTCCCCAAAGTAGATTTTCCATGATGGCACCATGCTAATTACTCAGAATGACTTGCCCTTAGTGAACATATTGTAATAAAATGATAAATTTCCTCAGGCTGACATTTATCATTTCCATATCCTGGTCATGGACCTCACTGAATTTCCTCAATCAACTCTACCAAACAAGTAGAATTAGATTCACAATGTTTGAAAAAGCATCATGATTACAGTCATTGTTTAGAAGAAAATGAGTAAAAGACTGATCAAAAATAAATAAATTCAAAGCAATAAAAAAAAATTAAATCCCCAAATCCAATCTCCAGCCAATCCAAAAGATAATTCAACCTAAACAAAGAGAGAGCATTTAAAAAGTTTTAACTCTGATTTCAGTTCAAATCAAGGGAGAGAAGATTAGGAAAAAAGAAATGTTCAATTAAAGCAATTGGGGTATATTTGTTAAGATTACATAATTCCTAAATAAGCACAAAGCCCTGATTGAGGGCCTAATTGCTCCTCATGCCTGCACTAGATCATCACTAAATTCTCCTTTGTCAAAATCTCTGGTGAAAACACTAGAGTCTTAAGGAAAAAATCTAGGGGAAATGAAGGAACTATTTAGTACTGAGTGATTTTACTTTAAAAGAAATCTCCATGTGAACTCTTAAAAAGACAGTCTGTATCCTGTCAACACAAATATGTGCTCTATAAGCCATTAGTCTGTGTTATTTGAAAGCACTTAATTTTCATCATGCCATTTGAACTTTTTATCCATTTAGCCACAATCTCAGTAAGGCTGATAATTATTAGACCAAACATAAAGATAAATGTACTTTTGCAACTCAAGAATGCTACATCTGAAACAAGTGATGTACTTTAGGTTGGCTAATTGAATTTAAATTAAAAAAGAAAAGACTGGAAAAGGAAAAAAAGCAACTTCTTTTTCAACTGAACAAATTTAATTTTGTTCTTCCAAATTTTTATTTAAATTCCAGTTAGTTTACATACAGTGTAATATTAGTTTCAGGTGTAGAATTTAGTGATTCATCACTTACATACAACACCCAGTGCTCATCACAATTGCCCTCCTTAATACCCATCACCCATTTAACCCATTCTCCCCTCTCCCCCGCCACCACCCACCTCGCCTCCAGCAACCCTCAGTTTGTTCTCTGTAGTTAAGAGTCTGATTCTTGGTTTGCCTCTCTCCCCCCACCCCAAACCATGTTCATTTGTTTTGTTTCTTGAATCCCACATATGAGTGAAATCATATGGTATTTGTCTTTCTCTGACTGACTTATTTCGCTTAGCATAATACTCTCTAGGTCCATCCACATCCTCACAAATGGCAAGATTTCATTCTTTTTTATGGCTGAGTAACAGTCCATTATGTATATGTACGTATACACACGCACACACACACACACACACATATACATCTTCTTTATCAATTCATCAGTCAATGGACATTTGGGCTCTTTCCATAATTTGGCTATTACTGATAATGCTGCTATAAACATCAGGGTGCATATATCCTTTCAAATCAGTATTTTTGTATCTTTTTGGTAAATACCTAGTAGGGCAATTGCTGGATCGTAGAGTAGTTCTATTTAAGGAACCTCCATACTGTTTTCCAGAGTGGCTGCACCAGCTTGCATTCCCACCAACAGTGCAAGAGGGTTCCCCTTTCTCTGCATCCTCGCCAACATCTGTTTTTCCTACGCTGTTCATTTTAACCATTCTGACTGGTGTGAGGTGGTTTGTAGTTTTGATTTGTATTTCCCTGATGATAAGTGATGTTGAGCATCTTTTCATGTGTCTGTTGGCCATCTGTATGTCTTCTTTGGAAAAATGTCTATTCATGTCTTCTGTCCATTTTTTAACCAGATTATTTGTTTTTTGGGTGTCGAGTTTGGTAAATTCTTTATATATTTTGGATACTAACCCTTTATCAGATATGTCATTTGCAAATATCTCCTCCCATCCCCTAGGATGCCTTTGAATTTTGTTGATTGTTTCCTTCACTGTACAGCAGTTTTTATTTTGATGAAGTCCCAATAGTTTATATTTGCTTTTGTTTCCCCTACATCAGGAGACATATCTAGTAAGAAGTTGCTATGGCCTATGTCATAGAGGTTACTGCCTGTGCTCTCCTCTAGGATTTTGACGATTTCCTTTATCACATTTAGGTCTTTAATCCATTTTTAATTTATTTTTGTGTATGGTATAAGAAAGTGGTCCAGCTTCATTATTTTGCATGTATGAAGCAACTAACTTCTTGCATTTGATTTGGGGTTTTCATTTTAACATGCAATGTAGAGATTTAAACACCAGAGGACAGTGTGTGAATGAAAACAAAGTTCAATTACTATTCATCCAATTCAACTCATTTACTTAGTACATCAAAGAAAAATCTTAATTTTAAGTTCTTTTCCCCAAAGACATTTTATGTCATTTCATGCTTCAGAAATTAAAAGTAGAGGTTGATAGAAATGTGAATCATGAGACCAACTAATCAAGTTAATTTGAATCATAATGGAAATCAGAAAGATTAATTTCATAAGCAATCATTAAGAATAGAAGCTCTCATGTACGAATAATCAAAGCTTTAAGTATTGTATGGTAATTAATTCATTACTATGAGCTGCATATTTTAAAATAACTGAAATTTTCTTTGCTTTGGTGTACTTATTAATAGCAATCCTGAGGGAAGAAAAGCTAAAAGGTTTCTTTAGAAAAGTTTGTTCTATGTGTCTTTAAATGGGCAAGAGAGAAAGATGAATTGAATGATACAATAAACAGGCTTGCTCCTTGGTAACTGGCCTTCAACCATGGACAAAGTCAATTGTCAGCCTTTTATGAAAGAGGAGAGAATTGCGCTCCTGATGAAGAGATGGCTTAAGGTGGAAGATTAATTATAGTATTTGTCCAATAGTGAAACTAGTATTTTGTATATGTTTCATTTCATTTAAAAAATGCATTTGATCTGGGGCTTGATTTAGAAAGTGGTCTGGTATGCACTCCCCATTGACCACAGCATATGTTACAAAATCAGCTTGATAGTTTTCTCATTCGCAATGCCTCTGCAATTTTCCCATATTCAAATTCACAAATTCCCATATTCAAATACATAAAACACTGGGTATTATGGGTTATTCATGTAAAAATCAAGGCACAAATATACTTGGACTGTACTCTTAAACATTACTTCTTATCTTTAGGAATATTTTAGTATTGTCATAAAAGAGTTGTGGAAAGTGTTATATAGTTCCTTAGTGATCATGTGAGCTCCGGAATATAATGTATTCCTATCATATGTTAAAATATTTTATATATAAAAACCTCCTTATGGATAAATAGACCTGACCTTGTTTTCTACATTTTCTCCCTCCATTTTGATGAGTTTTCTGGGTGATCTGGATTTGCCCTGGTCTCGATGACACTTGACTACAATATGTGACTTCTGTCATGCTAACTATAGCCATTCCTTCTGCCAACAAGGATTTGTCGAGTATCCACCATATTTTAGTCACCCTTTCTGGTTCTGGAGATTTCAGGGCAAATAAGACTAGGTGCAGGGAAGAGTTCTAGGCAGATGCTTGCAAAGGCTCTGTATTTCTGAGAATCTAGAAGGAGCCTATTCTGACTGACCCACTGAAGTAAATGAAGGAGAAAGTGACAGAAACGGTCAGGTAACATAGGGTCTTGGCAGGCCAGGTAAGGGGCTTGGAATTTTTTCTAACTGCAATGATTCGACTGGATTTATCTTTTTCAAGTATCATGTTGTCAAGAAGGCAAGCTGGGTGGCCATTGCAAAGATAAGACTGATAGGACTAGGATGGTAATGGGGAGAGAGGGCAGCAGATAGATTTAGGACATATTTGAGCGTTAGAGGTGACAGGGACTTCTGGGGGACAGGCCATGGTGTGTGAGGGAGAGAGCAGAGTCAAAGATGGCTCCTCGGTTTTCAGCCAAGAAACCTGGCGATGGAGAATCTTGGGTGAGAAGCAGGTTTGTTGAGGAGGAAGCATTATTGTTTCGGCCATGATAAATTTGAGGCAATTAATAAATATTCAAGTAGAAAAATTGACTCGGCAGTTGGATACAGGAATCTGAAGCTCAAAGAAGGGGTTGGGGCTAGATAGCTATATATATACTTGTGAAACTTAATAACTAATGGGAGGAGAGAGAAATTAAGCAAATAGTATAAACAAGAGGTCTTCTGGAAAAGGCAGTGCAACAAGAGAACCATATTTAAATGAAGGATTCAAGACAGCCTCTTTGGGAGCAGAAGGCTCTGAAGACTGTGATTTCTTTCAGTGTCATATTAAAGGGTTAAAGATCTTAGATTACAGACACGACCTTTACCTATAAAATAATAATTGCTTAGGGAAATAGATCCATAATTACATGCACTTTCTAATATGTAGCAGCACCCAAGACCACTCTCCTACCAATTACAAAGATTATCCCTCATAAATATTATATGGAGCATATGCTCCCACAATGGGTTATGACCAAAGACCTAAGCCCTTGTTGTCAATTCTTTATTTTTCTCTTATTTATAACTCTTTGTAGAAGAAAGGGGGGGAAGAGCATCAATGAATAAGGAATGAAATATATCGAAGTAGCCCGTATCATATGCCTTCCCTTTCCCTCCTACACCTCTCGAAATTCCAAGTTTTCTTTTCCACTCTGAATACCCATTATTATCATAAGTTAAAGCCAATACGTCAAACCTCATTTTCCCAATTTCTCTTCCTCTCTTTGGGAGACTTAAGCAAAGCTCTTACCCAGTAGATGTCAGTGGTAGCAGGTAACAGGATTCTCATGCGGTAGGAATTACAAAAGAACAACTTGCTAAACTTCAGCTGCCACATAATTTATTATCAGGATTTTTTTATCCACTTCCTCTGGAATAAGAAGTTGTCCTCTAGGAAAAAAAGAATATTTCAAATAATAGTTCATAATTCCCCTTTAAGCTCCAATCTTGATGAAATTCAGACTGCCATTTTCAAACTAAAAAAGTTCCTCCTCACCTAGAAATTAATGAATGAACACACACACAAAAATACATAAACATGCATACATACCACTAAATAGTATATATGTATTTTTAGGTTTTAGTTTATGCTATTCCTAGAAGCTGTCACAAAGCAACTAGTTGAACAACAGAAATACTGGGTATGTGGTTGTTCTTACAGTTATTCTTACAGTATGTTATTCTTACAGAGTTGATTGAAGCAACTAGTTTGTCACCTCAAACTCTAGCAAAGCTACTTAGATGCTTTCTATCTGGTACTCAAATACTTTTTTCATTCATCTCAATTTGTTTTCCATTCATAAACATTAGTTTCTAAGCCATAAAATTTGACTATAATTTCTTCTTTTCTGTGTCCTTGGATGAAACCCTAGCTCTGGACCAGCTCACTTCCCACCCAGGCTCTCATAGCACCCTCTGCTTGATCTCCAGCCTCCAGACCCTTCCTGATGCAATCCTTCCTGCCCTGCTCCATCAGATCACACTTGCTCAATTACCACTTTGATTATGTCACTCCCCGTTCAAACATGTTGATTGTTCACTATGTGCCCATGAAGTCCAAATTCCTAACGTGATGCCAACTGACACATCTCTCACACACTGTCCAGCTAAGCCCAGTGACCACGGGGCTGTACCTTATTTGAGGACTCTCCCTCCAATTTTGTTAAAGTATGAGGCTTCCTTTAAGGCACAACTGAAATGTCATCTTCAAGATTATCTTCCAAGCCATCGAATCTTTAACACTCTCTTGTGTTCTCTGTAGCTATGAATAGATGGCCCACAAAATGCCACTTATTACATGTCATGTACCCTTGTATTGTAGATGCTATATTTGCAAAGGTTTTGGTTTCTGAGTGTTTGGTTTTTGTGGGTTTTTTGGGGGGGGGGGGTTGGGTTTTGTGTTTTTTTAAGAACTATAGAATGTAAGGCCTTTGAAGGCAGCCTATCTTTCTTTGTTTATCACTCTGTACCCAAGCATACAATTGATGGTCAATGAATATTTGTTGACCTGAATTATTAAGATTATCTGAAACTTTAGTAGTGACATTAATTTCACCCTGACCCAAAGAATAACTGTTTTTAGATTATTTATATGGAAAGGATGATCCTTCCTATTTCCTCTTTCAACACTTCTCTTATTAATTAGAAGATTTTTTGTGGGTTATGCTGTGCATTTTCATATTTGCTTACTCTTTTCACGCATTCCATGAGAACAAGCAGGCTGTCTGTTTCAATAAAAAGAGAACAATGCCTGGGAGGTTTTTAGATGGATCCCCAGCCCCACTTCCCAGTAAACCAAGAGTTAAGCAATAGGAACATTGAGACCTGCTCTCCAGTCTATAGGCATTCTCTTTCTACCCACTGCAGGACTTACCTTGAGCCATGAGAGAAATGTACCTATTTCCTTAAGGGTCTCTAGCCAATAATGTTATCCATGACATCTTTTTAAAGCCTTAAATGTGATCCAAGACAGTAACTGGCATCCAGTCATTTTAGTTTTGCAACACCAAGTTAGTAGACCCATGGCAATCCCACTTGTAATACTTACACCAGAGATTTCTCTTACCTGAGTGCCATTTAGACCTCCCCACAGGGACTGCTAGGGTCTCATTTGCCCAAAGTGAAACCGCGACTAACCTGGGATTCTTTTAATAATCTGTGTTCTTTCCTTCTCCCTCCTTCTCTCTCATCAGTGAGTACCTTATGCCCCCACTCTAATTTCCATTTAACTGCAAATTACAGCAACGCCCAGCAGGAAGCAAAGCTCATGTATATTCTGTATTTTTCTACGAGGTTTGCCGGGTTTATGCGCAACAGAGGATAATGAACTGGGCACCAATTTCAAATTTTAGAGTTTTGAGAACAAGAGATTTAAAAACAGTATTCACCAGAGGGAAAAAAAAAATATTCCAATGTTTCCAGGCTTTAAAAAGAAGTACCATTGCTCTGGGGATTGTTGGGTAGCTCAACTCAAGGGGACAAACAACAGAACCTGAGGGAACTTGAGAGACTTTGAATCGAGTGAGTCCAATTCTTGAATTTTCAAGGTTTTTTTTGTTTTCTTTTTTTTAAGTATGTCATTAACGTCTGAGAGATCAGCTCTTACCTGGCTGACACCTAAAGTCTGAGAGATCAGCTCTTACCTGGCTGACACCTAAAGTCTGAGAGATCAGCTCTTACCTGGCTGACACCGTTGCTGTTGACACAGCTGCTCTGCTCTCCTTATGGAGGGTGAGAGGGAGGCAGCTTGCAGCCTGCCCCAGGCAGTCAGCCCCTCCACCCACACGCCTTCGTAAACCACGCAGATATTTCTCTGCTCAATTACGCGTGCATGTACCTCTATGAGCTAATCAGTCTTCTAACCAGGTGTTATCACGGATACCCTCCATAGCACTATTACGATAAACTAGGAACAAGGCACAGAGGCGCGGCCAGGATTGCGCAAGAGGGTTTTGGCAACAGAGCCTGTCTTGAAGCCAAGAGTGATTATTACTATTAATAATAGCTATCATTTATTAAATTCCCACCAGGTGCCAGCTGCTTTCTATATGAAATAATGATGCAAGGTAACATTTCCTGAGGTGTTTAAATGATAGGTACTGTTACAGATTCTTTATGTGTATCTTCTCATTTAATCCCCCTCCTACCACTCTATGAGGTAGATACTACTTTTTTAGCACCAGTGGGTATATAAGGAACCTGAGGTGTAGACACATTAAATAACCAGCCAAGGACATGCAAGGAGTTAGGTGCTGGAGCTGGGGCCTTGTCTGGAAGCATGACGTCTGCAAGCGCTAACTGCCCTGTTCAGCCACTTTCAATCCTTTTATACCCAGTTTGCAGATGAGGAAACTGAGGTCCAGAACTATTAGTTAATATAGGTAGTAGCTGAGGCCCTCCTCAGGTCCTCTGGACTCCAAGGCCTTAGCCCCTGAGTACAGAACTCTATTACCCCAGAAACCTCTGTGGGTGTCTGGCCTTGGACAAAAGTGTCAATTCACTGATGTTTTCTCCAAGAACTGTCTCCTTCTCTCTTCTCCGTTCTCTATCCCCTTTTCACCTCAGAACTCTCACTATGGCCCATCTCCCCCTCCATACCCTCTCCCAGAGCCACCCACTATCATAAAACTACTCTCTCCTTTGTCTCCTTGGGAGGGGTTGTAGAGAGGAATTAATAATTTATTTATTCCTTTCTAATTTTTCATGGTCAAATATAGCACCTTAGAGTGCTGAGTCTGTTGAAAACACAAGTCCCAGGCCCCAAACATAGTGGTTCTGATGAGGTAGAACTGGGTGGGGCTCAGGGATCCACATTTTCAGGAAGGCTCCCATGAGTCAGATGTAGATCAATATATCACTACTGTCCGGCAACATGTTTGCATTGTAGAAAGGGATTTTCCAGTGGGAATTTCAGACTGGGGTGGGTGAGATATTTTAGAGCAGAAAGGCCTTTGTTTTTTCCTTCTGCTATCACATAGGTCAGTCTTGGGTATAGATTTTATTTATGTAAATTTTAAAGCAAGGGTCTTTCAAATACTCTTCTGTTGTATTAAATTCTAAGAATTGATGTTCTTTTTTTAAAAAAAGATTTTATTTATTTATTTGACTGAGAGAGAGAGCACAAGCAGGGGGAGCAGCGGAGGGAAAAGCAGGTTCCCCGCTGAGCACGGAGCCTGATGCAGGGCTCGATCCCAGGAACCCAGGATCATGACCTGAGCTGAAGGCAGACTCTTAACCGACTGAGCCACCCAGGCATCCCAAGAATTGATGTTCAAAAAAGAACAAAAATAAAACCTCAAGGCTGTTACCACTTTACTTAGTAAATAATACTTTTAATAAATAATAATAAACTTACTAAATAACAATTTTTCCTTTTTTGATTATTAAATATATACATAGATCACTTGTGTGAAATAAAAGGTGTTGGAGTTCATCCTTCCTTCTAGTCAGGTTTCTTCCCCCAGTGCTCCAGAGGGTATATACTGAGGAAGAACATGGTTTTTAAGGACAGGCTTTCTTTACAAATATCCTAAAACTTAAGTGTTGAAAGAATTGAGCATTTTTCTCTGATTTCCATGCGCCTTTCCCCAATAATATTCAACATGAAAAAGCTAAAAATACTGATGATACGAAAAATACTCAGCAGAAAAAATAAAGGGTTAGTTCTTAATGCTAATAGAAGTTTGAACATTAAGCATTTTGGATTATTAGACAACATACAAAAGATGAAGAGACCCACTCCAAGGAGACTCAACAGTTGCCGAGGACAATCTTCGTATCATAAATAAATTAAGCTCGAGTAAATACTAACGTGTGCTCTACCTCTTTTATTTTGAGCACGGAGCTTTCTCACATAAGATTCTTATTAGTAATAAATTCTCTATGCTACCATAGCGACCTTATAGCTTAAAATGCTCAGTTATTTTTTTCAGCCAACTTTGGATGTGTTCTGAAGGTTTTATCTGAACTTTTTTCCCAGATACTCCTCTGGTTGACATTTGCATAGTCATTTGCATAATATTATTCCTGATAAAGCTCTGGTTCTCTGAAGAAGAAAATTAGCAATTATTATTTTGCCGTGGAATGAATGATAGCACAGGATGTTAGCTACCAACCTCGCTTAAAAACTTTTGAATTAGGGCATAAAAAGAATATGAAGACATGTGGTATTAAAAAAAGTCACCGTCCCATCACACATGGCACAGACTTCTCTTCCAGTGATTAATAGTGTCCACTGGAGGTCTGTGGGGAGCGGGCGAGGGGAGGAGTTGGCAGTTGCTAGAAAGGCAGGGAGAGCAGGCGAATTACTCTGAGCGAACCGTTTAATGAGGGCTTTGTTAGCGTGCAGGGCTGCCCTGCTGCCGGACAGCTGGCCCTGAACGGTCACGTCCTTACGGCAACATAATTCTGTCCATTGGCAGCTCAGCAGAGGGGACAGTAATGGCCCAGTGTAGCCCAGAGCAACACTTGGTTTTAATTATAATTTTCCCTTATTGAAAAACACTATATGTGTGGGTGTGTGTTTCACACTCACATATGTGCATACATTTTTTTTTTTTTAAAGAAACAAGGGAGGGTTTTTTTATAATCGCAACGCATCTTTTAAATTACTCCCTCCTTCTCATGGCCATCAGAAAAGACCGGCTATTGTGGACATTGCTGCTGTAAACATTAGGGGGTCTTGAAGCTTCTCAAAAGATCTTTAGGACTAGCCCTGCTCCCCGCTCCCCTCACACTATGTGTGGAGGCAGGAGACTTGGAAGGAAAGGAGGACGGAATGGCAGGCAGAAGAGTTCTTAAAACCCTTTTCTGGGGGCGCCTGGGTGGCTCAGTCGTTAAGCGTCTGCCTTCGGCTCAGGTCATGATCCCAGGGTCCTGGGATCGAGCCCCGCATCAGGCTCCCTGCTCGGCGGGAAGCCTGCTTCTCTCTCTCACTTACCCTGCTTGTGTTCCCTCTCTTGCTGTGTCTCTCCCTGTCAAATAAATAAATAAAATCTTTAAAAAAAAAACCTTTTCTGTGCCCTTGCTCCTAGGTCTTCTCTAGGCTGCTGTCCACTGTGTTGGCCCCTTCTCCTGGATTGCTCTGGAAGCGTCCCCTTCTTCTGCCTCTATGATGCAGAGCACATGAGTGCTTTCCTACCAGGATTCTCAGGTGCCTCAGGGAGGGTTCTAGAGGGGAGGGGGGTGGGGGGATGGGTTAGCCTGGTGATGGGTATTAAAGAGGGCACGTACTGCATGGAGCACTGGGTGTTATACGCAAACAATGAATCATGGGTCACTACATCAAAAACTAATGATGTAATGTATGGTGACTAACATAATAAAACAAAATTAAAAAAAAAAAAGTAAAAAAAAAGAAAAGACCTCTCCTGTTCCCTGAGAAAGAAGTGCCCAGCTGTGCTTTCTCCCCCACTTGCGGTGACAGGCTGCAAGTCACATCATTAGCAGGACTGTCATGCCACGGACGATGGGGTGAGGGAGAGGGCTGCAAGCAAAAGCTAATCACCATTGTCTCAACACACCCAAAATATTAAACAACTTCAACATTTCTAGTGGGTTGAAAAAACCAAGGGTCACCAATTATTTATAAGTGAGACAACAGTAAGCTCTTTAATAAAAGGACTCTTAAAAATAAATTTATTTAAATAAAAATGTTTTTTAATTAATTAATTTAAATTTTCTCTTATAACTGAATTACAGAACATTTAGAAAATGAAAAGAAATGAAAAATTTCAGTGAAAGAAAAGTTGTAATTTCATTACCAAAGGTAAATGGTAATAGTCTTATACTGATATCCTTTTATTTGATATTCTATCCATCTATCTATAATTTGTTAAATGGTAGTATTATACTGTGATAATGGTTTATAACCTGCTTTTTTCCCTATAATAGTATTCTGTTAGCATATCTTCCCTGTCATTCAATATTTTACTCTATGACCAGGTTTTTAATGGCTGCCTAACATTCTAATTATAAGAACATAGCATCTTTTGTTTAACCAGGCCTCTAAAGCTCTAATGTTAGGCTTTTAGGTTGTTTCCTTTTTTTTTTTCTTTGCTATTATGCAAACACTTTCTTAAACATGAAAAGAAATTATCAGATGGCCACGTGACAATGGTTATACTTCCAGTATCTCACTGACTACAGAATTTTCTAGAAAGGAAAGGCTACTATTAATTTAATAGTACTTATCAATGAATTTGTATTTTATTCATCACAGTAGTATCTCTGCACATTTAACAAGCAGTAATACATGCACACAAGTAGAAAAACTATTCTGTGCCTGCATCATTCCCGAATATCCTATAAAATTATGAAGGCTAACTGGGGGCCTCCAGCCCACAGGTAGGAGAGAAGGAGAGATTTGGTGACAGCACTCATCTGGGAAGGATGTTTCAGGACTAGGCATGGAGAAACAGCATTAGCTTAGCATTACCTCAGATTTTAGAACCACAGTGTTTTTGGCCCCTTAAACTAAAAGGCAAGCATTAATTTGTTTTCAGTGGTCTATATTTGTTTTACGCAATGTTTCAGAAAAATCCTTAAGCCTCAGGGTTAAAAATCATAATTTCAAGCTGGGAGCATCAGAGAAGAGGTCCCCTGAAGGAAGGAAAGGAGGGGAGAGAGTCTTAAGCCCTGGTTTTGAGCCAGTGCTGTAACTAATACTTTCACATATTAAATCACGGGTCCATGCATCTATTTGTGTGAAAAGCTAATATTCGAGATCAATATTTTGCATTAAAACAACTAAAGAGTTTACATCTACCAAGATAATTTATCCATACCCATTTCAAAATATAGTCAACTAGCCTCATGGCATAAGGCAGGCTCATAACCTCCAAAAGTTGAAGAATAGTGTAGAAGAGGAGAATAGATTTTGAAGGAAAAAAAAACACACATCTGTTTTAATTGTCCACACCAATTAAACTCAGCTCAGTACATCTATTTTGAGGTGTTAACACATTTTATGCAATTTTGCTATTTTTAAAATTCAAGGGGCAAATCATTGGCTATTTCAGCATTTAGTTGTTTATAGGTACACAATAAAAATTAAATATATGTCCAAACCCACTCTAATGAATTTATAAGGGCCATACAAATATCTTTCGCTATCATCTGGAATAGTGGGCCTGCACAATTTTGTTATATATTTTTGTATTGAAATAGGATACAACTCATTATAAAGATTTTAAGATTCCAGATTTAAATAGACTATATATTTTTTAAATATGGAAATGTTTATGACACATGGGGGAAAAACAGTACATAAAACTATGCCCAGCATCATTGCGATTATTTTTCATTATATCACTGCAAACCAAGTATCAGTTGACACCATTCTGCCTTTAAGATTTAAATAAAATTGTTGTTGCCGCCTTTCTAAATCCCAATGGGAGTTTGGGGCCATCTCTACGATTTCTGTGCATTCTGGGTTTTACTGGTTTTATTTGTGGTGCCAGGTTTTTTCTACTAAACTTTGCATCTCATGCAAACATCAGCACGGTGGCATTTCTCTATCCCTTCCGCACGCTGATCCAGCGGTGGAATTCAGCCATTTTTATTTCCCCCCAAACACCCACACGAGGCATTAGGATGTGAAGCAAGACAACACAGATTTGGGGTGACCAAAGAGGATCCTATATCGCATACATTCAAATGAAGTCTTAGACATCCTTGTGCCTTGTTCCTAAAAGTCGTTCGATCGCCCCACATAGAAATTGCTCGTTTGTAATTCATTTGTAACAGACTGTAGCTTCCTGCCTTTGCTACCCTGCTCGCTTCTCGTCTTCTCTCTTTTCTCCCCTCACTTCTCTTCCCATAACTACACTCCTGTTCGTTTCACACGCAAGGCAATTTCACTGTCTCTTTGCTATTTCCTTCTAAACATGCTCTAGAGCCTCATTTTCTGTATACAAGAGTCTTATTAAGCACTTTTTCTAAACAACTACAATTTCATTCTACCACCTTCTCTCTGTCTCTCTCTTTCTCTCTCTCAGACACACACACACACACACTCTCAGGCACACATAGGTAATGTGGTAAATATTAAATTTTTTATTATATAAAATTACTTTTATAGTCAGAAAGCATGATTTAAAACACAAACATATTTTGAAATAATGACTTCATAGGCATTCTTCTCTCTGTTGGTCTGGAAACTGCTAGCAAAGCTGCTTGGGGAATGCCCCCTGTCTGACTGAAATGTAAAGTGACCATACTAAATACTGTTTAATCTTTATAATTCCCTAATATCAGAAGAGTTGGATTCAAAAGATTTCTCTCTCTCTCTTTTCTCAGAGGTGTTTCATTCGAAGTTCCTGTAGGTGTTGGGTATGGTTATTTCTGCCAAGTTACATTCCAAATGGTTGAAATGGGGTCTGGACTATAAATAGGATCCTTAAATGGTTTTCAAAAATGAAAATATGGGGCGCCTGGGTGGCTCAGTCGTTAAGCGTCTGCCTTCGGCTCAGGTCATGATCCCGGGGTCCTGGGATCGAGCCCCGCACCATGCAGGGAGCCTGCTTCTCCCTCTCCCACTCCCTCTGCTTGTGTTCCTGCTCTCGCTCTCTCTCTCTCTGTCAAAGAAATAAAATCTTAAAAAAAAAAATGAAAGTACACGTACATGTACTTACATGTTTCAAACCATATGTAGCAAACATTGATTGTTAACACAATAGTCACCCCCCCCTTTTTTTTAATAATGAAGGGGCCCCTATTTTATTCCAGAGGCTGTCCCTCTCCCATATGACTCAAGGATGAATCTTGTTTGGTCTAAGCCAATCATGGTGGTGCAATTTCTCTCGCCAGTGAGTATTTCAAACATGGGCGTGTGATCTAGTCCTGGCCAATAAGCGATGAGCAAATACCTACTGGGGGATGTTAGGAAGTGTTTCCTTCACTCTTAGGGGAAAAAAAAGTCTAAGGAAGAGATCATCTCTTCTTCTATTTGATGTTTTCATATCTGCATGTAATACCTGGAGCTGCAGCAGCAATCTTGTGACTATGAGTACAGTAAGCTAGAGGATGAGTCTGACAGAATGAGATTGCAGAGTGACAACACAGAAAGAACATGAATCCTCCATGACTTCATTTTACCTCCAAATTAATCAAGCCTGGAGCTGCCTCAGCACTTATTTTTTTTCTGAGAGAAAATAAATTGTCCCCTTATTTAGCCAGTTGAGCTTGGGTTTTTTGGCTAGTGGTACAGAAAGCATCCTGATACGCTGTCCTCAAGCCCATTGACTAAAAGGAAACACAATATTTACACTAATTTGAACACAATATTTACACTAAGCCAATGTGAGCTGCAATCTCAGAGGCTGTCATTTTCATCTTCACGCTTTAAGATGCCTGATCTCGTTCACCAGCCACGCTGGCATTGCTCTGTGTTTATGTTGCCTTCTTGGCAATTAATACCAGCTGTCTCTACTCAGAAAAATGACTATTGTGCCCCATGGTTTCTTCTCCATTATACCAGATGCTCTTTGAAAGGAGAAGGGTGCTATAGAGGTCATAGATTTGTTCCTCATAGATTAGTCCTTCACAGGAATGGCTGCTCTCAACTCAAAGACAAACTGATGAGAAAAGGAGTCACCCAGGTAATCAAGGTTCTATAATTTGATGGAGGCAACCAACAGGCTCTCTTCATTCCGTCTCATATGTGTAGACCTAGATTCGGTTCACAGATAGCAGAATGACATTTTACAGAAATATAGACAAAGATGGCACAGTGAATTTTGAAAAGACTGACTTGTTTCAAAAAAGCCTCTGTCACCCTACCCTTTCTTGCTGTCCAGCCCCAGGGGTTTCCGGATCAGCAAAGCAGCTCTGTCATGTCATGTTCGCGCTGGTTTGTAGTATCCGTCTCACACAGGCAGTGGGGTGGGTGTGGCCAGAAGTGCTAATGGGGCAGTAATGACAGGAGGCAACCATCTCCGTGTCCTGACATCTGGGTCCCAGCTCCCATTTGTGGCATGAGGGACGTCTCTCTATTATTAATCCTAAGTATTCCATATTTTAAAGTTTGGTTTAACCTGGCAAATGATTATAAAACATGATCAGCCCACATTGTTTACAAGCCCATTATCTTCAAAATATTTCAAAAGAAAAAAAAAAAAAAGAAAGCCCTATGGATTATTTATATATCTCTCAGCTCATCTCCTAAAGACCAAACATTGGGAGCAATTTAATATGTGCTTTTGTTATTCTTTATATCACAGTCTCCATGTATGATCATTGGTATGAATCCAATATAAACCTCAGCAGTTGCTTGCGTGATCTTAAACAAGTATTTAACCTTTTTAAACCTTGATTTTAGTAGGAACTAAAATCAAACTAACTAAAATCAAACTAATAAATTTATTGCCAGGAGTAAGCGATATAATTTAGATGAAGTGCTTGGCCCAAGGCTGGGCAAGAAACAAATGACCAATTAATATGAAGTATTGTCGTGTTGTGTCATGGTTGCTAACAATTCTGGAAAGAACTTTGGAGTTTGTTCTAAGAGACATAAGTTTAGTTTCATCGTGGTCGCCTTTTCCTTCCTTAACCATAAAATCGAGGGAATAAATCATCCTAACATTGAAGAATTAAGTGACTTTAAACCAATGCTGAATCTTTTTTTTTCAAGATTTTATTTATTTATTTTAGAGAGAGCATGAGCAGGGGGAGGGGCAGAGGGAGAGAGAGAGAGAGAGAATCTCAAGCAGACTCCCCACTGAACACAGAGCCTGACACAGGGCTCATTCCCAGGACCCTGAGATTATGACCTGAGCCAAAATCAGGAGTTGGACCCTTAACCGACTGAGCCACCCAGGCGCCCCACCAATGCTAAATCCTTAAGCATTTGATTTTACAGGCAAAATTTTGGCACTATAAAGGGCTCAATTAAAACTTCATTTCAAAATACTTGTTCAAGAAATTGAATCAAGAAATACTTGTTCAGAAAATTAAAGCTTTTGCTTTAATAATTACAGTAATGCTCCTTATTCTTGTGTAAAGAAAGACAATGGGGAGACAAGGCAACAAGAAGTCCCCAATAAAGTCTCTGATTTTAGTACATACTGTAAAACCAAGAGATAAGAGTAAATCCACAAGGGGGAGACAGGTACATGCTAAATTTCCTCAGGGAAAGCAAAAAAAAAAAAAAAGAAGAAGAAGAAGAAAGAAAGAAAAAGAATAAAAATATGATTCTATTCAAGAACTTCTTGAAATTTCTAAGCGTTTTAGGTTTAGTCATTTTTTTAAGGAGTATTAGTTTTCTACTCTATAAAATAAAATAATCTTAGAACTTAGCAAATCTTTGAACGTAGAGATAGACGCATACATACCCAAAATTCCACTGAGTGATTCAATCAAAAATAAAGTGTGAGGGGAGCAAAAGGAAAAAGAGGAGGCTAGGAGAAGAAGAAAGCAAAAGTACTTTAAGCAAACCCCAGGCTGCAGGGCTGTGGAGCGGCAGTCCCAGGGCTCATGTTGTCCCCACTCGGCCCTGTTGCCCTGCAGCCCGCAGCCTGGCCCACTTCCCAGCCCCATCCGGCGGGAGCTATGGAAGTGCCTCCAGTGAACTGGCTCGGCGCTTAGGAGACACTGGACGTCTCCCGCCTTCTCTTCGTCCTCCCCATCTTCCCCAGGCTACTTTGCTCGGTCTCCCCTGTCTCCAGAACTGAGCCTCTCGTGCTGGCCTGCCACCATCTGCTTCCACTCACCGAGGACAGAGACAGGTCTCTCTGGGTCTGAGATAGTTCCCATTTTTCTTTCTGGCCCCCTACCCTTAGGGTCAGTTTGTGTGCACTTCCCTTTATAGCTTACCTTGCAGTTGGCCCTTAGAGGAAGGAGTCTTATCTAGAAAGAGACATCAGGGGGCGCCTGGGTGGCTCAGTCGTTAAGCGTCTGCCTTCGGCTCAGGTCATGATCCCAGGGTCCTGGGATCGAGCCCCACATCGGGCTCCCTGCTCGGCCAGGAGCCTGCTTCTCCCTCTCCCACTCCCCCTGCTTGTGTTCCCTCTCTAGCTGCCTCTCTCTCTCTCTCTGTCAAATAAATAAATAAAATATTAAAAAAAAAAAATAGAAAGAGACATCAGTGGAAACCGGGTTCCCAAGGAGACTTGCTCATAAAGGCCATGACAGTCTCCCAACAGCCTTTGCTCCTCCAGCTTGGCATATGGCACCCCCATCCCACCAAGCCACCTCCCCCTGCTTGCCCTCAGCTTCCACTCGCACTCATTCCCTGCTCTCCAGCTGGGCCCCCCTCTTTGACCCTGGGGCAGGAGCTCAGCCAGGGACCTGGAGGGCAGCAGGGGAGGAAGCGAGGCCGCCAGCATGCACCATGTCTGTTTTCTGCTAGGCACTTGGCAGCCTGTGTGTCTTCCCTGCTAGGAGGGGATGAGGAGCCTGGGCAATCGGGAGGTGGAGGAGGAGAGACCTGAGCCTAGCGGTATTCCCCAGGAGAGGAGCGACGATCCCAGTCTGGCTCTGCCTCGCTGAGCTTGGCCTGCTTCCCCAACAGCTATGATTTGCTTTGTTTCTGTGGGCCAGTGTGGGTGTGCCCTCCATGGGGAGGGGGGTCGTGATCTGTTTTGGGATAGTCCCCACAGTTCCCAGAAACCTCCACCCTACCAGCTGCTGCAGCGTATGCATCTCTGCTGAAGGACAATAAGGTCAGGCCTGCAGAGCGAGGCTTCCATGCTCTAGACTCCCAACCTGTGGGGCTTTGGCCTCCATTTCACCATTTGTTATGTGGGGACACTTGGTCTGCGGACTATGGACAGGGTTAAATGAGGTCAGAAAGTCAGACAAGTCAAGGATTTTCAAATCACACCCTGTGAAGCCCTAAGGGTCTGAAGGACATATCTAAGAGACTACTCCAGCAATGCGGAGGGGGTTCTGGCACTCAGATCCCATGATGAGGGCGCGCGCGCGCACACCCACACCCACACCCACACCCACACACATACACCCACACACATACACACATACACACGCACACACACGCCCACACCCACACACATACACCCCCACCCACACACACATACACACGCACACACACACGCCCACACCCACACACACACACCCGCACCCACACACACACACGCACACACACACACACACCCACACCCACACACACACACCCACACACACGCACACACACCCACACACACGCACACACAACCACACACAAGCACACGCACATACACACACGTACACACACATACACACTGCAACCAGAAGAGCTGGTTGGCCTTACATACAAGACTTTAAGCCTCTCTGGATTAGAATCCTCCCCTTCCTTTAAAGGTCCCTATACGCCAATGCGGTTTCAGGCTGGAGTCTCTAACCCGTGCAGCCGTGTTCACAAAGTGGGCTTCCCTAGTGCTGCTCTGGGGGTTGGATCTCCCAGCTTCACACCCAGCTCACCCCCTCAACCGGACAGAGCAGCCCCGTTTCTGTCCTCTGTATTAATGTGATTCTGAGTAACATCGGTGGGGAGGGAGCCGTTGACTGCTTGCAAACAGCCTGAGGGGCCCCTGGCCGAGGGCATCTGGAACCACTCAGATGAGCAGGGCTGATGAGTGTGATGCAAAGACACAGGGCTGGGGGCAAGAATCGGGCTGTCCGGGGCTGCCTCAACTGCAAGCGGCTTGCTAACACGGGGCTCAAAACACTTTTCAGTCCAAATACCACTGGCCAATTGCCTGGAGCTGTTTTCTTCCTTGACTTGTGTCAGCTTCCAGACTTGAGCCAGACCATCACACGTATGGGGAGAAGCAGCTTTAGGCGAGGCGGGTGCAGAAGCCAGGCTTGCGGAGGTCACCTACCGCCCCTAGCCAGCCCGGCCTCCGACGGGCGAGCCGGTCAGCTGGCGCGAATTGTCTACACCACTGTGCCCTGCGAGTCACAACGAGGCGCCTCCTCACCTGTGACACACGCAACACACGACCTTCACGGGTGCTACACGTTGCCGTGAGCGTACCTAGATCCGCGGGTGCAGACTTGGTGTGGTAACAGCTTATCTCCAGGTGTTCTCACTGAGTAAAATTGTGTTTTATTTACCTCTTCTCTGTCTATAACTCTCCTGTTATTTTGATTTTAAATGTTTATATCACAAGACCCAAAAGGTGGCAGCAACCCAAGTGTCTATCAAGGGATGAGTGGATAAACAAAACATAACATATACACACAATGAAATAGTATTCAGCCTTCTAAAGGGAGGGGTGAAATTCTGACCTGCGCTACCATGTAGGTGAATCTCGAGGACATTATTTTAAGTGAAATAAGCCAGTAACAAAAGTAGGATACCACCTATATGAGGTACCTAGAGCAGTCAAATTCATAGAGACAGAAAGCAGACTAGTGGTTGCCAGGACCTGGGGAAAGGGGGGAGTTGGGAGTTAGTGTTTCATGTGTATGGAGTTTCAGTTTGGTGCAGTGAAGAACGTTGTGCTGTATTGTATATTTGAAAGTTGCTAAGAGAGAGATCTTAAAAGCTCTCATCACAAGAAAAAACTTTAACTATGTGAGGTGACTGAAGTTAACTAGACTTATTGTGGTAATCATCGGGCAATATACACATATATCAAATCATGATGCTGTGCGCCCAAAACTAATACAATGTAACATATCAATTATATCTCAATAAAACTGGGCAGAGGGGAGTCCTGAAGACAGGTGGATGGAGGGGGGTAACAATTCCACAATGATGTGAATGCACTTAATACCACTGAACCATACACTTGATAATGGTTAAAAGCATACATTTTGTTATGTATATTTTACCACAATGATATTTTAATGTTTAGCTATGAAATATTTTTTTAAAGATTTTATTTATTTATTTGACAGAGAGAGAGCATAGGCAGGGGGAGCAGAAGCAGAGGGAGAAGCAGGCTCCCCGCTGAGCAGGGAGCCCAGGACCCCGGGTTCATGACCTGAGCCAAAGGCAGACGCTTAACTAACTGAGCCATCCAGGCACTCCTAATTATGAAATATTTAAAACATACAGAAAAGTACATAAAATAGCATTTGTGTAAGATCCTGGATTTAATAAATGCTTACATTTCGCCATGTTTGTTTCATTTTTTTTTAAAGAAACAAATCATCACCACCAAATGTGGCTAAACTTCCCCTTCTCGCCCCAACCATTTCATTACTCTTTCTCCTCCAGAGAGGTAGCCACTCTTGTGTGTATCTTTCCCATGTATATTTTAACATTTTACTATATAAGAACACATAATATTGTTTTATGTGGTGTTTAAATTAGGCAAAGAATAATGTCCATTTTGGTGGTGGGGGTGGGTGGATTTGCCACACTGACCAACATAGTCTGTTTATTTTTAAATCCTGAATATTATTCCATTGTTTGAAACCCCCACTGATGGACATGTAGGCTGCTTTTACTTGTTTGCTGTCATGAATGTGCTGCCGAGAATATCCTGAGCATGTTGCCCAGGGTGCGTATGTAAGAGCTTCTCCGGTACACAGTCCTAGTAGTGGAACTTTTGGGTTGCAAGGAAATGTACATTTTCCACTTCACTGGATATCATCAGGTCGATCTCCAGAGTGGTTGAACAACTTGAATTCCCCCTTTCACTGGAAAAAGACCTATCGTTTCCCCATTGCCCTCACCAAACTTGGGTATTATTACCAACCCCCAATCTAATGGGAGTGAAATGATATCTCCTTGTGAGTTCAATTTGCCTTTTCTCCCATCAGTGAGATTGAGCAGGTTTTCACAAGTTTACTGGACATTCTGCCTTCTTCTTTTCTAAACTGCTTGCTTCTTATACTGAAATGTCCATAAGGACAAGGACAGTCTGCATTATTCATGGCGCACGCTTATCACCTAGCCCGTCATAGGTAGCCATAACTATTTGCTGAATGAATGAATAAATGAGTTGCCAGGCACTCCGACAGGCACTAGGTAAAAGTATTATTTTAAAAATGTTAATGACAGTAGGTGCTACAATTACTCCTGACCATGAGGTTCATGGGGGTTAAATAATTTGCCAAGTCCACAGAGCTAATAAATGCTGGAAGCTAGATTCAAACCCTGGTTTGCCACATGCCAGAGTTCACACACCTAATGGTTCAACATCCTGCCTCCCTTCAAAACTCAGCTAGGAAGATAGCAAATAATGAACAAATGTATAAAGGATCCTTAATTCTGTTAATAATTCTTTGTCTTAACTTAGCCACCTTATCGTGATTAAATCTCTCAATTAAAAAATGTGTTTTAATGTCTGAAAAATGTGTTTAAGGTGTTTTAATGCCATTTGCTTTTGGAAAGCATCAGAGGATTTTTATTAATTTGGAAGCTTTATCCCAGGAGGGGGGAAACCCTCTTATTTAATGCAAAAGCTATTGCCACCCACCTCTTCCACTAGGAGACCATTTATATCTGTTGCCCGTACTTCTCATCCAAGTTGTAACCTTATACACCCAACTGCCTATATTTCTTTTTGATGTCTAAAAGACACCTCAAACTTGCCTCTCCAAAATGAACTTTTGCTCCTTGCCCCCTGCCCCCCAATTCATCCCACCCACAGCCTTCCCATCCCAATTGGTGACAACTCCATCCTTCCAGCTGCAAAACAGAAACCTTGGAGTTGCCTTTACTGTGCTCTTTCTTTCCTATTTCACCTCCCTTCCCTGTTGGCTCTGCCTTAACAACACATGGCAAGCTGGACCGCTGCTCACCATCTTCCACTGTGTCACCCTGGTCCGATCACCTTTGTCTCTGCCTCATAGGTACCACTATTTCCCTCCCTTGCCTCCAAAAGTCTACTCTCAATACAGCAGTCAAAGTGATCCTCTTATAACTCAGGTCACATTCCTCATCGGCTCAAAAGCTTACAAAAGGTCCCCATTTCACCCTCTAGAAACTAGAATCCTTAAAATGGCCATGGCCCCACATAATCCTTCACTGAGCTCACCTCCTGGCACTCCCCTCACTCTTCTGCAGCCACACTGACGTCCTTGCTGTCCCCTGCACATGCAGGGCACTCCTGCCCGAGGGCTTGTGTCCTAGCTGTCCCGGTAGGCACTGGCTCTCCTCCTCACCTTTGCTGAGATTTCACTTTTTCATGAAGTCCATCCTAAGATCTCCTTCCACGCCAAACTCTTCCACTCCCAATCCCCTGCTCTAATTTTCTTCTTACCACGTTCTACATGACATATAGTCATACTCTAAACCTATTAATAATGCCTGCCCCCCTCCAACTAGAATGTAAGCTCCTCAAGGGCAGGAGTATTTTTTGTTTGGTTCACCGAGGCATCCCAAGCAACGAGAACAGTGTCGGGCCCAGCTATGTAGTGCCCAACTATTTGAATAAATAAATATTGTTTGCCTACCCAACACCTTTTCCCCTCATATCTTCCTAACTAAGCAACTCTCCGTTTTGGTAGAGAGACTATCCCTGCCCCAAAGAATGAATCATAGTCTTCTTACCAAGTAACTGGTTTTGGGGTATGCAGGTGGCCCCACTTTTGGAAACTGAAAAGTCAACTTCAAAGATGTTTATGCAGCGAGGATAAAGGCATGCGACTTTGGCTTGACTAAGCGGATGTAATGGTGTGGATGTAAGCACCATGGCTGATACTCTGGCATCCAGGGAAGTCAAAGCATCTGATTCTTATCAGTCAGCTATGGTGGGGCTCTGGTATCATACGTACTGCAAGGCGGCAATCTCAGTCATGTTTCATCTATAACAGCCTAAGGTTTGGTAGGTCATTTTTCCTAGTTGCATTGTTTTTGATCAGAAAGTCTGTTTTTCTGGCTTTCCAAAAGATACTATTCTTTAATACATCATTTTCTGCTTAGAGTAGATTTGGATGTCTGGATCTATGAAATGTGACCAGTACAAGCTTTCTTCTTTTCTTTCTCCCCTTACTGCTTTCCCTCCTTTGAACACTATTTTGTAAGGATGTTATGTCCAGTGATATAGCAGCCATCTTGCAACCATGAGGTAATGTGCATGAGCAATAGAGCTAGACTCTGAGTTTAGTGACATTGAGAACATCATTAAAACACCAAATTAACCCTGAGACTGATTACTTCCAGATTTCTTACAACATAATAATCAATGTCATGGTGATTTAACAGTTACTATATTTTCTGGTACTTTCAGTTGAACATGTACTATTTTAAGCTGTACATAGTTCTTCAGTTCTCTAAAAGATCTTGCTTTGTTTTATTTTTTGATTTAGAAAAAATAAGAGCCCCTAAACATGGCCTGGATGGGTGAGAATGGGACAGAAAAAGAGCTAAATTTTTCTGCCTCATGAAATTAGAAGGGCTTGGCAATTTCTGTTGATACCTTGGAGTGAGGGAGAAGCAAGAGAATCGGAAAGAAGTGAGAAATGTATGAAGGTTATATAAAGAGGAAAAAAATGGCACTTCTGTATAGAGTGTAGAAAGCTACAGAGAGCATCAGTCCTGCCATAATAACAAGAAAAAAACTGCTTAAACTACAAAATCAAAATTTTCTTGAACCTATCAGAGAGCTGAGTTCACAGGAAACCAATTAACCTAAAATCTAAGAAAAGACAGGCCCTCCAAGGAGACAGGATGCAAGCACTGGCTCAAACCAGGGCAAGGAAGAGACACTGGATGCCATATACACAAATAAGAAGAATACAGCTAAATGTTTCATGAACCCTTAAATGCCAAGTGTGACTCCCAGGAATTCCATAGACACGAAGGAAGCATGCACCCACTCAGGCTCCACAAACATCCACTTTATCCTAAGTACTACCGAGAAAGACTAGGGGCAGGGCAGAAGACCTGAGCCAGCCTCATTTGGTGGTGGATGTCTAGAGGAGAGAGGGAAAAACGCAAACCCTGCCTGGCCCCATCTCCCCAATGGAACAAAAATCAAAAGCTGCTGGGGCAATAGAAGGAAATCTGTCTCTCCCAGGACATAGATGAAGACCCATGGGGGTGGGGGAATGGAAGAGACAAAGCTCACCTCTAGATACATTCTGAGCCCAGGCCATTTGAGATCTTCTGTCACTGGGGGAGGAGCAGGGAATTCTCTCCCTTGTAATGCCATTCAAAAATACAAAGTAGAGTTTGCCTGCCAGTGGGAGAAGAGACAGAACACTGAAAAATATTGCCCCCCAAGGTCCAGTGAGACAGGGCTTACCTAAGACTGGGGTTGGATCAAGACAGTAGAGGACCACCCTCTGATTCCCATCAGCGGCAGGCCAGCAAGCACCCAATAACAAGTAACAGCCGTTTACCGGTGAGGGAGGAGTAAGGGCATGAATAGATCCACCTGGGGTACAGATACCCAAAGATGTAAGCTGAGAGTGGAAATAAAAGAGCATTAAAAAATACCCCTCTAGCCACCCAGTATCCACCTTAAGCATAAGATAATGCTAAACGAATTTAAGGTTAGCAGTATAGTAAAAGTAACCACAGCAATGATACAATCTAAATTCATCAAACTCTGACTAGGTTGCCTCAACTCCCCACATGGATGGCCTAGTAGAAGAGGCATGCTCATTTTCAGGCATGAGTTCAATTTACCTTGGTCTTTCCTGTTCTATACATTATATCTAGAATTCAATAAAAAATTACAAGGGGTTGGGAGGGGAAGCAAGGGAAAACAAACCTCAAAGGCAAAGTAATCAACAAAGCCAGACTCAAAGATAACATGGATATTGGACAGGGAATTTAAAATAACTGTGATTAATATGTCAGAACGTCTAGTGATAAAGATGGACAATATGAATACATAGAGGGAGTTTCAGCAGAGATGAGAAAATTATTGAAAGACTCCAATGGAAATACTAGAAATAGAAACCAAGATATCAGAAATGGAGAGTAACACCAGTGGGCTACCCATGGACTCAACACAACTAAGGAAACAATAAAGGAATTTGAAGAGAGGTCGGCAGAATTTGTCCAAACTGAGACCCGCACACAAAACCTGAAAAAAATAATATTAGAAAATTGAATCTAGCAATAAGAATGCTATATCATACCAAATGAGGTTTATCTCAGAAATACAAGTCAATATTTCAAAACCAATCACCATATTATGATTATGCCCCATATTAAAAGACCAAGGAAGAGAAACACATGATCATTTCAATAGATCCAGAAAAAGCATTTGACAAAATTACTGTTCACTTTAAAAACTCTCAGCAAACTAAGAAAAGAGCAGAACTTCCTTAATCTGATAAAGAGCATCATTTAAAAACCTGTAGCTAACATCACATTTAATGGTAAGAATGATTGTTTTCCCTCTAAGATCAGGACGAAGGCAAGGATATTTGCTCTCACCACTCCTACCAGCATTCTGCCAGAGATTCTAGCCACTACAATAAGACAAGAAGAAAAGTGACACACAGATTGGAAGGGAAGAAATAAAGCTGTCTCTATTTGCAGACATGATGGTCTACATAGAAAAGCCCCAAAGTCTCCATATATGCGCCATACATAATGAGTGAGTTTAGCAAGGTGGCACTTTATACAAGGTCAATACACAAAAATCAGTGTATTTGAATATACTAAGAATGAACAATTGGAAATTGAATTTTTTATATGTACCATTTATAAATGTATTAAAAAACATGAAAGACTTAGGTATAAATCCAACAAAATATGTAGAGTATTTGCATATTGAAAGCTGCAAAGCACTGATGAAAGAAATTAAAGAAGACCTAAGTAAATGGAAAAGTTACTGTGCTCATGGATTCAAACACTCAACATTGTTATTAATTCACCCCAAATTTATCTGAAGAGACAACCTAAATCAAAATCACATTTTGTAAAAATTGACAAGCTGATACTAAAATTTATATGTAAAAGCCAAGACTAAAAAAGCCAAAACAATTTTGAAAAAAAAGAACAAGGCTGTGATTCTGATTTTAAGAATTATTATAAAGTGATGTTAATCAAGACTATGTAATGGAGTTAAAGAAGAAAAAGTGATAAATTAAAATTAATCAAAATTTAAAACTTCTCTTTAAGAGACACAAGTAAGACACAATTCTGTTCAATGGGACAGAACAGAGTCCAGAATGGAACCACACATATATGGTCAATTGATTCCAAGGTCATTGAGATAGTTAAATTTATGTGTTAACTTGACTGGGCCATGGGATCCCCAGAAATCATGTTATTATTTCGAGGTGTGTCTGTGAGCGTTATTTTGGGAAGAGATTAGCATTTGAGTTGGTTGACTGAGTAAAGCAGATGGCCCTCTGCAATGCGGGTGAGCATCATACAATCCATTGAGGGCTCAAATAGAACAAAAAAATCAGAGGAAGGGAGAATTTTCTTCCCTACTGCCTGAGTACTTGAGTTGAAACATCTGCTCTCAGACTGGGGCTTAACAACATCTGCACTCCTGGTTCTCAGGCCTTTGGACTTGGACTAGAATTATACTACCAGATTCCCTGGGGCTCCAGCTTGTAGATGGCAGATGGTGGTACTTCTCAGCCTCCATAATTGAATCAGCCAGTTCCTCATATAAGTAATTATATATATATATCCTATTGGCTCTGAGTTTTGGGAAAACCTTAACTAATACAGTAATTTAAGTGAGAAAAGATAGTATATTCAACAAATCGGGTTGGAACAATTGGACATTCATATGGAAAAAAGTAAACTTTTAATCCTATCTTGCACCATATACAAAAATTGATCTAAACCTAAATGTTAGTTTAAAACTATAAAGTTGTGGGCACCTGGGTGGCTCAGTCAGTTGAGCGTCTGCCTTCGGCTCAGGTCATGATCCCAGGGTCCTGGGATCCAGTCCTGCATTAGAGAGCCCGCTTCTCCTCTCCCTTTGCCCCCCCCCCACTCATGTTCTCTCTCACACACTCTGCTCCCTCTCTCTCTTAAGTAAGTAAATAAATAAATACATAAATAAATAAACAACAACTATAAAGTTGGTAGAAGAAAACAAGCAGAAAATCTTTGCGACCTTGAGTTGGGCAAAATATTTTTACCTACCACACTAAAAGCATGATCCATAAAAGAAAAAATGATAAATTACAACTAATCAAAATTTAAAACTTCTTTTTGAGAGAGACAACTAAGGAAACTAATAGACAAACCACAGATTGGGAGAAATATTTGCAAAACACATCTGATGAAGAAGCACTTATATCCAGAATTTATAAAGAATCTTAAAAACTCAACATTAAGAAAACAAACCATCTAATTTTTTAAAATGGGTGGAAGATTTGGACACTTCCCCCCAAAAGATATATGGTGGCATAGAAACACATAAAAAATGTGCAAAAGTATTCGTCATAAGGAAAATCAAATTAAAACCATGATAAGATACTGATAGAAGTGCTGGTGAGGATGGGGAGCAACTGGAAATTTTATCCATTGCTGATAGGAATGGGATACATTATAGCTACTTTTGAAATGTTTGTCAGTTTCTTATGAAGTTAAACATACACTTACCCCATGATTCAGTAATCCCATCCCAAGTATTTACCCAAGAGAAATGAAGACTTAACATTCACATGTAAGCCACATGTGCATGTTTATAGTGACTTTATTTATAAACACCAACAATGGGAAACAGTTCAAATGTCTTTTAACGGGCAAGTGGATCAGAAGAAAAAACTGTGGTACACTCATCCGTGGAATATTACTCAGTATAGGAACAAACAAATCACTGATTCACTTAAAACCATGAATGAATCTCAAATGCATGATGTTAAGTAAATAAAGCCGTATATGGCTTGATTCCTTTTTAACTCCTTTTTTATGACATTCTCAAAAAGGTATAGATACAGAGACAGAAAACATCAGTGGTAGCCAAGTGCTGGGGGTAAGGTGAGTGGGTGTCTAGAAGGGAGTATTAGGTACTTGGGGGGTCATGGAAATGTTCTTTGATTGCAGTGATGGTCACGCAACTGTAGCTTTTGTCAAAAGTCATGAAACTGTTACTAAATAATGGATTTTGCCATATATAAATCACACCTCAATATACTCGACTTTAAAAAAAAAAGAGAAAGAAATAAAGGGGGCAAAGAAGATAGAGGTAATCCAGGGTTTTGAGGAGGTTAGAAATTCCGCATGATAAAATGGCAAAGGAATTTTAAGAGAGCAATATCTAAATCTCACTTCCATCCTCAGCTACTCTGACCCTTAAAAGAAATATTTTTTTTCACCTGACACCAACAACACAGTGAGAAATTCAGGAACAGAATGATGAAGTCAGGTGTGGCAGCCTTGCCTGGAGTCCCTCTCAGCCAAGGCCAGTGGACGCAGCGTGATATCAAGGGGGGTATGACAGCACCCGTGGGGACCAGGATTCAGGTGAGTGGGGTCCAAGTGAGTGGTGCAGCAGGGCACATTGGAGAAGTAGGCTGGTTTGGACCGACCCTAGAGCAGAAATGAGACAAGCCCCTTTTCTCCAAAAGTACCAAAGAAGATAATCCTTGAATGGATATTGGCAGACACTTGGATTATAATTCCCAAAGAATAATCCAGACCCGTATTTTTTCCTCTACCACATATCATCAAGTTGTGTTGAATTAATGTTTTACAGCAGAAGTATGAACAGAGCCCTAATTCCAGCATTTACTTGTTGTTTTTCTGCTTTGTGAATTATCACTACTGTAGCACATACATTACACATTTGTTCCACTTAAAGTTATAAAAACATCAAAATCCATCTCTGCATTGCTAACAAATACGATGGAAATGCTCCGAGCTTATTTTATAAAAAATGAATAGCATCTCTTCATTTTATTTTTTTTAAACAGTGTAAGGGTCAACTTGGACAAGAGTTCAATGCTGCTTTTTAGAAATACTCTTCTTTACAAATTAGATGGGCTCAGCATTTTATTTGATTTGGGTCAGCTTTTCACAAACAAATACCCTAAGTATAATTTTTCTACTCTGTAAGCTTAAAAAAAAAGAGAGAGAGAAAAGGTTGAGGAGAAGGAAGAGTAGGAGGAGAGTGGTCAAATCAGTTGAGAATATGTGGCATAGAATTTCCCTGTGGTATTCACAATGCAATTGGTATAGGAGAGGCCCTCAAGAATCTTCCAGTAAGGAAGCCCATTTAACTGTGTTGGGACCAGGGGTATTTTATTCTGTGTGCAGCACAGCTCCTAATAAAGGGAAGCACTCTGTCAATTTTCTTGAATGAAGCAGTATTTCCCACACTTTATTTGATCAGACAATCCTTTCTTCTATAACATCTGTTCAACAACCTGCCTATCTGTTCTCAGAAACTGCTGATTTAGGTATTAAAAAATTAAATCAATGCACAGACGATTTGGGTTTTTTTTTTTTTTTTTAAAGATTTTATTTATTTATCTGAGAGAGAATGGGAGACAGAAAGCATGAGAGGGGGAGGATCAGAGGGAGAAGCAGACTCCCCGCCGAGCAGGGAGCCTGATGTGGGACTCGATCCCGGGACTCCAGGATCATGACCTGAGCCGAAGGCAGTCGCTTAACCAACTGAGCCACCCAGGCGCCCCTGGGTTTTTTTTTAATGCACAGTTTTAAAAGCAAAATTGGCATTGCCCAATAAAGAAGAAAAGGGAGATTTTTATTTTAAAAAAATCACTGAATGCCCTACTGTCAGATGTAGTCACGTCCTTTCTCTGACATTTAGAGTTCAGCTAAAATGTGGTGAGTTTAGCCGTTTTCAAATTTGGGGACTTTTTGTCTTAGATATCAGGAAGTTCATTAAAATGATATCCTGACTTTTGACCACTGTCATTTCATTTTTTAAATGACAGGGCAAAAAAATAACGTGAGAAACTACAAATTATATATTTTATAGGGGTTGGGAAAGTTCAGTTAATCACAGTCCTTAATTTTAAGATTGATTTTCACAACTTTTCTGGTCCCAGAAGGGTCTGGAAATAGGAACTGTCAAGATAGATTAAGGAAGCCAGTCTTCAGCTCTGTAGAACAATTACACAACAAGGATATCAAGTCTTGTGGTACAGCTTCGTTCTTTGTGGGGAGGTGAGCAGTAGGAGAGGGTTGAAGGGGTTGCAAGGGTTAGGAAAGGCTTTTGGAATCTAGAAGCATTGTCCCCATGGGAAGGTCCACCAGGATGCATGGCTCTCAGCTTCCCTTATCTCCTTGACTGTCCTTTCCTGTCAGAGTTAGGGACATTGAGGAGTCCTACAGGAAGGTTCGGACAACATCCATTTGCCTGCACTCATCAAAAGCACTTCCTGGTTCCTCCTCTGTCATGCTGGTTTCCTGGTGGATCACCAAACACAAGAGGGGCGAGTGCATTGGCCTGTCGCAGGCTCATCCCAGAGAGCCAGCAGGAGGCACTCAGGGTTGGGGGGGAGGGGTCACTCTCCTACAGGATAAAGGAATTCTTATAAGAATTGGTGGGAGGAGCTTGGGAAGTGAAGATGTGCAAGAGCAGGAGAGTTGGAAGATGAGAGGAATCACCAATTAGTCAAATAGAGGAATTAAACCCATTCTGGTGATTGAAAGGGGACTGTGAAGTAGGGCTGTGGGGACATCTATGGGAAGCTCTTGTCTCGGCTGCTTCTGTGGTCTGTAGCCTGGGAGCTGGTGGCAGGCTTAGGGCTGCTATTGGTCAGCACGGCCAGTGATCTGGAAGGATGGGATGCAGAGCAGAGTGAGGATAAGCTTTGTCCATCCGTCACCATACATAACCCCCAAAAGACCTTCAGAAAGCAATGGCCACTGTCTCTGTCTTCTGCTTTTCAAATCTCATGCAGGTTCCACCTCTGGCCAACTGTACCCTGGACTCACGCAAGGAAGGGGATTTGGGGCAACGGCTCCCAGTGAGACAGACTGACACAGACACAACGCACCACACGGTCTGTACACTTGGCAGGCTGAAACCTTCAGCTACGCGTGAGGCCCCTTGACCAGCATGGCCAGGTCACGCTCAGACTCTGTATGGATCCATCATTCCGCCATTCATGGTCTTTGTGCTCCTATCATTTCCAGGGTGGCCCTGGAGACATCGTCTCTGTTCAGTGTCACTGATGATCAGAGTACTGCCAAACCTCAAACAGAGTGTCAACAGAGTATCTTTCATAAAAAATATTCTCTTCTCTCTAATTACTCTACTCCAGACTCTCAGAAGCCCATGGAGACGTCTATCTCGCTTCCACAGAAAAAGCCCTGGACTCAGAGACCAGTCCAGGCCTTTATTCACAAAGTTACCTGGTCTCTCTGTCTTAGTTTCTCTCTATATAATTTGAGAAGATGTAGACTATCCCTAAGGACATTTCTAGTTCTAACATTCTATAATTCTACATTTGTGGAAATGTTATGTCTGGAGAGGCAAGTCTGTTGCTTTGCGCAGAGGATGAGACTCTGCCAATGAAAACCTCCCTCTCGTGGAAAAGAAAAGGCAGTAGTCATCTTTTCTCATTAGCAGCACCAGATTCCGCTACCTCAGCTGCAGGCTGGTTAGTCACCTCCAGTAATAACCTTCATCTCAGCTCCAAGCGGCCGAGGTCTGTGGTTATGAGTCACAAGCTCTTGGAGCCAGGAATCTCAAGGAGACCACGGAAGGCAATTTGCCTTCCATAGCTGGCTTGCTAAGAACTGATTTCTTCCCCATAGAGAAAATAGTATTTGTGGTTTATGAAATATCACACAGTATTTCCTCCTAAACTCATAGCTCCAGAAATGAATTCTAATCCTCCAACTGGAAAAACTTAGACTTTGGCTTTAGTTATTATGATCAGTTGCTGGATCCGCAGCTCCTTTGTGGGACATTAAGTCATAGCAAATGCCGTGCTCAACAGAATACAGTCATTGATACAATCTGCTCCCATCTGGGAAGTCTGATGAGCCTACTTGTCCTTTTGGCATTTTCCCTTTGCTCGGTTTTAAGACATGGGTTCAAACAAGGCTTGGCAACAGCAGCATACCTCTAAGGCCATACTTCCCTCCCCAACAGTCATGCTCACCTTATCTCCTTGCTGGGCTTCTATGACGTGTCTAATAAATACTCATGGCTAGTCCTCTCCCTGCAGCTGTTACATGAGAAGTCAGGAAGGAGGTGGGGCCAGCCCTACTTTTCACTCACCACACCCAGGTCAGCCTCCACTGCCTGATTTCCAAGTTTGAGAGGAAACAGGAAATGCAAGTTGCAGACTATAAAAAGAGTTTGGAGAGGATCAAAGGTTGGTAGAAATGGAAACCCAAGTCGTGTCTCCTGTAGAACTAGTACAATGGGCCCCAGGGAATGAGTTGGGGGGGCGGGGGAAGTGTCTTCATGGACAGTGTCACTGCCAGAATTTGGCTACGGGAGATCAAGGGCAAGGCTGAGGGTGGGAGTGTGATCCTGGGAATCCAAAATGAGTACATGAGAGGACAGAAGGACAGAAGCACAGAAAAGAATGAGGGAGGAGGCGAAGGAGAGGTGAGGAAGAGCACAAGGAAGCAGTGCGGAATCTAAAGATCAAGCGAGATGCTCCATGATCAGTGCTCTTGCTGAAAGCCTAGCTTCTGAGACATCCCATGGGAAAGGGAGGGGAATGGAAGGTTTTCCCAGAAGATCCATTTTCCTTCCAGCTTCCCAGGGGAGGTGACATCTGTGTTGGTCTCAAAGACTAAGTTGGAGTGACTGATACCACACAGCATAAGAAGCCAGACTACGGGGCTCCAGCCTGTCCCCACTGTGTACTGGCCGTGTCATCTTAGACCTAGCTGTGCCTCGATTTCCTCATCTGTAAAGCTCATTCACTCAACAACACTTTGTTGCTGAGCACCGCAATGTACCGGGTAGCATTCTGATGAAGAAAACAGAAATCTCTACTCCCTGCAGCTTACATTTTAGTGGTTGAGAATAATAGTAGTAATACCTACCTCGTGGGGTTGTCTTGAAGATTAAGGAGCAAACACACGTCGAGCCCATAAAACAATGACAACATATAATGGGTGCTCAACGATACCTATTATTATAGTATTATTATTGACAGTTCCTGACTTAATAATAATGGTTCAACTTACAATTTTTCAGCTTTTTGATGGTGAGAAAGCGATATGCATTCAGAGGAAATTGTGCTTCAGATTTCGAATTTTGATCTTTTCCTGGGTTAGCGACATGTGGGGTGCTACCCTGGCATGATGCTGGGCAGCAGCGAGACGCAGTTCCTGCGCAGCCAGGCGGTCGTGAGGGTAAACAACCGATACACTTACAACCACTCTGCTTTTCACTTTCAGCACAGTAGGCAATAAATCGCATGAGCTATTAACCCTTTATTATAAAATATTAGATGGTTTTGCCTAACTGTAGGCTAATGTAAGTGTTCTGAGCACATTTATGGTAGGCTAGGCTAAGCTATGATGTTCGGTAGGTCGGGTGTATTAAATGCATTTTTGACTTGTGGTATTTTCAACTTATAATGAGTTTATCAGGATGTCACCCTATTGCAAGTCAAGTAGGACCTGTGGTATTATTATTGTTGTTGTTCCTGCTGCTGCTGCTGCTGTTGTTGTTATTGTTACAGCAAGAAAGGTGAGAGCCTTCTAGTCAGAGGTGAGTATGGAAAAAGCAAGAAGTTAATTATGGCCATCTTCTTGGGCACCTGGGGTAAAGATACTTGGCCAGTTGATCTAAGAGCACAGTTCCCTGAGCCCTCACTACTTCCTTCTGAGTTTGAATCTCAGATCAATTACTCACTAACCTGCTTACTGTGTGACCTTGGAGAAGTAACTGGAGCTCTCTGTGCTTCTGTTTCCTTCCTCATCTGTATAATGTAGATAATAAGATTTCTTTTACAAAGTTGATTGAGGATTAAGCAAATTAGTATTGTTAAGCTCTTAGAAACTTGCTGTTATAATTCAGGAAGCATTTAGGGGTGCCTGGGTGGCTCAGTCGTTAAGCGTCTGCCTTCGGCTCAGGTCATGATCCTGGGGTCCTGGGATCGAGCCCCGCATCGGGCTCCCTGCTCAGCGGGAAGCCTGCTTCTCCCTCTCCTTCTGCCCCACCCCCTGCTTATGCTCTCTCTCTCTCACTGTGTCTCTCTGTCAAATAAATAAATAAAATCTTTAAAAAAAATAATTCAGGAAGCATGTAATAAATCTAAGACACAATTAATCATTGTCATTATTATTTCTATCATCTACCTCAACTCTCCAGTTTACCCATAAGTACTACATTTTCCTTGTTCTTTGCCTTTCTTTCCTTCTATCTCCAACACAACTCGCCAGGAAGCTCTGCCTTTTTCCTGCGTCAGGTCTCTCGAATGCCTCCTTTCTTTCCCTGGGCTGCTTTTCCAGTCTAGGCTCTCACTGCATAGTTCCAAGGATAGAGCAGCAGTTTCCCAGTTGGCCTCTTTTTCTTAAGCTCTCCTTCATCCCAGTCTGTTTTTCACAAAGCTGCCAGAAAAAAACCGTTCTTAAAGAGCATTGTCCACATGTCCATGAATCTATATTGTCTATTGCATATCTTAGCTTTATCCTAGCATTCAAAATAATTTCATTAGCCCTGCTATCTCCAACCACCACTGCCGCCGTCCTACACCTCCCCTACCCCGCCAGGATGGCTAGCTCAGATGTGAGATAGATAAAGCCACCCTGTTCTCAAGATATTTGACGGCCATCTGCAGCAAAATTGTTGCTATCAGCCAGGGTCTCATCAGGAAACAGATGGTACATTCCAATTGGATAATTTACAAAGCTATGTGCAGGATTTAGGGGAACAAACAATGGAGGGTGTAGTACTCCAGAGCCTGCAATGGTCAGGAACCATTATCACCCACGAGTCCTGAAGGTTCAAGGGCAGGAGGTGGTTATCACAACGTAGAGGAAGGTAGCTGCATGAGAAGAGCTGTTTGATAAGAATTGTGACCCTTCAGGAGAGGGTCAACTCAGAGTGACCTAGCAAGGAAGAAATGATCCGAAATGATCCCAAATGATCCCACCTCACATTCCTCTTGCCCCTTCTCCTCTGCATTCAACCAGAAGACAGATAGCAAGGCAGCCCCTTGGGGTAATTCATACAGGTCTACTTCTTAGGACACAGAGCAAGGAAGGGTGGGACAAGTGGACCAGGAGGAGCAAATGGCTGACACTCAATAGAACTATGATCATAAATATAAATCTATGATGTCCCTACATTTGCACAATAAATAACTTGTGCAGCCCAATGCCACAGCCCTGACACCATGTTGTGACCAGGATGACCTCCACCTCCAACTACATTACACTCCCACCATGGTAACCTTCACCAAGGCCAGTGCTTGACTCAAAGGTGTCTTAGTGCAAATTAGAAAAGGGCAGCTTTGGGGTGCCTGGGTGGTTCAGTCAGTTGGACGTCTGCCTTTGGCTCGGGTCATGATCCCAAGGACCTGGGATCGAGCCCCACATCGGGCTCCCTGCTCAGCGGGGAGCCTGCTTCTCCCTCTCCTTCTGCTATTCCTCTTGTTTGTGCTCTCTCATGCTCTCTCTCTCTGTCAATTAAATAAAATCTTAAAAAAGAAAAGAGAGGAAAAAAGGCATCCTTTTTCAAGACACTTGACTCTTATCTGATGAAAAAGTTTTGGAACATTCTGAGTTTATTAGAATAAGATATCTCACAGCCATTTGCCAGAAAAATGTTTGTTATTATAAATACGCAAATATACTATATCCACAATGTGAATGAGGTCCATCGCTTCGGGGTGGCAGCATGAGGAGTCCCACAGACCCCCACTCCAGAGAAACAAACAAACTGGTAAAAACTATTAAAACAACAGCAATAACATTTAAAGTCTCTGGAAATTGTCCAAAAGGTGTACAGCAATTGAAGAAACCTTTATTCAAGAAAATCTACTAAGATTTTATTTCAAAACAGAAAGATCCTATAGTATTTGAACCACAATCCACTTTCTCCCTCCACCTCCCCCCTCCCATTTCTCCTATGGCCAAAAAGATGGGGATCCCTCTCCCCTCAGCTCTCTATCAGGGATTACCATATCTCACCAGGAGAAGCAGGCCACCGGCTTATCATCTCTTATCCGCTCCAGCTCTGAGTTGCAGAGGCTAAATTCCTGGTGCATGCAGCTGAGAGGATGAGGGCTCTCTTCTACCACCCAGCAGCCTCTCACAGGAGGGGCTCTGCCTACGGCATGCAAGGCCAAGGATCTTGGGACCTGATCCTCCTCACCCCAACTCACTCATAGGGCAGAGGTTCTACCCCAAAAAAAGCAAGCTGAGAAGACTGGAGGCTTCTCACCCAGCGCCCCGTGTAGTGGCTTAGAGAATTTGACCAGGGGGAGAGAAAGTCCTTAAGAAACTGGAGCTGCAATGCTTTTTCTAAAGAAGTTGACTTCCTTAAAGAAACAAAATGTAGGAAAGTTCAACTTTAAGTGTGCTCTTGAAAGCAGTAGCTCCCCTCAATTAAGAGCAACAAGCTAAACCATAGATCATGGAGTTCGCCAGAGACAACCAAGGAAAGAGACAGCTAAAAAGAGCCTTCCTGGGATTAGAACAAATCTCAAAAACTACCCCTGCAAAAGGGCCCAAATTTAATTTGATCAGACTGCTGAATAATTTACACACCGAGCACTGTGGGGAAACAATACATCAATCAGCCAGGAAACAGTGGACCTTAGCAGCTGAGTGTGGTACCAATGGAGGCAGACGCTTCACGGATTGATCAGAGAAAGAGCCACAGAGAGCCCGCTGAAAACACTGTCATACAAGGGGGATGGGGTGCACACTCGCACACTCATCCCCACCCTCTGAAGACCGACACTGGCAGAGGGTGAGACAGAGAGGGAATCTAAATAAACATCACTAAATAAATAAACAAGCAAATTACAGAAGTGATCCCCAGAGATGAGGGAAGGGAATCAGTATCCAAAGTTGCTACAGTACATAACCTAAAATATCCAGTTTTCAACAAAAGATTACAAGACAGGCAAAGAAAGAGGAAAGTATGACCCATACATAGGGGGAAAAAAAACAGGCAACGAGAATTGCCTTTGATAGGACCCAGATGTTGAATTTAATAGACAAAGTCTTCAAAACAACTGTTATATGGATATTCAAAGAACTAAAAAAGGAAACCACATTTAAAGAAGAAAAGGAAGATATGAGGACCATGTCTCATCAAATACAGAATATTAATAAAGAGACAGAAATTATTCAAAATAATTAAATGGCAATTCTCACATTGAAAAGTGCAATAACTGCAAGGAAAAATTCACTAGAGGGACTCAACAGTAGATTTGAGCTGGGCGAATGAAGAATCAGCAAACTTGAAGTTAGATGGATAGAGATTATTCAATCCAAAGAAGAGAAAAACTAGAATGGAGAAAAACTGACAGAGCCTCACAGAAATGCTACACACCTTTAAGTGCAGCAACATAGGCATAATGGGAGTACCACAAAGGGAGGAGAGAAAAAGCGGCAGAAGAAATCATGCCTGAAAACTTCCCCATGTGACCGACACTTTAGATGTGATACATCTTGTGTGGTGCACGACATATACAGCCGTACACTGCAGTCTAAGCTCACGGCCACAGCTGCCACCACCATCACCATCTCTTCAACCCTTTTTCTTCTTCAGGAGAGCGGTTCTGTGCTAGTCGGGTCAGTCTCCCAAACTGTCACCTACACTTGTCTTGGTCATTCCAGGCTACATGACTTTTCCCTTGACATTTCCTATTCTTGGATTACCTTTCTTTTTATCAGTACAAACCCATCATCTCTCCCAAGCCCCCAAATTCATGTATTTTTATCTAATTACTTATATTGCTTACCTGTGTTATGGTAGTTTTTCTATCATTCTATTTAGATGCCTACAAATATTTATCGAATGCCTATTATATTTCAGGCATCCTAGCGGGAACTAGGAAAGAACAATTCAAAGGGCCTGTCCTCATTAGCCCACATACAAGTAAGCCATCAAGTAGCCTAAGAGTAGTATAGATAGCAATAGGTACTGTGTCAGGTGACAAAGATGACCCGGGGAAGGAGAGCTGTTTCAGATAGTGTCCAGGGAAGGCCTAGTTAATATTTAGGTGGCAAACTAAATGAAGACAAGAAGCCAGCCAGGTGAGAACATGGAGAAAGGACTTTCCAGTCAGGGGGAACGACAGGGCTGAAGGCCTTGGGGCAGGGACATTTGAGGTGGGTATGGAGAAGAGCGAATAGGACAGGGTGACTGGAAGGCAGTGAGCCAGGAGGAAGGGGGTAGGAAGTCGGGGTTGGAGGGATGGTGGGAGCCTCCATCACGTGAGGCCATATTGGTGTGCCTCGCTCTCCTTGGGATGTTAGTCTAGGATTGTAAACCACTTCCTGAAACACTCAAGTTCTACTTCATTCTCCGCCCAGGCCCAGTGTGTCTAGGGAAAGAAGGGTAATTTCCATACCCAGGCCTCAGAGTCCCTGCTCTTAAAAATGAGGACTGTTAGAGCTAAGACTGCCTGAGGAACAGGAGGAGGGGATCAAGAATGATGAGACCCCTGCAAGCTGACAGAAGACATTTCCTGTAATACTGCTTACTACACACTTAGTCTGTGTCGAGACCTCTATATACACAGTGCCATTTAAACTTGACCACAAGCCTGTGACATAGGCACTACCATCCTATTTTATACGGGAAGAACCTGAGACACAAAGATTCCCCACAGTCGCCCTGTTGGTGGTAAAGCTAGTTTAATCATCTGTGTGCCTCCAAAGCCCAAACTTCTAATCAGCCACTACCGCTACGCCCTGGAAGCTCAAAGATTTAACAAGAGGACCATGAGAAAGAGAGGAGGAAAGAAAGAAAGCGAGGCATTGAAGAGGAAGAATTCCTCAATTCCTATGACCTGAGAATGTCTAGACAACATGAAGTAAATATTATTGTTTATGGTCAATCTGTACTTCTTGTTTAGCATAAGTAAGCAATCAAATGAGAATTGACTTGAGACTACAGAGACCAAATCTGAGAGTTTTTATTTTAAAACCAGCAAGAAGGTTTTTAGGTTTCCTTTTTGCTTGTTCTTTTTTTTTAAGTTTAAAAAACACAAAGAAGGATAAAGAAGAAAAGTTAAATCACCTAGAGAACACTCATCTATTTGTAAGTGCTGACTTGATGGTCTAGAATCTTCTGGGACCTCATTGTAAATTCTTAGGAGAATCTGATTGGATCAGCTTGGAGCACATGCATCCCTTGATCCAATGACCTGTAGCCAGGGAGGGTGAGGATCATATCTTAGCTGTAGGGATCCACCTCTTTGGGTTTTTAGAGAAGAAGGTCATCAAGAACCCAAGAGAGGGTCAATTAAATCTGGTTTGGGACGGCTATCTCTGAAAGCAATGTGGGAGATGGATTGGGGTGTGCAGGACCAGAGCCAGAGACATGGGGTGGGGGCCGTTGCCATGATCTAGGCTAGAATAGAGGCTCTTCACCTAAGCGGGGTCTGTGGGGAATGAAGGGCTGCAGAAGCATCTGAGGGAAAATTAGTGAGTGGAATCAACTGTCTTTGGTGAGTAATTTGATATGGGAGATGAAAGTGGGGTTAGTAAGAGCATATGAGAATTGGTGACAAGATCACGATTTTGAGGGGCCTGTGGGGCATGTAAGCAGACATGTCCAGTAGGCAATTATGTGCCTTCAGACCTTAGGAGAGTGGCCTGGGTTGGAGTGAGGTGGGGTTAAAGCCATGCGTGAAGAGAAGGTAACCGGGGAGAATGTGAGGAGGGAGGAGAAGGCTGAGGCTAGAACCCAGGGGGAACCATTAATGTGTAGGCGACAGGTAAACTAGGGAAGAGCTGCCCACAAGGGAGGCTGCAGCGTGACTGGAGGAGGAGGAGCACCAGGTTGGAGTGCTGTCATGGCAGCCAGCACGGGCACTGCTGGGAAGTTAACAGAAAATGCTGCAGCCAAATCAATCATCCAGCGCCTGGAAAGAGCCAATACAACTCAGCAGCAAGGTGGATGCACTGGAGGCGGAGGGATAGAGGATAGAGCCCGACCTCGGGGCGAATGCGCAGTGAGAATGGAGATGATATTCCAGAAGCTTGGCCATAAGGGAAGAAGAGAGGTTAAGGGCAGAAACTGGAATGGAAGGGATTCGGAGGGAGGGGTGCATGAGTGATCGCGAGAGAGGAATGTGGTCTGATGCATTTACCAAGCCTCATTGAGGGTAGGATGCCAGAGATAGAACCCTGAGAACACGGGGAAATGATGTATCCAGGGCTGTAGACCGAAAAGGAGGAGAGATGAATGTGGGTGTAGCTAAGTGTGTAGACAAAGGAGCAGCAGGCTGAGGGATCTTCGCCTTGAGGCCTCCATTTGCCCAGTAACCAGACAGAGCAGGTCATCTGCTGAGAAGGTGGGAGGAAGGTAGAGAGGACCTGAGGAGCATGAATTCTTTGCATTGTCAATTGAGGATGCACAGAGACATTTCCCACTGGTGTTGGAACCCAGGATGCTGTGGTTCCATCAATCTGAGCCTCGGGATTTCTCTGTAAAACTCAGCATCTGGGGCAGAAGGGAAAAAAATCTGCACAATTAGGTTGATCTGGTTTGGGGTTTTGCTGAGCGTGGAGACAGAGTATCAAAGCGGAAAGAGGGTGAAGGGAGGAAAGGGCTGATGGACCTGAAGAAGATGAAGTAGGAAGTGGGAAAGAGGTATGGCAGGGACCAAGGTGTGACTGAGATGGAAGACAGAGCTCAGGTGATTGAAAATAATCTTGCTCCACCCACGTGTGACTGTATTGGAACAGCTGACAAAGCCCTTTGGTGCTTTAGTGTTGTCGCTCTGTAGTAGGCTTAGATGGTCTGTCCCTTGGCTACAGGTCTCCTGCCCACAGTGATAGTGATAAAATCATAATGAACATTTGTGAGCCCTTCAGAACATGTGTGCCCCGGCTTCTCACGTTTTACGTTATCTAATTCCCATGACGATCTTGTCCTTATGTTTGGTACTGCCCTCATTTACAGAGGATATTTGGACTCAGAGCTTAATTAACGCCAACATCATGTGAGCTTGGCTGATTTTGTAAAATAGCACCTTCCCCCAAATCAGCTGCAAATGGGGTGTTTGCTTCACCTATGGAACATGCTACCAAAGTTCCGACAGCCTCGTATCTCTCCAAATAGCCCCAAATAGATCAAGAAATCTCAAAGGATACTAATTTCAATTTGCATGAATCGAAAGGCCCTGGAAAGAGTGGTCCTGAAGCCCATGGGGACAGGGCAGGGAAGCAGGGCAAGGGACAGGATAGCGAGTTCTCTCAGGGTGCGGACCATGCCCCCCCAGAACCGCAGATTCTGAACCCAGTGTATCTGGCAGGAAAGCCCCAGAACGCCTAAAACCTTGAACACTTTGATCAGTGGCTTTTCTGAAAACTGTTCCTCCCTCCGCCTGCCCGACACGTGGAGGACCGAGAAATCTTATTAAAGGCCTTTCAAAAAAAGCTCCATGTCGTGGAGCATCTGCTTCTGGTGTGTGAGAGATTACACACGAGTGATCTTGGCCAGGGAGACCCAGCCAGCTCCAGGCTCCACCGGGGAGACAGGACTTCAAAAGGGAGGTGCTCAATTAAGGAAGCAGCCTTTCCTGGTCGCGGCTCTGAATCTCATTTCCAGCCTAGGCTCCTCTGGTTAATGATAAGAAGCCAGGGATAAGAGCCTGCTTGTCGCCTGAATGGCTTCCTTCCTGAGGGAGAAAAGAAAAAGGAAAGAAAAAAGATTAGCACAAGTATCAGGCTCCTGATTTAGCTTCCCTTCTGGAAAAAAAAAAATTACAAAGAGCCCTTTACCATCTGAGGCTGTTTGGATTTCTCTTCTTGCACGGCCCCATTCAGGTTATGTTTTATTTCTTACGGTTGACCCTGTGCATTGTGGGGCATTGTGTCCTTTTTCTATGGTAGGCACTTTATGGATTAAACTGAAAAGAGTCAGTGGTAACCAGACATCCATTAGAAGGGTCTATTTACATGCAGTCACTCCTGCCGTTTTTTGAAAGGCACAGAATTAAAAGAAAAAATGCCTGGAAAATACAATCATCAGAGTCCTTTGTCCCTCTTGGCTCCACCTCTTTAAACCCCTCCATCTGCTGAGGGGGAGGGGAAGGCACCCGGTAAAGATGGGACCTTGGGAGCATGGGCTCGGCTTCTGGGGTGAAAAGGACATTCAGGACCAACGAGGAGGATGAGGCTCCTCGCTCATAATGTTTTCCATTCTGCTGCTGCTATCATCTGATGATCTTTTCCCCTAAGCTCACAGAAGCTGTCTTGAACGGGCTGGTTCAGGACAACTCCTAAAATCCCTTTTGGGGGCGCCTGAGCAGCTCAGTTGGTTAAGTGTCTGCCTTTGGCTCAGGTCACGATCCCAGGGTCCTGGGATCGAGTCCCGCATCGGGCTCCCGGCTCAGCAAGGAGTCTGCTTCTCCCTCTCCCACTGCCTCTTCCCTCTGCTCATGCTCTCTTGTGCTCTCTCTTTTTCTCTCAAAAATAAATAAATAAAAATGATTTAAAAGAATAAAATAAAATCCTTTTTTTAATGATTTATTTATTTAGAGAGAGAAAGAGAGCACAAGTGGGAAGGGCAGAGGGAGAGGGAAAGAGAATCACAAGCCGACTTCTCGCTGAGCACGGAGCCTGATGTGGGGCTCGATCTCACGACCCTGAGATCACTACCTAAGCTGAAACCAGGAGTCAGACACTCAACCGACTGCACCACCCAGGCGCCCCTAAAATCTTTACAGAAAGCAAGGTAACCTGATTTGAAATCTCAGATTCAACCCTGTACTTAATATCAATGGGGTCCTGGGCCAGAGAGTAACTGACAAGGAAATTCAGGAATGTTCTATCTCTTACTCCGTGGAGGATTTGCACCTATGAATCCTTCATCGAAAAGACTTTTATGATTTGTAATGTTTTGAAATCTACACATTCAGGACTCCGTCTTTTTCGCTTTCAGTGTGCTCTGTGATCTCCGCATGGTTAGCATGGTTGTTAACAGGACACCACTTACTCATTAATGGAGAAGGCTGGTAGCAGACACCTGAGTTATCTCTTTTCCGGGTGACACGCATTATGGACACAAAAACACTCTCTTTGACTTCCAGAAAGCACAAAGCTTAGAGACAATGTAGAATCAAGTTTCTCATTTGTTAAAAAATAAATTGAGGCATATTAAAAATTTTAAGAATTTATTGGAACAAACATCGATTTGAATCAGGCAGCATCCAATCTGGCGGGAAGAAAGGAGCTCCAAGGAGCTGTAAAACATGAAAGACTTTTACAGCCAGAACGGAGCAGAAACAAGGAAGTTACACTCGGCAAAAAGTGGGTTGGTTGTTGCACTTTCCCTTACGGAAGGGCCGGGGTCCACCAGGCAGATTACCTAACTAGTGCTGATCAGGCAATTCTGGACTGACTGGTTTAAGATTCTATTTCTGGGAAAGCCAAAACTGTAGTAAGTTATAGCTTGGTTTGGTGACTCAGAGCTGTAAGTGACTCCATTCTGGGTCTGTTGTCTTTTTAACACATCTCAAATTACTCTTTAAAGTAGAAAAGCTTGAGGGTTATAGAATTTAAAAATAATAAAAATTCAAAGAGCTTTTGTTAAGGTGTGTTGATGGCCTAAAACAAAACGCAAACAAAAATCAAGTCAACAAGTATTTGTTGACTAACTATGCTAGTTGCTTCTAGGAATACAAAGATAAATTGAACATGAATGAACGTCAAGTCCTACATTTAGATTCAATCAATTGCACAAACTCACATTACATGGGACATGGGTGAATTAATTTAAAGTTGACATGAAATAGGCCTTGAACCTTTGATGTGATGGAAACAGTTGATAAAGCCTTGGCTGCCCCAGTTGAAGCACAAGGTCTAGTACAAAAGAGGGCTTTTTAAAGAGGACTTTTACAAAGTAGAACCTATGCAAAGGAAGGCATATGTGTGGATAAAGGTCTTGGGAGACCTATGATATGAGGAACACTTGAGGGAATGGAGATCGTTTAACTTTGAGAGGATCGGAGTTAGGAAAGGACTAGAATCACAGAATTGACAAGAGAGTGACCTACTTTGCATTTTTTCTTTCTAACCCCTGTCTTTTACAGATAAGAGAACAAACCCAGAAAAGGGAAATGCCTCACTGATCTCCATCTGCAGCCTTGCCCATATCCGCTAGTTTTATTTCCATAGTATCAACTTCTCCAATTCCAACAGGCGCTGTATAGCTGTTTATGCTTCAGGTCGATTATTGGTTGATTCTTGTTGTCGGAAGGATGGACCTTCCCTGCCTTCAAAGCTATTTGAGTGTTGGAAAGAAGAGGAGCCAAGAGTCCAATTCTTCTTCTTCCATCATCTGCCTGGCAATTACCTGTTCGTCCTCCAAGGCAGCTCAAACGTCATCTCTTCTCTGAGCCTTCACTTACAGCTCTGCCTTAAAAATTAATTACTCTCTCCTCTCATTTCCTTCTGCCTGGAAATAAGTCACTGTAGCATCCTTCACACTGAATTGTAATTATTTATTATAATTACATGTACATTCATCTTTCCATTCGATTCTGAGCACCTGGTCTAGCATGGCTGAAAATCCAGGCCCGGCTGACGCTACGGCTGGCCCCCCCCACCATGTCTCAGTGTGACCAAGGCTTCCTCACAGCACGACTGCCTCAGGCCACTCAGTCTCCGAGGGCAAGTTCCAGTGACCAAGGAAGAAGCTACGTGGCCTTTTGTGACTTTGCTTCAGAAGTCGTTCTCGCCATGCCTGCCAAGATTCAGGGTGTGGGGCATAGACCCTACCTCTCTGTGAGAAAAGTGTCCAAGAATTTGCAGCCATGTTTTAAGACTGCCACAGGTTGACAGGAAACAAACTGATAAATACATAAAATACTGTGTATAATATGTCTAATGGCGATACATTTTATTAAGAGGAATAGAGTAGGGGCGTCTGGGTGACTCAGTGGGTTAATCGTCCAACTCTTGATTTAGGCTCAGGTCATGATCTCAGGATCCCAGGATCGAGTCCCACGTTGGGCTCTGTGCTTAGCACAGAGTCTTCTTGTTCCTCTTCCTCTGTTCCTCCCCCTGCTCTCTCTCTTCCTCTATCTCTGAAATAAATAATAAATAAATAAAATCTTTTTAAAAAAGAATTGTGTAAAAAAAAGTGGATAGAGAATACTGTGACTTGAGGAATTAGGAGTGAAATTCTAGGTAGGATGGTCAGAGAAAGCCTTACTGACAAGATGCTGTTTGAGCAAATGGTTTTCACTATTTGGTCTTTAACCCATAGGCTCAACTACCTTTCTTCCATGTTTTTAGGCCATGTTCTTATTGATTTCACAGTACTCAAAGTTGTTCCAACTATAGACTTTTTAAATTTTTATTTTTGTGGCATCGCTATAATAGTCTGCAATGTGGATTCCTTTCTGCTTATTGCTCAGGAAATGCCATACAAGCAATCCTTGTTTTGCACGACACCGTGTTAACAGAAACTCATGCATCTCTGAATCGTGTCCTTGCTGAGATATGTCAGCTACTACAAAACCATGCAAAGGGAGCACACTGTTTCTTCCTATTTGCGTGAGTTTCAGGTAACAGGATACTGTGCATAGCAAAGGAATACCTGTATTCTTTCATTTGTAAAAAAAAAAACACATTATTTCAAGCTTCTCTTCAATACTTAAATATTTCTCTTTTGCATGCACTGCTTGGCATTTTTGAGCCAGGATACTTAGATGTTTGGAATGTCGGGTGTTGTCAAACATAGAAAAGTTCACAAGAGTGAAGGTAGGATAACACATAATATGAACTAAGGTAGCCCCGACCGGTGGATGTCGTGTGTGTGTGTGTGTGTGCATTTTGGGTGCTCCTACGGGTTCAGTGGGGTGTGGTTTTCTGCATTTACCTAGTATTTCTCACAGATGAAATTGCACATAAGCAAAGGCAAAATTCATGTTATGCTGAAATGATTCCCTAATGTATTGATCAGATAAGAACAAATTCACAATTTCAAAATACGTGTTATAGCAGAACTGACTGGATCGACTTTGAGATGCCTATTGCCACACAAGTGGAGACATGCAAATAGGCATTTGTCTCAAATTCAAGCAAGAGATCAAAGTTAGATATATAAATTACAGAGCCATCAGTGCTTTAAACTTATGAGTAAGGAAAATAAATTAAAAAGCCATCACTTTATACATATACTGAAATCCATGAGCTCATACAGAGATTGAGTATAGATAAAGAGACTCAGGCTGAGGGATTCCAAAACATAAGGGGTAACGGGACAATGAGCAACCAGCAAAGGAGACAAAAAGAGCAGCTGTGATGTAGGAGTCAAACTGAAGATTGCTTTAGAAACAAGGTAAAAATGTGTTTCAAGGAGAAGAGAATGATCCACTTTGTTCAGCCCTGCTGGTTAGCCAAACAAGATGAGGACAGAGAATTAATCACTAGCAGGGGTAAGAGCCAAAGATTAACTGCAGAGAGTTCAAGAGAGTAAGGAAGGGAAGAAACTGGAGACAGCAAGTGCAGATAACTCCATCAGGATTTTTGCTCCATCAGGGAGAGAAGAGAATTGGGGTAATAACTGGACTGGAATATGAGGTCACAAGAGATTTTTTGAGATGGGAGAAATTATAGCAGACCCATCTGCTGCTGGAAATAGTAAAGGGAAAGGGAAAAATTGAGGACACCCTGGGGAGGAGAAGTACTTGACGGGGGTAAGTCCTTCAGTATAGAGGAGGGGATGGATGGGATTCAGGATTCAGTGCCCAAATTGGGGGCTTGTCACAGATAGGGGTGTGGACAGTTGAGCTGTGGTAACAAGACGGGAGGCAGAGAACACGGGTACAGGTATAGGTAGGTATGTCATGAGGTGGTGGAGCTTTCCTCATAGCTCCTTTTTTCTCAGTGAGATAACAAGCAGGTTCATCAACTGAGTGAAGATGGGAGGCATGGCGAGATTGAGGAAAGCTACAAAGGTGTTTAACTGTTATCTGACAGGTGGGAATGAAATAGGAAAATGTGGTAAGGGGTCCAGTGGAGACTAGGGTTCATGAGATGGTAAATCAGTTAATAATCACAGAAAGTGCTTGGCGCAGTGCCTGACCCATCACAAGAATGCAATCACTGGTAGTCATTTGTTGTTGTTTTGTTATTATTATTATTATTATTATTATTATTATTATATTGCACTTTTTACTCGAGAAATTTTAAGCAATCTTAAAAAGAGGGGAGAGGAATTTAATATTGAACTAATGGAGCCTCCTTGCAAGAATTTTCCATTACCGCTTGCCAGCACAAGGCTCTGCTTTTAATGAGATCAGGGTTTGTCTACTGACTTAGTCACTTCCCCTCGGGTTGCTGCGCAGGCTGCGTGGGCACCTCCAGGAGTGCCGTTTATATTCAGTGTGACGGAGCTTGAGCTCTCAGAGAACACCGTGATGCTGGGCACAGTAGTCAGTCTCATGGTAGATCCACGACCCAGAGAGATTCTTCCCCGTGTTGCTATATAGAATTGAGAGAGAGAGAATTTCCTTTCTCTTGGCATGCCTAAACCGGGAGATGCTCTATACCATTGCCCAGTAATGCTTTCAACTGATCGCGGATGTATCTCCAACAGATGGTCTCCATCCCTTCAGAACACCCTGAATAATGCCCACAGCGCTTTGATTACTCACTTGTGGCTTCTAGGCTAGTCCCTTGTTTTCTTATTTCCGCTCCTATCAGTCGAGTTATATTTCTATCAAGAGTCGATTGCATTTGTATCCAAACATGTTTATGATACCTGTTCTTTCCACAATTATGTAACATAGTGTATGCTGTATAAATCAATGATAAATGAATGTGTAAAGAGAATTGTGCCCATGAAGACAAAGTCAAATGCTGAGGAAAGACTTGAGCAAAGCAAAGCACTACACAGAATATAGTCCCTATCAATTTTTAAAAATTTATTTATTTATTTATTTGAGAGAGAGAGAGGGAGGGAGAGGGAGAGAGAATCTGAAGCAGACTCCATGCTGAACACAGAGCCCGACGCAGGGCTCAATCCCATGATTGTGAGATCATGACGTGAGCCAAAACCAAGAGTCAGATGCTTAACTGACTGAGTCACCCAGGTTCCCCTATTGTTGCTATCAATTTAAGTGTGGGCAAGAAAAGATAAGAGATTGAAAGAATCATAAAAATAGGTTTAAAAGCGTCTTTAAATCCTCCTTCCGTTATAAAGAAACCAAAATTAAAAATGATAAATTATACACAGTGGAATGGTTTATGCAAGAAAGATGACTGAGAACTGTAATCAAAGAGAACTTGACTCTTTATTGAAAAGTTGGTAAATGAATGTATACTAAAATGTTTTAGGTTAAAATAGAATGTTTAAGAAAAGTACATATCCTTTTTATGATTTTATACTATAATCAACTTTTTAATTTACCTACCAACTCCCAGATCCAATCCCATAGGATGAGCATAATTCCATAGCAGCTTTTGAAAGCTCTATGGTTCCAAATACACTAGGAAGCAAAATATAGACAGTGGGGGATTTTATTAAATAAATGTCATGCAAGAGCAAGCATTGAATGGGAACCTGAGGTCAAGGTCTGATCAGAAGTCCAGTTTACATTAATGTCAGGGATATTCCTTGGTGCCCCCAGAGACCTAACTGGGAAAGAAAACAGTTTGCAAGAATTTAGCAAAAGCTGGAGGGTAAGTGTTTCCAAGAATGATATGTAGAGGCAGGAGGTGATGAGACAGGCAGCTGAGTCCCAAGTCAGGACTCACGAGTCATGCAAACAAAGAGCAGGCATGGAGGTGAGCATAGACCCTAAGGGAGAGGCTTTTTGTTGTCTGCTCCATTTTATGCTGTTAATGGAAGCTACTAACCTGGGGCCTCAAGCTGCTATCCAGAGCCAGAAGGATGTAAAAGACCCTCAAGGTGAATCTTGACCCCATTTGAGAAAGAGCTAGAGATGCTGAGATTAATCACACTGTGAAAGCTTTTGACATTAATTCTTAGTGTGTAGGCTAGTCTTGTTGAACAAAATTATTTGAAGTAGGAAAGCAAGATATTTTCTATTTTGGAAAAATCATTCCAGGACTTATTCATGACTGATAGTTTTCTCTACTTAAAGACAAGTTCATCTATACTCAATGCCAGCAGGCCTAGGAAAGAATTTTTTTAATTCCTTTTCAAAACCATATTAACAGAGCATACCTCACATACCCACCTTGCACTTAATCGTTGTCTCCAGAGATAAATCAAACATGGTTACAGGCTTTAAAGTCCTCATCACTTTTACTAAAGAGTCAAAAGACCCTGGGTATTTTGAGTATCATATCATAAAGCCAGATTGATGACTGATATAAGTCTAATGAATTTTTCTCTACTTTAAGATTAACTCTCCAGAGTTTTATTAGGCTTTCTTAGACAATTTGGCTACTATTTAGGTATAATATTATTTAGCAATAGATTATTACTTTTCTGAAGGCATCCATTTGCTATTCATCAAATTAGATAGTTACTGTGGGATCTGCATTTCTTCTTATTTCAACAAGCAATTTAGCAATCACATATGTTCTGTTTTCTTGGACAGATACTCACTTGCTGAGCCTCCTGTTTAGCATCCTGACTAATATTTATCTAAGGCTCTGTGAAGTCAGTTTGTCCATCTGCAGGAGAAAGTGACTATAAAAAATATACAGGAGGATCTGGAGGCATAACAGACTAAGTCCCCCTCCCCCCAGTGTACTTAGATTCACTTCTCAATGGAAATCTGGCAACATAGTTCAGAGGACAAGTGACAAGTTCAATCGAAGGAAGCTTCATAATGATCTTAAGACTGCAATTGAATGTTTTGGGAGCAGTTAAGTTGTAATCTTTTATTCAGCCATTGGTTTTCTTCCTTCAATTTTAAACATATCTAAAGGTTTTACGCGCAAGATGTAAAGACAAGATAGAACATACTTACATGGATCTTCGAATAGTGCTCAGTAACATAAAAGCCAAGGAGCAACAAGGTAGTCCATTTTTAATTGCTAGTCATGTGGTGTTGGTCAGTGAGTGTATGAATTAGAAGGACGGAGGAATCCTCATAAGCTAATGTGCAGGCCAACATCTAAGACAGCCTGGAACTTGAGCTGGGTCTTGAAGGAAACACTGGAATCAGGGAGGTGAAATGCGTAGGACGAATGAGGAGAAGGAGGGAACAAGGTATGGGCATGGAAATGACCATGCTTGTTTAGACCGCATGGGCTAGCCCAGCCTATCTGCCCGTGGTAGCTGTCTAATATACATTTGTTGCATTTAACTGCTGACGCTTCGGAGGACAGTCCTGGATGCTGGCCGGCAGTAACGGAATGTCTGAAGTCTCTAGGGCATGGGTTGGCAGGATGCAATTATGTAAGTGTGGATCAGGAACAGCAGAACAGTGGCCTGGATTGGTTTGATCAGTGCATCAGCCACAGCGATTGGTTCAGGAAAATGGAAATATGTATCAAATTTATCCTTTCAAAGTGACCCCCAACATTTTTGTGTGATGCCTGGAAGACAAATACGTCTCTGTTGTGATGTAGTTCTGGACAATCAGAAATAAATGGAAGTTTTGGCAGAGGGCTCCCAGAAAAACTCCTTTAGAGGTTGGATTCAATAAACATGTACCATTTTTGCTCTTTTTGTTTTTTCCTTCATTCCTGAAAGTGGAAGTGCTGACTGGAGCCAAGAAAAAAGAGCCAAGAGGCTCACTGCAACCTTGGCTTTGATGATTTTGAGCCACCCAACCAACAACAGCAAATACCTACCCACCTCCTACTTATTACACGAGGAAAAGTAGACTCTTTTTTTTTTTTAAGATTTTATTTATTTATTTGTCAGAGAGAGAGCACAAACAGGGGGAGCGGCAGGCAGAGGGAGAAGCAGGCTCCCTGCTGAGCAAGGACCCCGATGCAGGACTCGATCCCAGGACCCCGGGATCACGACCTGAGCCGAAGGCAGACGCTTAACCGACTGAGCCACCCAGGCATCCCTACATGAGGAAAAGTAACGCTTACCTTGTTGAAGCCAGTTATTCGAGTTTTCTGCTACATACAACCAATTTCACCCCTGCTAACTTCTCTTCCTTGATTTTTCAATCTTAAATTTCCAGCTCTCCCCCTCCCGTTCCCTTACCCTGCCCTTGCACTGCTGCTCTGTCCATAGCAAACGACTCTCTGGCTCCCCAGCAAGCCGTGTCTGCTCACCTGTAGGCCTTGTGCATGCTCTTCCTTCTATTTCTTCTCTCTCCCTCACACTCGTCTGGCTAATTCCTGTTCGGCCTTTATGTCTCCGCATAGATGGCATTTCTCCCTTGATCACCACCACCTCCACCCCGGCTTCACCCCCATCCGGATTTGAAGACTTCCTATGTATTCCAAAGTATGTGTTACTCTCCATAAGAGAAATAACACCTCCAAGGGGCTGTTCTGAGAATGGCATGCCTTTCAGGATGCTCACTGTATGCGAAATACAAGGTAGCAAGGCTCACACATCCGCATCTGCCATCTTCCTTCCGGCTCTCCCAGAGAGCCTCACGGCCTGAAAGCCCGCAAAGAACATTGCAGTGCCTGATTCCATTACTCCCAAGAGGACATCTTTTACTCAATAAAGTGGACAGCAAGAAATGGAGCCACTTCGTTCTTATCTTTTATCTTCTTGATGCCATAGTCAATTCAAAACATAAGCAGGTTGGGCCTATCCTTTTTCTCTGATAATTGAACACTAAGCTCGCTCCATCTTGGTGTGATGTAAAAATATCCAGCAGATTCTGGCCTGTTTTATCTTGGTTTCAACATTTACATCCATTTATTTTCCATCTAAAAAAGAGGGATTGTGAATGGATGATTTTCTCCACCTTGTATTCTTTCCTTTGTTCTTCCTTCTATCCAAGGAAATAGTCAGTGCTGTTCTCATGGTCTCTAGGTAGGTTTGTAGCAGGGCTGGAAGAGAAGTCGCTTAGAGAAAGGTCTGGCTTTGTCTTACAAAAACCTGAGTCTTAAGGAAGAGGGCCTTTTCTCTCTTGCTTTCTGTCCCTAGATGAGAAAAGGATCTTTTGGCCTATTTGCGGGGAGAAAGAGGAGAAAGAGAGAGAAAGCAAGTGAGCATGAGAAAGGAGACAGAGGTGAAGTCTGAGAGAGGGAGGGCCATAAGCAGAGGGCACCTGTGCGGCTCTTTCTAGAAGCCCTGAGGGGAAGTGGCTGCATGGTGCATCTGGGCAAAGGACCACGGGCTTCTGAGCAAACATGCCCTGACCCTAAGCATGTAATGGAAGCAGAAGAGGGCCACCTGTCCTGCAGCAATATGTAGACAAGAACAATGAACGTCAGGGGGCCACGTGTGTGGACAACCAGAAGTTGTTTCCCTGCCCTACCGTCTCCCCTTCTTGAGGTCTTGGAAATTCACAGAATCCAAGAACAATGGCACCTACACTGACAGAACTGGGGAAAAGCCCAGGAAGGACGAAGGTTGTCAGGACTACTACATCCATTTGTGCTTGTTGTGTCTTATACAAAAGTGCCTGGCCAAGGGGTGAGGGTGCAGCCTGGGTGAACTCCATGTGTTCCCTACATCCCAAGCCCTGCACCTAGAGAAAGGGGGCTCTTGTGGTTTGTCCACCTAAGGTGTGTTTTGCGATTCTGCTACCTGGAAGAGCGGCTTTTTGGAAATTAGTTGCTAGTGGAGTTCTGAAGGTTTACTCCCACCAACCAAGAGTTGGAAATTAATGTGAGTTCTAGACAAGCTCTGTTCTTCCATACTTACCCTGTAGACGAGATCCGTACCCACTGTGTGAAGTTTGCCAGGCCGACCTGATAGATCACTGAGAATATCAAATGAGTTCACAGATATGAAGAAAGAGTTTGAAAACTGGTGAAATGCACACAAGCTTAAGGCATTATTATCAACAGCTTTGAGCTTTAGGGCCAGAACACTTTTTTGTGTGTATGATTCATGTGATCAGTATAAAACATTTCATTTCTCTTGGTTGCACCTGGAAGTGTGAAGGAAGGGCTAAGCCTACAAAATTGCATGTGTGCCTCACGCCATTGCATTTGGCCTGTGGAATGGTCATTCTAGGTCCTTAGGTCATTTATTTGTTTAGCAAAGACAATGCATGTTCTATGCACTTATTAAATAAAATTGATGATGGTGACACTAAAATTAAAAATATAAAGCACCATGAAACCCAATTAAATTGTTCTTACAGGACTCTGAAAAGCAATGCCAAAATAATTTCCTCCATTGGAACACCAGACCACGTTTAAAATGAAAATATTGTATGCATATAAAACTACATGGTTTGCCCTACACCGACTGTCACATTAAGATCTGAACCTGGGGACTCTGTTTTTGAAACTGGATCCAATAAAACTTCTATTTTGGCCACATAAAGGCCTTTCTCTCTTTCTTGTTCCTGTCTCATTTTATTTTTTAAACTATAACTAAAATTACTTAGTAGAAAAATGTTTGGAGACATGTGAATTCATTTAGAAAGTAGTTCTGCTGTAAAATATCTTTTTGGCATCATTTTCAATGAGCTCACTCTCCCCTTTTTCTTTTGTTTAAAGACACTGGAAACTCGTAGGAGGAAAAAACGAATGGTGGGGGGAGGGTTAGAGCCCTCAGGACAGCCCGTGACAGGAAGTCCCAGTGGAACAACCCACAGTTACAGGAAGTGAGGAGCCTTTCTTCCCAGAGTCTTCTGCAGCTGTGTGGTTCGAGGAGGCCACATTCCTGGACTGACCTCCACTTAATTACTCTGACCAACAAAGCCCCAAACTTTGTCCTCAAAGCTGTAAGAATATTTTCTGATTGTAAAAAAAGTTTTGACTCCTCACCTCTTCCAGGCCAGCCTTGCCCTGGGCTCCGCCCTCTGATGCGCCTCGGAGCCTCTTCTCCCTGAGTCAACTGTCTTCTGGGACTGTTCCCAGGAGGGGGGTGGGGGAAGAGCTTGGTGAAACCAAGCAGCCTTTAAAGAAAGACTATCAAACTGAAAGTCTGCCCAATTTTACACATTCCTATTGTCCTCCATTTTCTCTTAGTAAAAGTGTGATATCTCAGGGGATTCCAACCAGTTTTGATAAAGGTTTGTATTAATAAATTTTTTTTGATGTTCAGTAGTTAGAGGAAAAAGAAGTTATCGACCCAGAGTCTGAAGTTACCTATATTAGTCATTTCATTATTTGACTTTTCTAATACCCTGGACAGGATAAAATGTCCCAGCAGGATATGTTTGCCTTTCACCTACGGAGAAGAAATGGGGTTTCAAGCCTTTTCGATGGGAGAAATACCTTTAAGCAAAAAGAAACATGCTATGTTGAGAGCAGAAGTTTTTCAGGGCTGGGAATGGGATGCTTTTAAAATTCTTGCCTTTGTTTCCTACATTACAGTGCTCAACTACCAAATAAATCAGGGCCTTTGGGGAAGCCATAAAAACTCATCACTTAAAGGCACATTAATTCTTCTAGGTCACTGGGTGTCATTAAGTAAATCACTGGCCCAAAACATCTTAAGGTGCCTTTGGGGCCTGAAAGAATATATATGCTTTCCTCAAAGAAGAACTCAGCCACTGAGAGCTGGCCTGCCTGCCCTTCTTCCTGGGAAAATCAGGACCAGTCTACTTGAAACTCGTATTTAATTCTAGGAGGGCGCTGTGTGTCAATGCCAGGAGCCACCTTTTGCTGAATTGCAACTGTGTGCTTTGTACAAGGGCTTGATGCACTGATTCTTCACCCTGAAAGTTGCCTAATGTTAGACCAATGTTTCTCAACCTTTTTTTTCATTATTGCTCCCATAAGGAGCCCTTTTTGACATTTTTTTTTCTCTTTGCTACTCTTCTCCCCAGGAAATTAAATACCAAGGAACAAAGGAATAAGATTTTTGTCAGGCTAGGGTAGAGTCATTTTAATATTTAAGTTACTCTCCTTGTTGAGAATATATGCTTTAGACCAGCTTCTCAGCTTCACCACTACTGATACCTGGGACCAGATAGCTCTTTTGTGTGGGGGGCGGCTGACCACCACACAGTAGGAAGTTTAGAGCATCTCTGGCTCTACCCACTGGATGCCAATAATTCCCCATTCCTCTGCTCCTGTGTGACAACCAAAAGTATCTCCAGACACTACCAAATGTTCCTGGAAGACAGAACTGCCCCCGTTTGAGAACCACTGCATTAGACGCATAAACAGGAAGGAGAGGGCACCTGGGTGGCTCAGTTGGTTAGGTGTCTGCCTTCGGCTCAGGTCATGATCCCAGGGTCCTGGGATCCAGTCCCGCATGGGGCTCCTTGCTCAGCGGAGAGTCTGCTTTTCTCTCACCCACCCCCCACCCCGGTGCGCACACGCATACGCGCTCTCCCTCTCTCACAAAAATAAAAAGAAATAAGATCTTTAAAAAAAACAAGATGGAAATACGTCAATGTGTATGAAAAGTCAGAATAGCATTTTTGGCAAAATTCAGAAGAGACAATTTTTAAAGTGAGAAGTAAGGGAAAGACTAGGAACTAGAAGGTGAAATGCAGAAGACAATAGTGAGAAAAGTGAAGTGCAAAAGGCAATGCTGGGGGTGGGGGTGGGATGGCAGGGAAAAGGAGTGGTTGGGGAAGGAGACCTATTCACTATTTGTCCTGGAGGGTTGCACGCTGATCTCACTCTCCTCACCCAGTCTGCCTCCTCTGCCCTCGGGCTCCCAACACATGGAAGGCCTGGTGGCAGTTTGTTCATTTATGTTTTATTTATAACTCTGTGGATCAGTTTCTTGACTTTTAATCATTAACTCTGCAACTTTGAGTGGCAGAGTCTGGGGGAAGTATTGGCAGTTTGTCCTGGATTGGATTGAGCTGCTAAGCAACCAGGCTTCAGTTTATAGCTGAAGTTAACTGAAGAGAACAAGAATCTTGACTTCCTTGCCAAATCTCTTTTCATAATCTGAAGTATTCATCCCTATAAATTGATTCTCAACAAGTAAAGTGATGATCTAGACCAGTAATTTTGCCTATGGCCTCACCCTTGCTTCAACCAGTACAACTGGGCTTTGATCTGTGTGAGGTATATTCACGAGATTTTATTTTTTTGAAGAAATAATTCCTCCACTTGAAATGAAAGCATCGGTCATTTAGAGGTGGTGTGTGAGATCTTAGAACCTCACTTTGCATGCGGTGCTGCAAATAGAGCTCCAAGTATCAGCGTGAGCACCAATAAGATGCTGTACATCTGCCTTCTTACGTCATATCCCAAGGAATTCCAATGATCTGAGAGACACCTTTTGAAAGCCAGCAATCAGATGGTTTTGTTGTTAAGGAACCCCGATACTGATGACAGACTCACCCAAGGAGGGGCATCAATGGCTTAGCATCCCCTAGAACAGCCCTATTTAGATTGCTGTGAGTAGATTTCATCTCTACCTGTAAAAGTTGTAGAAGACTGAGAAAGTTTAGGGAAGTACAGCAGAAATGGGTAGAAATAAGAACCAGAAGGAAAAGATTTAAAAATATCAGTTTTCTTGAAAGAGAAAGGCCAAGAAGTGATTTAATGTAGAAAAGGGAGGAAGACAGTTAATAGTTTAATGCTTTCTAGGTATCATGAACCTTAGTAATGTAATCTTTACTATAAACTAGAGAGGAAGGCTACTGTTTGCCCCTAATATTCATTCTTTCCTTCTTCCATGGTAATAAAATTTTCAACAGGGCTCATAGCCCTCCAAATATAACACTATATTTTCCAGTCACCTTGTATGTGGCTTTTTATCTGAGTTCTGGTGATTGGGATAAATATTTTGTAGTAGACTTTGAGACTGCTTCTCTCTCTGCTTTTTTCCTCGTTGCTGCTGGACGGAGAGTAGACATAGTTGCTAGAGTGGGAGAAGCCATCTTGGAACTTTAGGGGAGTTTGGGAATGATGTCTTCTACAGACATAGTTGTGAGATGAAAGGAACCTGGGTCCCTAGTATCATGGATTGCCATACCCACTCGGGACCAACCGAAGATAAATAAACTTCTATCTTGTTTGTTGCTTTATTATTTGAGATTTTTCTGTCACTCCCAACTTTACCCAATTTCAACTGATAATCCTAGATATGGCCACTATCATCCTTTCAGATTAGGCAGTTGAGTCTCAGAGGTGCTAAATAACTCAGTGCTGTGTCGCTAATAAAGTTCGTAGTGCTCTTTGTCCAACACCAAAGTCTATGTGCTTTGTATTACATTGCATTTCAACTGCCATATAAATTTACTGTTGGGCAGGTCTTTAGGTAGAATAAAGATTATTTATTGCTATTCTCCATATCAGGACAGAAAGGACATCGGTTTATCTTCGAGTAAAAGCTTGGTAGACCTATCTTATTGCCTGATCCCTAATTAGGAGAAGTCAGACTCCATTATTGAATTTGTATCTGTAGTTTAAGTATAGACTTGCTGGACGAAAAGGAATAATCCAAATGTATCCAATCATCTTGGAACAAATGTCCAATGAGCATCTTCTAACTGCCAGGCACTGTTCTGACACCGGGGAGAGAGCAATGAACAAAAGAGGGGAAACTTTTTTGCTGTTATAGGGTTCATTTTTTTTTCTAGTGGAAGTAAATAATAAACAAAATAGTAAAATGATAACATTTTAGATGGTGGTAAGTATTATAAAAAAAACTACAACCGTAAAAGGGAGATAAGGAATGCCAGTGGTGCTGGTGGGAGAGGGAGGAGGGGAGGGTGCCTTTCAAATAAAGTGGTCAGGGAAGTGCTCACTGTGAAAGTGGCAATTGATCCAGCCCAGCCCTGAAGGAGGTGAGGAGCTATGCAGGGTGGACATCTGAAAGAAGAGGGAAGAGCCAGGACTAAGGCCTTGAGACAGGAGTGTATCTACTGTGCTTGAGCACGGCAAGGAGGCAGGTGTGCCTAGGGCATGAGATACAGTTAGCAAGATGATGAGGGAGCCGGACGGTGAGGGACTTGTAGATCATTATAAAGAATTTGGCTGTTATTCTAAATGTAGTCATAAATAAATGAAGGGTTCTGACCAGAAGAGTGAAGTGATGTGATTTAAATATTAAAAGGCTACCTTGGGCTGCTGGGTAGAAGACAGACTGAAGGGGCAACGGTGGGAGTGGGGAGACCCATCCCAGTGGGGTGCCCAGGGTTATACTCTAGGGAAGAAACGATGGCGTGTTCTGGTTCCAGGAACCGCAGAGGGACACGTATCAGACTAAAGCTGTCATGGATAACAGTTATAAACTCCGGACAGAATGTTTTTTTAAAATGTAAGCCACTGTCAAGTGGTCAGAAACAGGCAGAAACTGGAAAGAACTAAACCCTTGAAAGAAATCATAATCTGATTGAAAGAAAAGAATCACAAGAAGTGAGACTGTGGGTTTTCCCCGCACAGCAGGCTCCAGTCCGTATAATGGGGGCAGCTAGAACTCACTCAGAAAGCCCAGTCTGACCGGTTTGAGGAGTCAGAGGACAGAACTTAGGGACTGCAAGAACGGCTGGGAATTGAACAGAAAAATCTCAGAAAGAAAGATTCCACAGAGTGGGGAGCCCAAAAATCCACATATAAATTCCATTCCACTCCTTGAATGATTCCTGAACTGTAAACATATGGGGTAAAAATGCCCAGGGGAAAACAAAGGAAGAACAACATAAGAACTGACTGAGAGAGTGCCTGGGTGGCTCAGTCGGTTAAGCGTCTAAAATACACATAAATTAATATAAAAATAGTACAGTATCTGAAGCACAAATTTTGCTGTATAATTATTTCTTTTTTTGGTCATTTTTTGCTAAGCTTTTATCAGTTTCGTTCTTTCAAAATAATTAACTTTAGTTTCATTGATTTTTCTCTCTTTGTATTTCTATTCCATTCATTTTTTAAAATAATCTTAAAATACACATAAATTAATATAAAAATAGTACAGTATCGGTTAAGCGTCTGCCTTGGGCTCTGGTCATGATCCCAGGGTCCTGGGATCGAGCCCTGCATTGGGCTCCCTGCTCAGCAGGGAGTCTGCTTCTCCCTCTGCCCCTCTCCCCCACTCATGCTCTCTCTCTCTCTCTCTCTCAAAAAAAATAAAATAAATCTTAAAAAAAAAAAAACTGACCAGAGATGTTTACTACTCACAGAAGGGGAGGCAGAGCTTAAAGTTTAAGTTTAGCCAAGTGAATTGTTTGCTAGAATAACTGGATAACAGAATTCAAGAGTCTGTACAATATATCATCCATAATGTCTAGTTTGAAATCCAGATTACTAGATGTGAAAAAAAGATGAAAATGTGACTCGTGGTCAAGTGAAAAAGCTATCAGTAGAAACCAGCTCTGTCCAGATACTGGAATTAACAGGAAACAAATTTAATGCAGCTATTATAACTGTGTTCGAGTACTTAAAGGAAAATGTGGCCATAATTATTGGTGAACCTCAACAGAAAAATGGAAATTTATTAAAAAGGAATAAGTTCTAGAACTGAAAATTATAGTATCTCAAATGAAAAATTTACTAAATGGGCTTAATGACAAGATAGCAGAAGGAAGAGTCTGTGACTTTCAAGATAGAAATTATAATAATCCATGGAACAGAAAGAAATTAATAGAAATTATCTAATCCATGGCACAGAAAGAAAAAAGCTTTGAAAAAAAGAGTATTGAAATGACCTGTGAGATAATAAATGGTGTGATAGCTGTATACTTGGTGTTCCAGAAGCAGAAGAGAGTATAGACTAGCAGACCTGCACTTCTAAAATGACAAGAGAAGATTTTTTTTTTTTTTTTTTTAAGATTTTATTTATTTATTTGAAAGAGAGAGAGAGAGCACATGAGAGGGGGGAGGGTCAGAGGGAGGAGCAGACTCCCCGCCGAGCAGGGAGCCCGATGCGGGACTCGATCCCGGGACTCCAGGATCATGACCTGAGCCGAAGGCAGTCGCTTAACCGACTGAGCCACCCAGGCGCCCGAAGATTTTTTTTTTTAAATGAAGAGAAAGGACACCAGATGGAAACAGATTTGCAGGAAGGAATGAGAAGCACTGAAATGGTAAATCGGTGGGTAAAAATAAAAGACCACCTTTTTTTCTCAGTTTATCTTAAAGATTGCTCACTTTGTAAAGCAAAGAGTATATTGCATTATAGTATTATGGGATTTATGACATATGTAGATATAAAATGTGAGGATAATCCGATTGAACATCAAAATATATAATAAAAGTGATGACATATAATGCAATGGATATGTCTCCAAGTTCCTACTATTAAAAACAAATGCATAATACATAAATAGATGGGAAAATAGGTAATTTCTTCTGCACAGAATGTTGGCAACTAATAAAGGTAAAGGAATGGTGGATTTTGAAAATAATCAATAGAAGCTAAAACTAGTGGTTGAAAATTTGATGAGAACAGCATCTTTATATATAGTTTTAAACATCTCCCTCCAAACTATTTATGAATTATAAAGGGAAAAATTACTTATTAATTATAAACTTAAGTATATCTTCACACTGAAAAACCAGGTAGATACCACTTTACTCAAGATAGAGTAAAATATATGCATGTATATTTATGTGTGTGTGTGCGTTATGTTTGTGTGTTTGAGAAAGGGGAGAAAAGAAAGATGAGTGAATGTAAAGTAATTGAAGGAAACTGGAAAACATTAATGAATCTGAGTAATAGGTATATTGGAGTTCTTTATACAATTTTGGCAACTGTTTTATATATTTGAAATTATACTGAAATAAAAGAAAATGATGACAGCTTGACCCCCAGTGGTAGTCATGCATGTCCTAAGAAATGGTCAGATTTCTGAATACATTTTGAAAGTCAAAAGTATTTGCTGATACATTGCCTGTGGGGTGTGAGAGACAGAGAGATATCAAGAATGACCCCAAGATTTGGGATTCAGGCCATTGGAAGGAAGAAGTTGCTTTCTGTTCAGATGGGAAAACTGTGGGTAGAGAAAGTTTGTGGAGGTGGAAATCAGGCATTTGGTCTGGGACATAATAAGTTTGACATGCCTATTAGCCATCCAAGTAGAGCTGTTCAGTAGGCTCTTAGAATTTATATGTGGACATCAGCAGAGAGGTCTGGGCTGCAGATATAAATCTGCTAGTCAACAGTTTATTTAAAGCCACGAGATGATGCAGGGGATCAGCATAGAAGACTGAATTGGGAGACACTCTCGCTGAAGACCTTCCTGCTCTAAATCTACTGACAATACATGAGTCCACAGTCTGTGTTTAACTATTTGCAGACTCATGATGCAGTTTAATATGTTGTTTTGTCTAACTTCCTCACTTAAACTTGATGAAACAAACATTTATTGAGCATCTTCAGTATGCAAGGCACTTGCATGTACCTCTAGTGCAAGTACCAGCATGTCTAAAAGAGTCCACCCAGGTAACATGAGTTTGTAGGTAGCATAAATAAACAATCCAGAGTCACGTATCTTGTCATGCTGCCTACCTGATTCAGAGAAGTTTATTGCCCTGATAAATTACAAAGACGTTTTAGGTAATATTAAGCAATGCATTTGCAAGAGAAAACACATAACTCTACTTTCTCACCACTTCTGGGAGAGCCAGGGACGAAGCTTATCACTGTTTTGTTTACTTATTTTTAAAAATAAACCTACTGCTCAAGAGAGGTTACAATAAATTGGAGGAAACTTAACCCAAAGTCCCCTAGAAGTGAGTTTTCTATGTCAAATCAACCCATGACCTCTGTGAGGCATTGCCCTCCCAAACTAACAGTTATGGAAAAATTCACTCAATCTTTTAGTTATTTTGTCCTCTTCTTTTTCATCTCCTTTTCAATTTGATTGTAAAATAAAACACTAATGCAGAAAACCACACACATCAAATATATGGCTTTCTGAATCATTTGAAGGCCAACACCTCCAAGGTCATGAAACAGAATTTCACCAGTCACCCCAGAAGCCCTTCAAAATGTCCCTCCTTTCCCCATTAGGTTGCAAAAGGGTGATAGTCTAAGTATATGTTTTTTCATTTATTAGCTAGAATACTTTCATAAGAGACACTTCCTTTCATCCAATCTTTGGTTACACAGTGATACAGTTCATATAGAGAAGGGAGGATAAATGCTTAGTTCTCTAGCTCTATATGCCAGGTTTCAAGTTAATGATTTGGCTTCCTATCACCCCCAAAAAGTAACAATTACTTTTCATAGTTTTATGAGATTGTGGATTTACATATATTTGCTGAATTTCAATCCACTGCAATTACTATTATAAACTCAAAATTTTCCATCTTTGACCAATGGGAGCCTCTTCAAGTTGACTCCAGAGTCCTTTAGACATAACCCTCATAGTCTTTGACAGCTTCTGTGCCACCTAGTCTGACAAGATGCCCCAGGACCATCTTGCTCATTTCCTACCTTACACCCAGAATCCATCATTTCTCCAAAGGGACCCGGTCCCTTGTAGTGAAAAATGATATTGCAAGACCACAATCTGCATGCTAGAGATGCTCATTGCTATCGTGTAGTTTATTGTTTCTAGGTCTTTTCAAAGGACATATTTGGTAGTAAAATAAGATCAAGTACTTCATGGGTTTATATTGATAGCTCCAGTTTTGAGATCAGAGTTTTTACTTAACCTCTTCTCTACTACTTTAGTATCTTCTTTCTTCCATATCCAGAATCCTGGTTCTTAAGGAACCAGGGATAAATGAGATGATAGAATTGCTCTCAGGTATAAAGGAGATGATAGGATTGAATATCTTGTTAAGTACTCATTTGTTTTATCCCATATTATACACATAACAGTCTCAGGATCGCAGTTATAAGACTAATACCAATGTGATTACTGAAAATATTTTCTCCTCCATTTTGAAACATTTGTATATCTACGCTATCAGAGGACCCAGCTCTGAGCATTGTCTCTTAGCATTTAGTCAGTCATCTTAGTTCTAGGGAAACTCTGTACTGAATGTTCACCAAAATTTCTTATGTCAGACAGTATCTGTCTAGTTATTTTGTTGTTTGAGGTTTATTTTCAAGAAGATTTCACAGGAAGAGCTCATGGAAACATTTTGAGTTCTATCTGTGCCCATTATACTTGAAAGTTACGCTTGATTTAAAAAGTCTTTGATTCACACTAAATTCCTTGAGGATCTTAAATTTGTTAGTCCATATTTTTCTCACATAGAACATTAGTTTCAAAAAGCATAATAATCTAATTTTCTTTTTCTTATAAATTACCTACTCTTTTTTTTTTTCTTTTAGATATTCAAGGGATATCTTCTTTTTCTTTAAAGTTGTGCCATTTTAGTAAAATTTTTCTTGCTGTCAATATGGGTCAATATTCCCAGGGTAGATGGTGTGCTCTTTCAATATTCAGTTTTAAGTCCTTTTTTTAAAAAAAAAAATTTTTTTCAGGGAAGTTCTCATAATATCCATATGTTCTATCTTCTTTGCCTATCTTTAATATTTATCACATTTTCTCAAATCCTTTTATGTCTTTCATTTCCTTTTTCTCCTCTATTTAAAATACATGGAATTTAGGAAACAAAACAGATGAATATAGGGGAAGGGAGGGAAAAATAAAACAAGTTGAAATCAGAGAGGTAGACAAACCATAAGAGACTCTTAACTACAGGAAACAAACTGAGGGTTACTGGAGGGGAGGTTGATAGGCGGATGGGGTAACTGGGTGATGGGCATTAAGGAGGGCACATGATGTAATGAGCACTAGGTGTTATATGCAACTGATGAATCACTAATCATTTATTGCATGCTTGGCCTTGACCCACTCCATACCCGTAGCACGCTTCCAGTCTTGACAATCAAAAATGTTTCCAGACATTTTCAAAAGCCCCCTGAGTGAGAGAGGGAATCAATTTCAGCTGAGAACCACTAATGTAAGTTACATATTTTTGGCAAGGATACCACACAAGCAATAGGTGTCTTCATAGCATCCCACAGGAGGCATGATTTGCTCCATTACTGGGAAGGTTAACTTTTGATCACTTCATTAAGGTGGTTCTGCCAGAATTCTCTACTGTAAATTTAGTATTTTACCCTTTATAAAAAATAATATGTGTCATGTAAGACCATGCAAATACAGTGTTTCTCATCATACTTTCACCTACTAATTTTGGCATTCATTGATTTTTGCCTGAAGCAATTACTACTATAGTTTTTGCCAACATTTCTTTCTACATTTATTACTTACATTTCTACTTTAAGAAAGAGCTTTCCTTTTTCCTCCATTTATTTCTTCATTCAATTATTTATATCAGTATAGACTCATGTATTCTTATTTTATGGGTTATAATTTGTTACCATCATTACACATTTTGTTGCTCAAATTGTCCCCAGTATGGCCATCAGAAGCCTCTGAAGTTGGCTTTTTTAAAAACTTCACTAACTTTATTGATGTATAAAATACAATCCAAGGGAAAAAAAAGATAATTTCTCAATCCCCTCCATTGATTGCTGTCCCCAGTCTCTCCCATGTGGGCATTCTGGAGCTGTCCTGTTGCCAGGCTATGGGGTTTGGAATTTATTCAGTAGGTAATGGTGATGGGAGTCTTTTTTTTTTTTTTTATGTCAAGAGCCAGTTGATCAGGTCTGCAAATAAGAAAACATGGCTCTGAGACAGCCTGAAGTTGGAGACTGAAGGCAGAAAAGGCAAGCACACTCAAGCAGGGGAGTGACCACAGGGAGAAGGGGTTGTTTTAAGAGAAGCGAGGTGCTACGGTGTGGGTACGATAAACAGAGGTCTGTGATATCACATAATACACAGAGGAAACGCACATGGAGGTCTCACTGTGCTCCAGGTGCTCTGCCAAGCCCCAGCTCACCTGCTCTTCCCAAGAAACCTGTGAGGTCAGTACGATCAGCAGCCTCACCGCACGCAGCCACCTCTGATGTTTGCCCTGGCACCCTGGCTTTTAGACCCCTGCAGCAGCAGATTGAAATAATCTCTAATAGATCTTGAACGTTGCATTGCTCCCCAAAGACTCCAACTTCCATGAGTGTCTGAGTCACTGTGAAGGCCCTATGGCCACAATATAGCTCCCAGAGAGGAAAAGATATCTGTGGCTTTACTTTCTGTGGTGGGTCCTGCCTTACTACTCTCTTGTATTTACCTCTAAATGGAAAAGATGTTTGGAGACTGGGCAGCCAAAATGAAAAGGTTGTAATCCAAAACTATACACTTGATCTTAGCCAAAAGGCCGAGAAGCGATATGTAATCCAAAATTATAGATAATGATGAAAGGAATAGCTTATTGCTTATAGAATGTTTTGAATTGGTATGACATATTTCATATATCTAGATATATATCTATATATATGTACATATATATGTGTATATATACATAAATATATATATATCTAGATCTAGAAAGATCTAGATATATATGTATATGTAGATATAGATAGATAGATAAGTATATATTTCCTTCCAAAAGGATTATACTAACTTGTGTGTAGTGTTTGATATCATGAATTGGTTGATCCACAGTACTTTCCAATCTTTTCTTCTCTTGCTACTTTCTACTGTACAGGCTGGAAAACCAAAGCACTTGAGTTTTCTGGTGCTTTTGCTGCTCATAGTGACTTTCTGATACAATGGGATATAAATAGAAGATTGTGGGGAGGATATTGAAATTTTTTTAAAAAGATGTATTTATTCATTTGAGAGAGAATGGGAGCATGCATGCATGTGCACGTGGGGGTAGGGACAGAGGGAGAGAATCTTCAAGCAGACTGCCTGCTCAGCGTGGAGCCAGACACATGGCTTGATCCCAGGACCTATGAGATCATGACCCTAGCCACAACCAGGAGTCAGCACTCAACTGACTGAGCCACCCAGGTGTTCCAAAAGTTTTTGTTTTCTTAATATCATCCTAGGTTTTTTTTTTTCTGTCTTGAATGCACATGTGATGTCTGGAGATACAGCATCCACTTTGCAACCACGTGGCAGGAAGCAGGAGGGAAAGGCCAAGAAAATCAGAGACGTTGCTGTGACATCAACAAGCCAGTGAACCCAAATCAGCACCTACCCCTCCAGGTAGCTTCTGTGAGAAAATAAACCCTTGTGTTTTTGTTCATTGTTTTTGAAAATAACCCTTCTTGGTTTAATTTACTATATAGAGAAACAGAACCAATAAAATGCGTACGTATATAGAAAGCAATTTATTTTCAGAAATTGGTTCACATGATGATAGAAGCTGACAAGTCCAAAATCTGCAGGATGGCCAGCAGGCTGAAGACCCAGGGAAAGACTGACACTGCAGTTCAAGTCCAAAGGCCATCTGTTGGTAGAATTCCCTCTTGCTCGGGGAGGTCAGTCTTTGTTCTATCAAGGCCTTCAACTGATTGCATGAAGCCCACTCACATTATGGAGGGCAATCTGTTTCACTCAAAGTCAACCAATTTAAATGTTAATCTCATCCCAAAACACCCCCACAGAAACATGCAGAAGAATGTTGGACCAAATATCTGTAGCATGGCCCAGTCAGGATGACACATGAAATTAACTATCACACTCACTCTAATTCAAGTTTGTGTTACTTGCAGCCAAAAGCATTCCTGATACATAGTGCTATTTGAAATATTAGATATTCAAATATTTCTCATCCTAGTTCACCTCAGTCCCAACCACACAAATTATTTCCCTGCTCTGTCTTTATTTATTCTTTACCTCCTACCTTCTTAGCTAAGATCTATGCCTCTGAGAACCCCATCACTCCATTGTATATTAATGTATATTGTATATTAATGGCACTAGGAAACATTGGATTTAAATGTTAATGATAAAATCTACATATTTTTAGACAGGGGATTAATTTTTTTCTCATTTTGTTCAAATGTTACCTATGATATAGACCTGTGATAATGTATAGGCCTCTAATACAGTAACCATTAGCTACATGTGGCAATTGAGGATTTAAAATGTGAGTAGTTTGAATTGAGATGTGCTGTAAGTAGAAAATACACATTGGATTTTGAAACTTTAATTCAAGAAAAAATGTGAAATGTCTCAATAATTTTTTACACTGATTTCATGTTGAACTTTTTAAGATTTTAGATACAGGGGGTCAAATAAAATATATTAAATATATTACTAAAATTAATTTCACTTGATTCTTTTTACTTTATTAGTGTGGCTACTAGAAAATCTAAAACTACATATGTGAATTGCATTTGCAGCTCACATCATATTTCTCTTGGACAGGGCATAGAATTTTCTGGAAAATTCACTGTCATTTTTGTAGTTAATTTATCAATATTGTATGTAAATTTTATTTGGGTTTAAAATTTTACTAAGAAATACAAATTGACTTATTTGTTTTAAAAATGGATAGCTGTAGCATTACTCCAAGTTCAGAAGAATAAAAATTATAATGAAAAATCCTATGTATAATGAAAGGTTTATAACAGAGAATCAGCACTTTCTGTCCAAAAATTTAGCAATTTTCCCAGCTAACTGAATTGTGGGAACTCAGCTTTTCCAGGGAATAAATATGCTATTTTTAACATTTTTATTATACAATTTGTCACAGGCTGTCTCATGAGAGTATCAACAATCAGTTTCAAACAGAATCCAACCACAAACACTTCTCCACATGTGACTTGGAACATCTGGTCTGTTCAAGTCCCCATCTACATCAGGCGAGTGCCAGCCTGACTTTGATTCTTAGGCTCCTAAAATCCCTTGTCCCACTTCCCACACTGGGAATGAGGTGGGGTGAAAACCATCTTCAAGGGGCCAGCCTGAAGCAAGTCTGAGTGCTAGGCTTGTATTTCCCCTCACTCAAGGCTGCAAGCCCTTTCTGAGGGAGGCATGTGCTGCATTCCAGGGATATCATGAACTCAAAAATTTATGTGGCGTTTTCCCTAATGGGTTGAGAGAAACCTTTTTTAGAAAAACTTTAGCCAGCACCTCCTAGCCAAAGAGATCATAATACCTGCCCTGAGCGGAATGCTTCAAGCAGGAAGTAAAAAAGTCTTGAGAGCTACAGGCCTGCTGTGTTGACATTTTTAAGTAATGAAGAAAAGGCTCATGACTGGAAAAATGAAGGAAGACGGGCTCACTTAGGTGCCATAAAGCAAGGAAAGACACCAAAAGAGGGTGATCTGCGGGGGGGAATGGGGGTGGGAGGATTATGTAAAGGGAATGCAGGAGTCTTATCCCCTCCCCGCTTAAGCAATATCAGTCTTTCTGAAAGTTGGAAACTCAGTATTAAAAATTCACTGATGTTGCTGGCCATCTCAAAAAGCCCCATGGGAAGTTCTTTCCTAAAGGGAAGGGATCTTTAATGAAGCAAAACTATCCCTAAATATGTTTTCCAAGTACAGTTCTCCATACCAGTTTTTCTTCAAATGAGGTGCACATGTAGAAGATTCTAGCTCATAGAGGTGGTAGAGCCTTCAGAATAACACATATTTACAAGTAAATGCTTGTTTGACACTTAGGCTTACCCATATTCAATAGGTGGGACACACCACATTTCTCAACACGCCATGATTCACACGAGCATATACACACTGAGGTGTTTGCAGCAATGATAACAAGACTCATACAGCATTTGCCTAAGCAGAAAGCAGATTTCATTTTTAAGAAGCTCATTATCAAAATATTTGAAAATGTTTATGCAGAATTGATATGCCATTTCTTCACCATCTTAAATATAGATATGCATGTTGCCTTTTGCCACATTCGTAATTGTATGAAATAAATGATAGAGAAGATATCGAAAGTTTCAATTTGAGTTAGGCTCAATTTAAAGTCCTTGCTACCATAACTTTTAAATTCAGTCTTTAACCTCAGTGACGATCAAACATGCAGCATATGTATGTATTTTGTACACAGGGCACGATTTTTATTTTCACACTTTTATGGGGAGTGTTATACACCTTTTATGTTGTTAATTGGTCCTCATAATATTCCTCTCTGTGAGTTTTTGATACATGAATGAATAAATGAAAGGGATGTGATAAGGCAGGAAAATAAAGAAAATAAAAGAAATTCTGCAAAATCAATGTAGCATTTTCATTGGGAGAAAGTTTTCACAATACGCCTTTCAATTTTAATACCTAACAAGAATTCACGTGACTCGATGAAAAGTTTGCCACCTTTTCTAGTTGGTGAATGGTATTCCACACCAACAGAGGTGATAGAAGTTGTGTTGTGTTGGTTTTTTCTTTTGGAAGAATAGAAGTCTGAGTCATAGATGGCCAGTAACCCCGGAAGGAGACAGTCCTAACACCTGTGTTGCAAAGTCACCATCAAGTTCTTCCTCTTAATAATAATATTCTTGGGGCAATGAGTAGGCAAAATATTTCCATTGAGTTTTTAAAAAGCCAAGTATTAACATTGCAGTGCTTCCTTCAACATTTCGTTGGGTTTTGCCCACGCTGAAATCCCATCTACTCATGCAGATAGAGTATATTTCTAGAGTTAAGTTCATTATTAGACACATGAATATCTTTCCTTATAAATTGTTCCAAGTGGTAGTTGGGTTCCTACGCTCACATCCAAAGCTTATTAATATTATAATGTGGCTGAAACACCTCACATTTGCAAAGACACATAGTTGGAAATAATATTATATAATATTAGTCATAAAGAGAGAAAAATAATGAAGTAAAAAAAGGAAATATTTCCGCTTGAAAGCTGGCACATAGAGTTTTAATTAGAAAAAAACAAGGAGATAGAATGCTTATTTTTCAAGAATTTTAGAGCTTAATCATACCAGTTTTTCATGATGCCTATTTTTAGTTGCTATTTCTTTTACTTAAATGAAGACAATTTGATGCATTTTTCAATTAGAATATAAGCTTCAGGAACTTTTATTTGCTTATTTTATTTGTCATTATAGCCCCAGCACCTAGGTCAGTATCAGATATATAGTAAGTGCTCAATAAATATTGCATTTATCATTCATTTGGTAATTCAGCAAATATTTATTGAGTATCTATCTGCATTTGCCTGCCACTATATTGAAACTGGGGAGTTTTTTAAAAAAGGAGTGAGAAAAATCAGTCTCCACTTTTACCAAGTTCCTCTCTTATACGGGAGAAGGAAACTCACAAAAGAATCTCACTAATGAACTTGAACATTTAAAGATAGCTAAGTGCAAGGGCGCCTGGGTTAAGTGTCTGCCTTCAGCTCAGGTCATGGTCCCAGGGTGTTGGATCGAGCCCCGCATTGGGCTCCCTGCTCGGCGGGAAGCCTGCTTCTCCCTCTCCCACTACCCCTGCTTGTGTTCCCTCTCTTGCTGTGTCTCTGTCAAATAAATTAAAAAAAAAAAAAAAAGATAGCTAAATGCTCTAAAGGAAAGAGGTACTTAGCCATTATTAGCACACATTTTTGGCTCATAAATATCATAAAGATGAAGAAGCAATGTAATTCTTCTGCGAAAACTGAGAAGTTAAGGGGCAAGAAGGAAGGAAAGTCTAAGAGTGTGTGCGAGCAGAAGAGAATAAACTTCTCAGAGTTGCAGTGAACCAAGCTGAACCAATGGAAAGGCAGAGATGAAATGCCACTCCGAGTGGTATGACGTCACTGGGAGGGAGCGGCTGAGAGGAAGCAGGTGTGGGGAGGGGATGTCCTGTCTGCGCACAAAGCAATGTGGCCCAGAGTGGGTCAGTGAGAGTCCACTGGTGGAGGGATGACAGAGGCAAAATACAACCTTATTTAATCATATAGGATGTTTTGTCCCTTAGGAAGTTCCCACATCGTCTTTTTGAAAAGTTAATTTTATGATTTAGACAAATTACTTTTGATTTAATAAAATTATTTTTATAACTGAGTTCTGGAAGGCTCGTTGGGAGGAGAAATGTAAGGATACAGTGTACACTATTTACTAATTGGAGACTATGGCATCCAACTCAAATGGCCTCTGCCACCACAGCAATATTCCCTCCCACTTGTCACCAGTCCAAACCCACATTCTTATCCCTGGTAGCTCTGCCTTGCCTGCCGCTCTGGTCACACAGCTTGGCCACACCACGTCCCTATCTCCATGACGTCATCCTTGGTTGTCCCATCTCTCTTACCCTTTTCTCCACTGGTCTGTCAGAATGGCCTAGAGCCACGCAGGCTAACACACCAGTCCACCCTGCAGAGAGCGAAGGAGCATCTTTCGGACGGCATGAAAGGAAGCTACATTTTTTCCAGTAGCAGGGAAGGAATTAACAGTGACCTCTAGGGGCCTGGCATCTGGACTTTGGTCGAGGGCGGTGGATGCAGTCCAAGCTAGCATCATGGAATTCTATTTTGTTCTCTTTCTTTTCAAAATTTTAACCCAAGTGTTATGATCTTTGAGGGACAGGACGCGTTGTTTTCAAGGGAAGCAGAAAGATGCAGCTTTATGTTGCAAAATAGTTATAAAAATATCTCCAGTACTTCCTGATTCGAAGCATCACAGATGAGATCTGCCTGTTTACAAGATGAGGTCAAAGTTCAAAGAAGCAAGCACAAAGCAAAGGTTTTTTGTTTTGTTTTGCTTTGTTTTGATGTATACCCATGTGCCTATGCACGAGTGCGCGCGCACACACACACACACACACACACACACCATCCTCAGAACTGAGGGTTCTGGTCACTTTCTATTTCGGAAAACAATTTAGCCACAAGAGAGACTGAATCACATGGTTTCAAAGAATAATATACATTTGCTTGTTTTAAATATCCATCTGTCAGTCACAAGCACATGGAAATCTTATGAACAGTACTGCTAAGTCAAGAAAGACCCCATATTCAAAATTTAAATGCAAATAAGGCTTCCCTGTTGAATAAGTGCCAGAAATAGAAGGAGTAAGAGTCTCTACAGTTAGCTTCTTTAGCATCTGAGCCCCAAGGCTTTAAAAGGGGAACAGTAGTAAGCTATTCTCTACAAATCTGAAATGAAGCAGAAATTAAGCTCTGCAGATGCAATTATTTCTCTTTATGGTCCAAAGCACCAGCTGTGTGGGTTTAAGAGCCATTTGGTGCTCAGGAAGCAGTTTGCCGCTGTTAGCTGTCATTCACACCACGTGCTGAAGGACACACTTGAGATGCTACAGCCACCGTTCTCTGACTCCATGCTTCAGGAGCTGGAAAAATATGTCCAAAGCTGTAGCTATTTTAGTTTGTGGAAAACAAATATGATTATATTATTCTAATTTTCGTCTACAGTAGAATTATTTTATTAGGGGGTCTAGAAAATAAAAGGGATCCAACAAAGAGAATAATGTCTTCCTTCTTTAAAAAATAAAAAAAAACCAAAAACACAAAACCACCATGTGCTATGCAGAATGTCCTCATCAATAACAGAATTTATCCCCAGGAGGATAATACAAACATGTCCTTCTTAGGCATGTTCTGGAAAGGTTAGCATTTTTGCAGATCTTATTTCTCATCATTTTATTTTTTAAATTTCTTTCTGATCGCCTGTTTTTGTTCTTGATTTTTCTCTCACTGGAAGTGGCTTCAAACATGTCAGCCCGTCCCGAAAGGGAGGAGGCCAGGCTGTCACGCCGAAGGGCACCCACCGTGCGTAGCTCTGGGGCTGCATTTTCGGAGAGCTGCTGATTGCCTTGCATGCAGGGCACCCAGGGCCAGGATTCCTACCATTCGGGTGAAGAAACAGGGCTATCAGACCCCCACTTCTGAAAGGAGAACACGATGCTGCTGTAGGTTGAAGACAGGTTTCCCCAGAGCTGCTTTAGGAGAGAAGCAAGGTGGACGGCACAGTGGCGGTTTTCATACCATAGCTCTCCAAACTGTCATCCGTAGCACATTTTACTGCATGCTGTTTTAATCTTCATCAATTTATGATCAATTTATCAAAATGATGAATTTTGGGTTTCGAATTTCTTATGAGAAAGTGGTGAACAATCCTCCTTAGGTATCTCAGGATTGCTTCCGGGCCAAACGCCAATGGTGAACCTTTGGGCTCCTGCTTTGCGCCTGTCCCAAGGAGGCTGCAAGGGGGAGGGACTCAAGAGTTGACACAAGTGAGGAGAATAACAGGGCAAAATCTGCAATAGCGAAGGTTTGCCCTTAAAAAACAAACATGAGTCAGTGTGTGCTACAGAAGCCCTGGGCTGTGGGTGTGTGTTTATAAATCAAGATGAAGATCTAATGGAGCCGATCAACTCTAGCATGAGCTTCTAAACTGCTCCAGAATGCTCCTCCTAGAAGATAAAAACTGTTAGGGCCTCCGAGTTGAAGTAGTGCAAATCTGTACAAATCCCCATCACTACTTTATCAGAGGTAGCAGCCACTGGCTTATTTCAGGCTCACAAAACTCAATCTGTTTCCCTGATCCTTCTTGTTAAATAAATGGTATGTTGTAGCATCCACAATTGTGTGTGCTTTTTAAAAATAAAGTGCGAAGTCTCATACAGACTTAAATACTATTACTTTACACACGGTCAATACCAAATAAGCTTAAAATCACAGTTCTCTTTAAGAGACCAAATATCTAAATGTCCCATGTCTTTTCAGGCAGCTGAAGATACCTGCTCTCTCCTCTTCCCTACGGGAGACATCAGAGGAGTATAACCTGGACTTGTCTGGAAGGGCACTGAATCCCGGACAGGACCGTCTCAATTAATGCCTGGCTCTTCCTGACACAAAGCGCTCCTCCTTGGACATCTCTATTGGCTCTTGCACAAAAAAATGAGTCCACTGGGACTCAAAGAACAATTTCATGGACATGAGGAAGATGCAAATGTGTTTCCAAAATGGGTGTTCTTGCTGCAGGATAGTTTTACGTACAATATTAAAGATATAATTTGGTTTTGGAATATTCACCATCTTAGTTTAGAAGTAACTCCCAGAATATTAGAAAAAATGAATGAAGACCAAGGGAAAACTTCTTTCATTGTTTATATCAATGTTACATTCCTTAGAACCGTAAGAAAGTTTCTGAAACGTTTAGGAAATGAGAACAGTCCGTTTGTTTGTACTACTTCCTGCCACAGGGATGGAAGGTGAGTCCGATAAACAATTATTATACTGTTAAAGTTATGGATGGTGGGGAGACTGGACAGAGGTAGGAACTGAATTATTATAGATAATTATCTTTGGGAAAAGCAAGTTTGAACATTCAACTGTGTAAGAGTGAACAATGCAATGAGAGCTTCCAGCTTGGGGGAATTGGAAACTCAGGGAGGGCAGAGGGTTAGTTATGGAAAAGAAGTTGCATTTCCATCTGCTCTGTTTATTGAACAACTACTATGGGCCAGGCACTACCAATTTTGGCTTCTACATTGGGGTCCCATCTTTTCTGCTTACTTTTTGTATTGTGGCATCTTCCATGAATAGCCACCACCGTAAATTCATAAACGACAATACAGGAGGTTGAGTATCTTTTCCTAATCCTGCTAAGGGAGCCTGTGGTGGGGAGTGGAAACACCAGAAGACGTGGATTACAGTCTAGTCCTGCCAGTGACCATAAAATGTTAGAACAATCGCATCATCTCTCTGGGCCCTGATTTTTCTTATTTGTAAAGCAAAGGGATTAGAGGATATGGATGCACAATTTCCAAACATTGGAGTTCGTGCAAGGAATCTAGGAGTCCATATGAACCAAGCCTGTTGACTGTATTAATAAGACTTGCAGACATATGTAATTCCATTTTGCAAATGTGTTGAGAGGTGCTATGATTAAGAAAATGCGTATTTATTTAAGTCATGCACTTATAAAAATTATGTTATTTACAGAGTCAGAAGATGCTCAAAGCCTGGCCACCACATGCCAGCGTTCATGAATAAATTAAGAAGGGGTCTCCATATTAGAAAATGTTGGGAACCACCTTAGGTGACAGAGATAATTTCTTAATATTATTTCACTGATATTCTTGAAATTCCATTGTGTAAAGGGAAAATTCTCTTTTTAGATAAGAGTTGAAAGTCTTTTTCCTGCACTAACACTTGTCATCCTTAGCATCCACGGTCTCAATCAAGATGGCAGCTTTCAGACACGCTCTAAGCGCCTTCATTTGAAGGGCAATGTAGTTTCCACCATGCTGACTGGCAGTTTTGTCTAATGATACACATTTGACAAGACTTGTTGAGGTGAAGTCTAAGAGCAAAATGGACCATTCAGGGATCTGATTTTGGTTTAAAAAGTACTTTATAATTGAATATTGAATATATTGAAAAGATCAAGTGGTGATGTAGTTATTGAAAAATAAGTGACTTGATCACATCACAATAGGACTTGGTGGCAAAACTGGAAGAATTCAAACCTCTACCCTCAACATGAAGCAGTTCCTATTTCTAGAATGTACCATGTCTCAGCAGAACGTAATAAACAAAAATGCTGCAGCGGTTGCCCCAAAGATAAAGTACTGGAAGACAGGTTTGTTTGGGAGGTAAGTGGCAACTGTGTGACTAATGAGGGCTTCTGAGACTTGTATCAATTTCCTAATTAGCCACGTGTACCCGTCACAAACGGCTTTTTGTTGTTGTTGTTGTTATGAATGGTGTGTCTACATCTGTATGTATCAAACCACACTAGTGAAGTAAACTCTTTCAAACTGTGTGTGTCTGGTATGGTCTGACGGCAGTTCGAGACGCCACACATGGCATCTTCATCTGTGGGGCTTTTTTTCCAGTGGGAAGAACAAATTGGTGTGTGGATTTCCTTCCCCTTTTATAATGTTTCAGCAACAGCTCCCAAGTGCTTTCCATTTAACGTTACCAGATCCCATTTCTTTTTCAGATCCAAGTCCAAATTGTGCGAGGAAGTAAAGACAGCTGTTACCCGACAATCCAAGATCATCACAAAGACTAAATCCCAACTATTGCCATTTTCTGGACCACTACCCTAATTTGTGCCAAGTCTATCTATAACAGTACCCAGACATAAGAACTTTTCGCCCCGTTTAACTACGCTCAAGTGAAGGTGTTTTCCAACAGAAACAAATACCAAAATATCTAAGAATATCTTTCTTTTCATTTTTGTTTAGTCACTCAATTTCTACAAAATAATGCTCAAAATACGAGTAAGTTCTTTCCCCTCCTGTGCAAATGGTATGTGTGGGAGCATTAAACTTGTAAAGCCCTTTTTGAACTTGATTCTCAAAAACGGTCAGGTTGGTCATCTGAATAGAAACTGATTTTCCCCCATCAGAAAGTATTAGGTAGTTTCATTTGAATAAAACAGTGCTGAGTCGAATCTAATAGATACAGTCTTATATTCTGAGAGTTCTAGTCTAAAAGCTGTTTCAAACTTTAGGAAATTCATTTTTGGTTCATTCTTAAGGGCAAAAACAAGGAGACTAAGTTTTGATTACTCTGCTTAAATAGGACACTGCCCCCTTATTAGAAGTTAGGACTTACATAGTGCATTTGTTGTGATGAGCACCAGGTGTTGTTTTAAAGTGTTGCATCATTATGTTGTTCACCTGGAGCTAATATTACACTGTATGTTAACTAACTAGAATTTAAATACAAACTTAAAAAAAAAAAGAATGTATACTTGGGAAAGACAGTATCTTTAAATTGTAACATTCTATTCAGTATCACAAATAAATATGCTGTATATGTATATTTAATAAATACTGGTGTTGGAAATAATTTCTTAAAAAGACACCAGAATAGTCGTATCACCATAGTATCACCATATACGTTATATTACCGAATAAAAAAAGGAAGGTTGAATTTGTAGGTGAAGGACTACTTGCAGGTTTCTAAATGAAGGAACATTTTTATTTTCTACTATGCAATGCCTCAACAACTCTGTGGTGACCCTCTGTGTAGGAGCTTAGATTGATACAAACTTACCTCCTATTTGACTTACAGACACTGGAACCTTTCCAGGCAATTATTATTGTTGCATATAAGATGAAAGGTAAGCATGTTTTCCTTTGCCTACAATTTGCCCCTCTAGGAAAGAAAAGATGCATACGCCTTTAATGCTCCTGAAAAACATGCTACTAATTGCCTTTTCAGTGGTGTTCCTCTCTGTCAATTAAAATTTCCACCTTAGGGGCACCTGGGTGGCTCAGTTGGTTAAGCAACTGCCTTCGGCTCAGGTCATGATCCTGGAGTCCCGGGATCGAGTCCCGCATCGGGCTCCCTGCTCAGCGGGGAGTCTGCTTCTCCCTCTGATCCTCCCCCTCTCATGCTCTCTGTCTCCCATTCTGTCTCTCAGATAAATAAAAAAATCTTTAAAAAAAAAAAAATAAAAAAAATAAAATAAAATTTCCACCTTAGGAAAGCTGAATTTGTAGTGATCATTTTAGAAAAGGCAATTCTGAATTTAGCTCCTAACTGCACACAAGGGATTGGGTGATTACTACGAAGTTATTTAGAAACATTTTTTTTTTTAATTAAAAAGAAAGTGTGAGGGTACTAGAGAAGGACTTCACTTCTAGCACCAGCTGACCTCATCTATAAACTATTACTGCACGAGATAATCAGTTGTAAAAGACTGTAAAAATAGTGTAAAAGTTTGTTAAAGAATTAGAAAAACCACGGAGTTCTCTCATGACAAAAGGAATCACATCTGAGGAAAAGTTTTACCTGAAAACAAAAGGAAAAGGAAATATTCACATGCACTTCTGTAAAATAGTAATTTTATGAAGATTAGAGGGAAAATTTAAAGTAGGGATAATTAATAATATGGATAGAAACTATTGCATCAATGGAAAACCAAAACAGCATGTAAAATTAGACTTACTTTAAGGAAACATTTAATATTCTCCCCTCATGATCCCATTAAGAACTCCCATGCCCAAAGCCCTGCGGCTGAAGAAAAGGGCTATGTTCATATTTTCAGGACTCTGATGAACTATCACTACTCTAAATACTCGCATGTGTATTTATTAGTTTTAATGCATTACTCCCTGCTTTCATAAGAGTATAGGGCCTCTGAGTTACAAATTTCACTTCTACATGACCAGGCCAACAAGTTCTAGAGCTGTAATAATTAACATGGTTTAGTACTGAAACAAAGATAATTTAATATAGAATCTAAAAACAGTGCAGTGAGGCAAGGATGGCCTTTTTAATTAAAGGTGCCAGGTCCACTGGTTATCTATATGGGAAAAAAAAAATCTTGACTCCCTACTTCACATCATTAAAAAAAAAAAAAAAAAATCAATTCCAGTAGACTAAAGAGCTAAATATGAAAGGCAGAACAATAAAGCTTCTAAAGGAAACCACAAATACCTTCATAACCTTGAGCAACAAATATTTCTTCAACAGGAAACAAAAAGTATGAACCATAAAGCAAAGAACTGGTAAACTGGACTACACTGAAATGGAGCATGTGTTCATCCAAAGACACTGGTAAAAAGGTCACTGTAGACCGTGCGGAGATACATGCCACACACATATCTGATAAAGATCTTGTATCCAATATATAACTACAAATCAAAGAGAGAAAAGACAATCCCAACAGAAAAAAATAAAAGCGAACTACTTGAATAGGTACTTCACAGAAGATGATGTACAAATTGCTAATATTGAAAAGGTATTTGAGCTCACGATCATCGGGAAAATGCAAATTAAAGCTAAGACCCATCAGAGGGACCAAAATTAAAAAGACTGATGACACCAGGTGGGGCAAGGATGTAGAGCAAATGCAACCCCAGCAGGCTGCTGGTGCGGATGTCAACTGGTAGTTCCTTTGGAAGTCAGTTTGATGCAATCTACTGAAGGTGAACATAAGCTTCCCCTATGACCCGGCAGCTTTATTCCTAGGTATATACCCAGCAGATACGTGGACGGATATTCACCAACAGACGTGTCCAAGAATGTCTGCAGCAGCACGATGCCTCATAGCCAAATGCCCGTCAACAGCAAAATGGATTACAAAATTGCAGTCTCCACACACTATGAAGTATTATAGAGACAGAGCAAACTTTAGCTACAAGCAACAATGTGAATGGAATTCCAGTTATAATGCTGAATGGGAAAGGCCAGAGGAAGAGCATATATTGTACGATTCCATCTATATGAAGCAAAAACAAACAAGAAACAGCAAAAAAACAAAACCCAAAACAAAAAAGGACAAAATTAATATATGGTCCTAGAAAACAAGAGAAAGTTACTTTTGTGGGGACTTGTGACTGGGATGGACAAAGGAGCTTCTTGTTTTGGGTGCTAGGTACATGGATGTGTTCACTTTGTAAAAATTCTTTGATAGGTATGTTTCTGGTATGTGTAATTTGTGTATGTCATTTAAAAATACATGTTTCTAAAGAGAATATGCCAGATCCACTAATTAGTGAGAGAAAGGAAGAAAGGAGAAAAAAGGGAAGTTGGGGTGAGTATAAAGTAAGTGAACGACCTCGAGAGTAATCTTAAACGTTCTCATCACGGGCGCCTGGGTGGCTCAGTTGGTTAAGCGACTGCCTTCGGCTCAGGTCATGATCCTGGAGTCCCGGGATCGAGTCCCGCATCGGGCTCCCTGCTCAGCAGGGAGTCTGCTTCTCCCTCTCCCGCTCCCCCCTCTTGTGCTCTCTCTCTCTCTCACTCTCTCTCTCAAATAAATAAATAAAATCTTTAAAAAAAAAAAAAAAGTTCTCATCACAAGAAAAGAATTATAACTATATGAAGTGATAGATATTTACTAAACTTACCGTGGCAATCGTTTCACAATATGTGCATATATCAAATCATTATGTTATCCATCTAAAACTAATACAATGTAGCATGTCCATTATATTTCAAAACTGGGCAAAAGAACATTTTTTAAGTAAGTGAAATAAGGTGGCTGGCTGATCTGTTTCTTTCACTCAGTACTGCCAGGCCTTTGGGTGAATATGGAAATAATTCTGTTCCCAGTTTCCTCCTTAAATGCTGAGAAGCTGACACTGTTTTCCTTGGTTACAAAGCTAGATTTTTGCTGGATTTTATGGAGCTGAGCAGAGAAGATCTGGCCACCATGGCAGCAAAAAAAGTTAATGAGGAAGAGATTGTGGTTTATGCTGTACTGTGATTAACTCCAGATTTTGAAAATCATCTTCAAACCAAAGAGAAGGAGGCAAACAATTCCAAGATTTGCAGGAAACCAACTCAAAAGCCATTAATTTTCTACTGAGTGGCTATTGGATTAGAAGCTGATGAGACCAGAAAGTGAGTGCAGGCTTGTCAAGGCCATGGCTTCCTGAAGTTTCGAAAACCAGAACCTGAGAATGGACAGCACATAATGGAATCACTACAAGGAGATCCAAAGAAAGAGCCCCTCCAATGATAACATATTAACTCCTCAGCATTATACCTTCAAATGGACAATGAAAACTTACAGCTGTTTTTCTCACCAGGAGGAAAGAAGAGCAAAATGACTGTCCTTTCTCTTCCTTTTTCTCTCTTGCACCTAATGGTTTGAATGAATCTGAGTGCTGCAGTCGTTAGCAGAAAACCCCCAGCTTAAAAACAAAAGGCTTTTACTACAATGCCTTCTTGTAAAAACGTAATAAACACATTAGGAATTTACAAAATCTTTCCCCAGCAGTATATACCATTTTAAAGAGTGCTTGTGATTGGAGTAGGTTAGAACCTAAACATCTTACCTATTCTGTGCAAAGCAGCATATAAAAGATGTTGTTGTCTATCATATTTAGACCAAGAATTTTGAACCATATTCTAATTACCATAATTATACTTAATTACATGAATTTGAGAGTTCTCACTCAGCATACTAATTGAGATGGCATAATAAAACCATGTATCCTCCTAGGTATCAGCCAAATCCTCCATCCTGACGAGGTGCCTCTGACTCTCAGAACTCTTGGCCCTGGTGCTTTGGTATCACGGAAATACCCCACAACCCCTGCGATATGAGAAAAGGTATTCAAACTCGAGCTCAAGGTTTTACATCCGAGTACCAGGTCCAAGTTGTTATTCCAAGAGCGGGGAACCCAAGACTGTAACCAGTCTATTTAGATAGTCACTTCCCCATGTGCTTCTTGCCCCGTGGTATGTGGAAGTCGAAGTCAAGGATAGCGGGTCACCCACACTGCAAACTTGGCAATGACCATGGTCTGATATTTGGTACTTATTACCTCGTTACTTTTTTTCAAGCACAGTTATCTCTTCGTCTGGGCCTACAGGTCACTCCAGGGGCTGGGCAACGAAGTGGCGGCTGAGAACAAGTTAGGGCCGTGTGGCCAGGCCAGAGCAGAAAATGTGGAGTGCCGCCAATACTTCCATTCCCCATTGCAGGACAGCGGCAGAAATTCAAAGATAAGGAAATACCGGCTGCTCACCCATTATAATAGGGCAATGCCACGGTTTGTCAGTAACGCTAGCCAGGCACAGGGGGCGGGTGGGAAGCACGGGTAGGGCCGGCCCGAGCTGCGCGGCTAGAGACGCTCTAGGCCAGTTCTGACACCCGAGGGCTGCATCAGAATCACCTCCCAGAGGACTTGTTAAGACACATGGCTGTGTAGCTGCCGAGAAGCGCTGGTATTTTTCTTGGTGGTTCTCAAACTCCAAGATGCTTAATCACCTGGTGATTTTCTTATAAGCGCCTATTTCCAAGCTCTGTCCTGGAGATTCTGATTCAGTTGGGAAGGGCTATAAGCCCAGGTATCTGCATGGTTGTTTGGCTGAGTTTTAAAAACAAGCTTTCCTTGTGATTTTTGACCCCTCTCTAATCTCATGACCAAAGACCAGGGTTTCATATTCTATTTCTGAGCTGAAAATTTCAAAATAATTGCTTGCAACAATTACATTTATCCTAATTACTAGTGCTTGCTCCCTATGGAAAAAAAAAGGAGGCAGGGAGGGGGTGGGGGGACGGAGTAATGGGGTGATGGTCATTAAGGAGGGCACGGGATGTAATGAGCACTGGGTATTATATAAGACTGCTGAATCACTGACCTCTACCTCTGAAACTACTAATAGTACACTATACGTTAAGTAATTGAATTTAAATTAAAAAAAAAAGGCATCACTACATGTATTGAAAACATTAAGAACTCTCACTTCCAGTCTGTATTGTTCAAGGACGCTCTCCCCAGCTGGCGAGCTTGGTTTAGGAAACTCTGAGGAGGCACATTTCACCCTGGTGCGTACAGAAGCTTTCTTGCTAAGGTTTGGAAAAGCTTTTTCAAGTCAAGTCACAACCCACCTAGAATGAATTTCATGACCAAAAATTATTGAGTATTTCAATGACAAGACTAGAAGTGATGGATTATATGCAAAAACACTGTCATTTAAAACTACTTTGTAGAGATATTTTTAAATCCATGCAGAACACCTACCACAAAGTCTGAGATTAAATGGCTTCTCTATTGGAAATAAACTCTGGGAAATGTATTGTTGCTAATCATCATAATGAACAATCTGCAGAGACGGTATTTAGGAAAATTTAACAAGTAGACCTGTGAAATATTGGTCCTCTCTGTCGTGGACTTAAATTTCCATTCGGGAACAACCCCGTGATGATCAGGAGGGGACTGGATAAACGTATCCATACAACAGAAGACTGTGCCACAGTAAAAAAGAACAAAGAGCAAAAGAGACAAAGTAAAGAACAAAGTCTATAAAGTATTAGCTTTTGTCTACTAAAGCAGGAGATAAGAATCTATATTTTTATTTTGTTTTGGAAGCATATGCATAAAGCTGTGCAAAAGCAAGTAAAAACAACGGTTAACTTGAGAGGGGGCGTGGGAACTGAGCAGATGGGGGAATGACGGGATGGAAAATTTGCATTGTATTTCTATCTATCCTTACTTGCACGTTGAACAGTATGAATGTATTACATATTTTTTTACACATTTTTTAAAAACACCTCAGTTCCAGATTTCTAATCACCTATTTCAGGAACTACCAATCTACCGCTCTAGGTACACGATGTGGTAGACTGAGAGAAAGTAATGCTATTCTCTACCTGCACCAATAAACACAAAGGCTTCTGAGAATTTCTTTATGGGAGCGATTTTTTTTAAGTCAAAAATTAAAAGAAAGTGCCCCCCCCAAATACTTTCAATGAATGTTTCTGGTTTATAAAAGGTCAGTGAAATTCAATTACACAGAAAACATATAATGTTTGAATGGTAAAGCCTTTCGGTGCGATATTACACTGACACACAACATGAGAACATACCTTGAAATACAAAAATACAGTTGTGATCCAGGAAATGGCACCAAATTAGAACAGTTTTATTATTTAACATACCAATGTATATACATTATCCTCCCAAATAAGAAACAATTTAATTCCAAAGTTTAAAATGTAGTTTCCAAAAATGAATCCTTATTGTAAATTTGGAAAAAAAAAAAAAAAAGTCCTGCAAATTAACATAAACAATTTTGATCCTTGACTAAAATATGCACCCTGTACCAATCACCCTCTCCTACAAAATGTATATTATAAATAAAACTTTCAAAAAAGATCTTGGATGTTTATTTCACATCGTACAGAATGCTTGCCATTATCTGAAAGGCTTTCAGCCCTTGACTGTATTAGCTGTTTAAAATATTTACTCAAATTTGGGTGAAAACAACACTCTGCAAATATTAGCCTATGTAGGATCATATACGAGGCTTACCAGAAACAGGAAAATATAATCTTACTGGACTACTTCTGTCACTTTTTCTACAATAAGAATGACTCTGTTTTCTACCGTTAAAAGCAACGACAAGAGCCGAACAAATTAAAAGTCCTGTTGCAATGTCAGTTTTCTCCTTTCAAATAGAAACCACATGTAGGGGCATTTTACCCGGTCATACATTTCTACTTCCTAGGACCAAGCCCTTCTTGAAGTGGACTGGTTAAGATCACACTACGGGATTCGGAATAATGCTGTCCATCAGCAATAGGTACTGTTTGGGTTTCAACGTCTTCAACCTCTCTTAGCCCTAGTCAAGACAGCACAAGCCAGCCAGATGCCGCGGCCTGAAAAACAAAAAGGCTTCCTAGTCAGTTTTCACGCCATCCAGCACCGTGCCTAGCAAAGAGGAGGCACTCAATAAATATTTGATGAATGAATGCAATTACCGCTTGGGACCGTCTACTCTACTTAGAAATAGTAATGATTTACGAGCAATATGCTGATTGTGGGTACACAGATCTAACATGATGGCTAAACAAAGAACACGTATGACATGGCACAGACACTGTTAGCTTCTATAATCCTGTCCCAGGACAGACTGTGTAATTTAAGGTTTAAAACTATTCCAATAATAAAAATTGATTAGTCAAATATTTTTTTTTTTATTTTGCCAAGGGTCTCTAAACAGTATTAGCCTTTGGCAATTCCCAAACATACAATGAATCCCAAACAAAACAAAACAAAACAAAACAAAATTGCACTGTTACAAGGAAACAAGTCCGTGAAAGCAGAGAGGAGGAGCCAGTTAAGGAACAGCGACTTCCAGGAGACGGTTGTTTTTTCGTTTGCAGGTTGGGACACTCCCATTTTTCTGGTTGCCCTGAATAAACTTCACACATACTTTATCCTGTCTGAACTGCACCAGGAACCTAGAAGAAGAGAATAGGACAAATTAGAGAAAAGCACACACACAAGAGCGGATGATGATACTAACATGAGCTTTTGTTTCTTAATGGATAGTGACCTTGACAAACATTCCTACTTTCTTTCAGCACTTCCTGAAGTCACCACTTAGCCCCAAGGAAACCAAAGTTCATTAACTCACCATATTCCAGCAAGGGGAGAAGGCCTAAGAAGAATTATTTCCATGTTCCAAATGGAAAAAAATCTCCCATTTTTCTCCATTTTTGCATAGCAAAAATATAAGCTGGGGGTCGGGTCCTATTAAATTATCACCAATTTCAGAAAATGAAATGAAAAATTTCAGGAAAGGGGTCTAGAGATCCTCCAGACTATGATTTCCAGACACTGGTTACTCACCTATTTCCTAAACAATTTTTGTTATATCCACATACTATGCTAATAGTTGTTTCTACCATAAATAAATATGTTTCAAATAGCTGTGACCTATGGAATAATAATAATAATAAAATCACAAGTTCAATCTGCGCCTTATGTTTTTTGATATCCACCAAATGGATATTAAATGGATATTAAAATATATATATAATTTATATATATACATAAACTATAAAGTTTACAAAATCTATCAGTGTACACCCAAAGCCCCCTCTTACCCTACCAGTAGTATGTGTGGGACACCGTGAGAAACCATATTCTAGTCCGAATCTTTCCTGTCACAGACCATCAGGGATCAAGTACTTGTCCGTAAGATTATCCATCACACCTTCCTACCACACACATACCGCCTTCCTCCTGGGCTGGGTGCTGGGGGGGACACCCAGACCTATCCAATGAGGTCCTTGCCTGCAAGGACGGCATATCTGCGGAGGCAGGAGAGTGGCATGGCTGGTCCAGAACCCAGGCTCTCCCAGCTCAAAGCCAGTGCTCTTCTTTCCACCAAAGAGTTATAGCACAATGTTACCACATATCCAGTATGCTTCTCAGGGAACAGTTTTCTGAGTTGTTGGCATATAGCTGAGTCACTCTACCAACCATGTGACAGACCACATGCTCACTGGATCCACCCAAGTGCAAACATCAAAACAGCTCTGTTCTGTGCACATTAGTCTCAGTGTCAAGGTCTACAGAGCCCGTGCTTTGCAAACATTATCTACTGGACTAAAATGTGACACATAAACTCCTGATTTATCAGTTGCTTTAGGAGGATAGTACTTCCGAGCTTCTAAATAGGCTGTTCCTTTTCAACTTGAAGGCACTGAAAAGAAAGAGCTATCATTCCAAAATCGCATCACAGATATAGATACTTATATCTACGCGCCTCAAAGAAAGAAAGCACCTTTCATCAAGTCTAATGCCAATACACACGTTTAAAAAATCAGATATTTTGACATTTTAATTTTCAAAGACCACTTTTAGTATAATAAAAGTATAGGGAGTTCTTTTCCCCATAACTTTAGCATTGGCTGTCTTCAAGTTCACGATTCATGAGTGCAATTCACTCCAGACACAACAATAATAGCGAAGATACACAGAGTATTTGCCATGCACGGCACTGTTCCTAGTAAGCTACATATATTAATGCAACTTTGAAATAATCCTATGAGGCAAGTAATATTTCTATTTCATAGAAGAGAAAACTGAAGCATGGCCCACAGGAAGGACACGGTACTCAGAGAATCATATTCGCCAGCAAACAATAATGTTGAACGCATCCTTTCATAGCATCAATACTAGTAAGAACTTCACAGCGAAAAGAATTTAGATGATTCGATTTAAAATATTCACAGAAACAACTGTACCAGTTAAAATGATACGTCTGTGTGTGTATGCATGTACATATACGCACATGTGTTTAAAATGTTTAATAGATAGAACAAATTTGGTTTTTTTCAACACATTCAGGACTTCATTTTTAGAAATTTTTTAGAAATATTACACATTTAAGGTCATCCTTAAAATGCAATCTATTTATGGACTGAAAGGTTTGGGAGTTGAAGGACTGGGAATTACAAAGGAGGTTAAAACTGCTCTAAGGAGTAAATAGGACTTTGCCTCTCCTCCTGGAAATCAACATCCAGTTTATCCAGAATGGCTATGGAGACTGGGTTTGTTAAAATAATTACTTCTACTTCTGAGAAGGACACGCTGAGGAAGGTTTTGGTCACTGAGCTGCACACCGTTTATAATACTAATCTGTAGAGCGGCAGTGAAATGGATTAAAGCCACTTAGGGCTGAAAAAAATACATGGGCAAGGGTGCCCATGACTTTGTCAAATTTTGTTTAAATTTAAAATGTTCTCCAAGGAGGTGTATAATCCCTGCTTATGAGCTCTCGAGGTTAGTAAACGGGCTCCCCGGGCCCTTGCTCTGCCCCACAGCTCCCTTGCTGCCTGGGCAGGGACCCACCATTGCTACGCGGGGTTCCATCAGCTACTCTGTTTCTGTGAAACCAACCAACAATTAGGAACTGGAGAAAGAAAGGTGTTATGGACTGGTTTACAATGCTACCAAATGTTTTGTTTTCTTCACAAGGCCACCCTGTCAACTTGCACGCACACAAGCATGTTTACTGCAAGCTGACACAACCAGAACATCATACCCCACCCCCCGCCCCCATGACAAGGCAGGGGCTCTGCCACCCACGAGCGAACTCTCCCACAATCATGTGCCTCACCCACAAACCGTGAGAACCACGGGAGGGGCTCTGTGGTTGATTCTGTATGAGGAACACAGCTCACGCTAGCCCGCCCAGCCCCTCAGGAGAGTCATGATGTACGACAGGATGGTGCATCTGGGAAGAGCTATAGTAAAGGATTATAAATTTCCACCAACGAATACTTTCTTCACAGCAGAGGCAGTGTTCTTAGAATACCAGCTTGGGAAATGCTTTAAAAGTAGCAATCCTTTGTACCCTGGATGTTGACGTGGCTTTCTCTGTAAAGACAGCCTCGTTAATGGGGTGAGCCAACCAGGAGGCTGCGTCATCCATGTACCAAGGAGCTCCTGCCTCTGGAACAAACAGAATCTTCCCAGGATTGGTGGGAATGATCAGTTCCACCAAAACTGAAGCCCTGCATCTCAAGCTCTAACAAATTTCAGCTAAAGGGAGTTTAAAGTTCTAAGGGGCCCTAACAGTTTAAAATCTTAGTTGACTGGAGCACGACTAGTCATTATATTTTTTTTCCCCTAATATGAGAAAGGATCCAACGACAAAAATTATCTAGTCCAAACTGCAATTTCCAATGTAGAGGATACATAAAGGTCAATCTCCCACCAACTTAAACATCATTCTTAATGTACAATGAGAACAGATGATGGACCTAAGGTTTTGTAAATCCCAAAACATCAAGGAAGGTTAGTCTGGCTTATGCAGGGATAAGAATGGGTATGAAATTATTTTAGAAAGACTTTTGGAAGCACCATCAGCATCACAGGGACCCTGTTAGAAAGCAGAGCCTCAGGCCCTGCCGTAGGTCCGCTGCATAGGAACCGAACAGGATCCCTGAGTGATTTGTTTGCACATTCAGGCTTGAGAAGCACTGACCTAACCTATCACTCATTCTGAAAGAGCTATTTAAAAAAAATTCCTCAGTGATTTGGTAAAAAAAAAAAAGGCGTCACAAATATAACACATCCAAAACAGCACTCTTGACTTCACGCCCCTTGGCCACCCCCAAACCCCTCTTTCTTCAGTGTCATCTATTGCAGTAAATGGTACCACCATTTGGGCTCAGGCCCCAAACCTAGCATCTAATCTGTTAATAAGTCCTCTTTGTTTTCCTCCAAATTACATTTGGAATCTGACTACTTCTCACTACCTCCCACTCACACCCTAGCCTAAGCCACATCATCCTAGACAGCTCAGAGAAGCTCCTAACTTTTTTCTGCTTCCACTCTTGCCTCCCTAGAGCTATTTTCCACGCTGCAGCCAAAGCGATCTTTGAAAATCACAAATCGGATCATGCCGCCTCCTTGCTTAAATCCCGTAATGGCATTCCATCATCCACAGTAAAATCTCAGCTCCTTAGCTAAGCTCCTCCAGCTCTACACGGCCGGGTCTCCGCCTGTCTCTCCCGAGTCTTTTCCTACCATTTCACTCTGCCACTTTCACTGCTGTCTCAGGGCCTTTACACCTGCTGTCCTCTGCCCTGGAAGGCACCTCCCGGATTGTTGCCTGGCTTGCTCCCTTGATTCCAGTCTTGACTCAAATGTCACGGCATCAAACAAGGCTCCCTGACCTCCCGATCAAAAATAGAGCACCCTCTGGCCCTCACCCTGCTTTGTTTCCCTCCACAGGCACTTGTCACTAACCAAAGTCATATCTCCTATTTCTTATTTATGCATATTTATCTCTTTCACCAGGATGTCCGGGACATGAAGGCAAGGACTAGACCAGCACCATTCACTGCCCATCCACCATTTAGAACAAATCCCAGACACACACTCACTACTTAAAGGTAGCGGCTGTATAAACAGATGAGACCGGAGTGCTCGACTACAGCAATAAAGCTAAAAGTGAGATGGCACATTCAAACGATGATGTACATACTCATCAGAAATTTCGATATTGAGCTTCTGTTTGGTTTGGCTGAGAGTCGTCCGATACAGCTTGGTGGCCATTTCAATCAGGTGATCACTGCTGAAGAGAAAGTCTCCTTTACTGGCTGCTTCAGACCCCTGCAAGGACAAAGCAAGAGGTAGACTATCATAATTAAGGAGAGCTTAGGACGTAAATGTTTACAAGCTTGGCTGAACACATATTTACAGTCTCTTGAAAACATCAGCTACTGGAGTCCACTCTTCCAAATAAACGATAACAACAGAAGAGGCATTTCTTCCAACTTGCTCCAAGCACTCTCAGTAAGGTTACCTAACCTTGTGCTACCCCAAAGTTGGTAGATGGACCAGAGGCACCATCAGCATGACGGGGAGCTTGTTAGAAAGCAGAGCCTCAGGCCCTGCCGTAGGCCCGCTGCATAGGAACCGAACAGGATCCCTGAGTGATTTGTTTGCACATTCAGGGTTGAGAAGCACTGACCTAACCTATCACTCATTCTGAAAGAGCTATTTAAAAAAATTCCTCAGTGATTTGGTGAAAAAAAAAAAAAAAGAACAACAACAACAACACTCCCAACAAATATCTGAGGGCAGTGACTCTTCACCTAAGCTACACAGGGAGCTTGCAAACAGGAGGATGGTTTTGTGCCCCATTCCAAGAAACTCTGATCTGGTGGGAGTGGGGGTGGGGTGGGGTACGGCCTGGACATTAGCATTATAAAGTGTAATCAAAGTTCAGAATCACTGTCTTAGGACTGGATATGCTCCTTTTAAGTTAAGACCCACAGGAGGGAAAACAGGCTGAACTGAGCATAGGGGATTTTCCTAAGCGTAGAAGCAGCAAGACAGGTGGGCCACCAACTAGATGCATGTCCCTAAATATGATTCATATTTGCTGACATCTACTTATTCAGGGACTATTTATTATAGGGTAGGCACTATACATAGTGTCTCATTTAATCCTTATAACAACATTATGAAGTAGTACTAGTATTCTCTCCATATTTTAAAGAGGAGAAAAAGTACATAGGAACATGGAAGTTAAATGACTTGGCCAAGGTCACTGTAAAGTTAGTGAGACCAACTCCAGAGCCTGCATTCTTAGCTATGCCATTCAAATCAGGAGGTCCTAGGTTAAACTAAAAAAGCACAAAACATTAAAAAATCTTTAGGTCAAAATTATTAGGCAGTTGTTTTATTGTGGTTGCCTTCTTTAATAAAAAACTCACAAATTAAAGATGAACAAAGGGACATTTACTAAGTTGGTATATAGAATAAACAACAGGAGGAAGCATAAAATATCCTGATATTTCCATGGTTTTTCTCAAAATAATGCACATCACAGTGAGTGCATACCAAAGCTGCTCAGTGAAATTAGAACTCAATGAACAAGTTAATAAATGTGATTAATCAATGCAATTTCAGTTAATCAATTTCAATTACTGAAAAACCAAGCCTGAGATTTTACGTGGGAGTGAATATAGCCAAAATCTGCAAATTAAGGTTATAATGTATAAACTTCAAGTAGTAACATTCTTCAGATGTGGAAAATTCTAATTCAGTGGCTCAGAGATTGGGAAAATGCAGAAATCTTTAGGTCAAATCAATAGTTGAACCTTTACCTCTTTGAGGTGGACGGCAAAGAAGCCATCGTTTTGTGAGCTCATCGATACTTTGGTCACATCCACCAAGGGAACCTCTGATTTGATCTGCCCCGACTTTTGATCAGCAAGAAGGAGATTATTATTTGTTAAGAGGAAAATCCGAGATGTGCTCTAAAAGAAAACAAAACAAAACAAATAAGGATGTAAAACCAATGATCAAAAATACCCCAAGTGGGTCCATGAGTTTAAAGCATTTGTTATTTGCAGAAATGCCCATTTGATTCCGTATCTTTCAGCACACATACCTAGGTAAACTGAGAACACACTAAAAACATAGACAATAGATCTTAAGTCATATAAGTTTCAGAGAACAAGCAAAATTCCACCTAAACTTAAAGGTAAGGGGAAACAGCTCCCTTTATAGGAACTCTGCTGAGAATATGAAAGGCAAATCGGAATAATCAGAAAATGAAAGATGACTGTCCCAACTGATAAACACTTCTTACAGGTCTTCAGGGTTAGCATTTTTACCTTCCCATTGGCACGGTTAATTTTGTTCACAACTTCAGCAATGATAATCTTTTCTTCAATGGCATCCTTGAGTTTCTTATACTTGGGATTCTTGTTGATTTCCAGGTAAGCTCCTTGGAATGGCTGCCCAACGCTATAGGAAAAAATTCCCTCACATTAGAAACAGTACCGGATGGAGGCATTACTGGAGAAAGGTAACACGTCAGCTGATTCTGAAGCGCATAACTTCATCAAAGTTAATTTTATCCATTTTATTCGTGTCCTAAATACAAGTTGGAAATGAAACCTGGAACCTACTTTAAATATACTTTTGATGGGATCATGGCATTTTGTAGGTAGCACTTTGATAAAAATCTTATCGTATGGAACAATCAAGCTAGAAACCAGTCACAAGAAAGAGAGTCAGGACCCACGTGCATGGTCTCATGTGAAGGGAAAGGCAATTCCTTCTAATCTGGTAATAGAAAGTTAACAGCTGCCCACAAAGGACTTTTAGTGCCTTTCAACAATATGTGGCAATGGAAAAAAGGACACAGATCATTACCAACACCTGCTTCAAAGGGAAACTTCATTTTCTTGCAGAGAATAAGAAAACCAAGAGGCCGTCCAGGGGAGCATAGATCCAGAGCGAGCACTTTAGAAGAGAACTACAGAGCACTTAATACTATCATGTAACTCTGGCTCTAGATCAGGCCTTTCCTCCAAGGATATGCCCCTAAATGGACAAGGTAAACATTCAGAACCAGAGCGGTTTTCTTTCAGACAAACTCCATCTTGCGAGCAGCACAATCATGTACTAAGATGCCCATTTCCCTAAAGGCTTGTGGGGTGACACTTTGAGGAAAGCCTCTTCCAAGACACCAAAAAAAAAGAAAAAAACCCACACACATACACACACACACAAAAACCACCCAAAAAAAACAACCGTGGCTTCATTTTGAGCTATAAAGTTCTGGCAATTTGCAAATACAACTTTAAATGCTTGTGTTGTGGGTGGAGGATCAGGGAAGAAAACTCCACGTAGGTGGTCAGTGTTTCATGGCTCCCAGCATATAAAAGGCTGACACCCACCACAGCGTGAGGGTAAATTATTCCTCCCCTCCGACTACTGCCGGCTGAGCGCACCACCATCCCTGAAAATGGATAGAATTACCCCAGAAGGACTTGGCTTGACGTTAGTATTTGTTTCCTGTTGTTCACAAACATGTTTTTAATAATAAAAAGTGCTAAGAGCCTTTGAATTTGTTTCTTCACAAATATATTTTTCTCTTTGCAGTTTCTGAAGTGTCATCCACAGGGAATGTTAATTAAGACAATTACTCTACAATTTAAAAATCTATAAAGAAAAAGTTAAATGAATTAGTTGCTGGAGAGAGTATATAGGCCATTTTCATGTCTGAATGTGCTTTATATAGCAGGGACTTTGGACAACTTTGGATTTAGATGCTACGTTTGACTCAAAGGGAGTACAGACCATCACAAACCGCCAGATCAGCTGACCCAGCAAGTTGGGTCATTTAAAATATTTAAACCACATGAGCCTGGCAACAATGTTTATTTCAACTTTTCAAAGGAAGAGCTTTCAATTGTGTGTAAAGACACTGAGAATATAAACACAGCATATGTAATACATGTGAATATACTTAGCATATAATGCTTTTTCATTTCTAGGCCATCCTTTGGGAGAAGCTAAAAGTTGTTAGAGATTTGGCTTGAAACTGTCCAATCTAACTTTTTTTTTTAGAAACACTGGATGAAAAAGGGATATGAACTCTGGGGGAGAAATGATGAACTTGGGAGATGTAAGGATATTCAGGTAAGCGGTCTTTACCAACGATTTCACTTGGCAAACTTAACAACTGGTGTTCCTTCTTTTACTGAGCACTTGGTGTCTACGACAAAGGAACAGATCTGACTGCACAGGCCGCTAACATCGTACCCAAGGACTTAGCCACGCGAAGGCTGTCACAGACCAGGACTGCCGCAATACTCAGAGGGCGATGGGTCACTCCTCATTATCATGCAAATGAGCCTGACCCAGCTTGTTCGAGTAAGACTGGAATGGGATGACAGTAGATTGCCCACAGAAATTGATCCCGCAGGTCTCTGAAAACAATGGAGAACTAACAGGAATTTACAATGTAAATTTATCTTAATAGCCTATATAATTTGTATTTTAAAGGACAACTTCTAATTATTTAGTGAAGTGTTCAGGCTAATGCCAATGAAGTAAAACCAACAAATGTAATCTCATTTCATTAAAGTATGCTATGAAAGCCATTGCCCAAATGTGTTTATGTGTATTCATATCCAGCTGATCATAAAATAATTCATAAAATTAAAAACCTCTCGTGGATTACTAAAATCAAACTCCGCTAGACCTACAAATATATTTGAGAAACTTTTAAAATGCTGACTTTTATGGGTAAAGCAAAGCCATAATACCTAGATGGGTATAAAGCCTTCTTGTCTTTGAAGAGTTCACTGGCTTCTAGTTTTTCTTCATAAATAAGTTTCTGCTGGTCTGTGAATTGGTCCCTGTATTTTTTACACTGTGAGAAATGAAAAAGGGGGGAAAAAGAAGATAATCACTTATATAAATAAATCTTTATTCATTCTTAAATATGCTAAGTCCATTTAACAGCATCAAGAGTAAGACTAAATGTGTACAAATACCCATTTAAAAAACCAAGAGCATTTTTCCTTTCTGGGTTTTAAAAGGTCGGTCTTAGAAAATGTCATAAAAACTATTATTTATATTGTGGAACTTGGGATGCTTCTTCAAAACACACAGGGCCTTGCTGCGTGGGTCCTGCTGGGAGTACTGATCCTCCCACCATGACGTCAGCTTCCCCCCAATCCTTTAATCCTTATTAGTCTGTCACACTCTTTCACAAAGACCCGCAATAAGAACAACACTGTACATTACAACTCACTGCACACATTTACACACACACAGACAGACAACGGACACAAAAGCTTCATAAGACAATACTTTCAACACGTCCTGTACCCCATTATTTTTATTCTACCATATTTCATTTTACAACCCTGGTCAATAATCTACTAAAAATTGATTTCATGACTCACAAATATGCTACAACCACTGGTTGGAAAAATCCTTCTCCGCACCCCCCATTATCATCTTAAAGTGTGGACATGGGACCTGAGAAGTCTCCCCTCCACCTGGATTCTGAGATGGCACTGGAGGGAGACAGGGGGTGGCTGGAGGGGCAGGCCAGGTTTTTAGATGAACTCAAAGAAATTCAGGTACAAATGCAGCTGAGAGCGACCGACATAATCGTATAAAGGCACGTCAGCATTGCTGGCCGCCCTTTCAGGACTAAACACATCCCTCTCATTCTTTACCCCCAACACAAGGGAAGTATGGGCAAGATTCAGGGGCCAGGAGCCAGTGGGGAGCAGAGGCAGAGCAGACCCCTGGCATGAGAGGCTCCCCATCGTTATTCCTGAAAACAGTTCCACCGTCAGACTCCAAAGGGGAGAGATGAGCACGGAGACATGATGCATCTCACCAAAGTGACTCACTAAGCGAGGGAACGGAAGTGAGAGTCTAGTTCCACATGTTGAGCGGGTACCAATATGACACTAATCAGTGATAATGTCACTCTGCATATGTGACTCTGGTAAGGGACAAGCCTACAGTGCCCGGTAGGAAAGAGCTTCCTGGAAGACATGTCCATCAATCATTCACTTACTAACTAGAAGCCCTTCGATCAATGATACTTGTACATAGTTAGCATTTAATACATCAACTGACCGAATTATTAAAATAAAGTCAACATCTATACAAGTATCCCATGTACTCACGCTGGGCAACACCTAAACAAAACATGATGTTTTCATAAAATTAAGGAAGCTAAATTATAAGCCATTATCAAATAGATTTCCAGCTTCCCTTTAATTCAGGTAGAGGGAAACTTGAATCTCTTGAATGTCTCGTGAGACACTGTAAAGCCTTCTCTTCCAGTCCATCAAAAGGTGGGCACCTTCTCACGAAGGTATCCAACAGGTGTCAGAAAGCAAACTCTTACGATCTGCAGGATTTCACTACCTCGGGTGAAGATGTTCAAACTGTATTATTCTATCTCTGGCAGTATTCCTTCAGATAAAGATGAAAAAAAGAAACAAAGCCAAACAAAACAAAAACCTGAACTCCTTTAAAGCAACTGGAATGTGGAATGAAACCACACACTCTCCGTTCCAGCCAAGGGTGAGAGGAGACAGCCATGGGAGCTCCTGGCTGCTCTGGGAATTCTCACAGAAAGCCAAGTACAGGGCAAGGTTCAAAAACACCGTAGTCCTCAGGTGCAGCTCCTCGAGGCTACAGGAAGAATGCGGTTAAAGTGTGCTTTTACCTAACACTTCTCAAACACTCAAAATACACAGTAAGGAGTCTCTGGAAAAAAAAAAAAAAAAACCTAACAAGGCATTTTTTACCCTCCACAGGTGGAAAATCCTTTTTAGCTCCTTGTGAGTAGAATCCAAGAATAGGTAAGGTCTTGGTGGCCAGTTCTTGTCAATTGGAGATAAGGAAGGCATCTTATTTTTCATTTCCAAGAAGTATTTTTGCACCTATGTTGGATTTGACAAAAAAAAATGCCAGATGAGTAAAATATGCCAGGATCAAACAGACCAGTCTTTAGTGGAATTTAGCAAGTTTTAGGTGATAAAATGTTGTATTTCCTCTGGAAAATCTCTTTTTTTACTCTCTGTCTTGGTTGGGAAAATCAAAGCTCCACTAAATGGTTAGGGGAAAAGAAGAATGCTAACACTAACACTAATGTTAATATTAACATGAACACTTACACCAGCTAACACTAGACAGCTGCATCGTTTAACAGGTGGCCACTATCCACATGTGGCTGTTGATATTTAAATCTTAAGTAATTAAAAAAATTAAAAATCCAGTTCATCAGTCATATTAGTTACATTTCAAGTTAGCCACACGTGGCTAGAGTCTCCTCTATGGTACCATGAGGATACAGAACATTTTCATCACTGCAGAAAGTTCTATTGGGCAGCACCACTCTAGACTACTGGAGAGGGGCCAGCACTGTAAGAGCTTTCTATGACCACAGATGACAAAGTGAGGCTCGCAGAAGCAATCTGCTCACGTCACAAATCTGCACGTGGCAGAGCAAGCTGGCTCCAGAGTTTGCACTTCCACCACTACATATACTTGTCTGGAAGACAGAGGGGAATGTTGGACCCCACCCTGGTTGAGTGGCACAGCCTGGCTCTCCTTCGCCCCTCCGCCCACTGCCTTGTTTGCCGCAGGGCAGGGGTGGCAAGATGCTGGCATTCTCCTCAAATCCCTAGGTTGAAATCCTCGCCCCCCAATGGGACAGTATGAGGAAACGGGGCCTTGGGGAGGAAATTACGTTATAAGGTCACAAGGGGTAGTGCTCCCAGGATTAGTGCCCTTTTCAAGAAGACCCAGGAAAGTGCTTGCTTCTCTTTGTCTTCTCCTGTGAGGGAACCAGGAAAAGGCCCTCACCAGAACCAGAACATATTGTCATTCTGACCCTGGGCTGCCCAGTCTCCAGAACTGTGAGAAATAAATGTTTACTGTTTAAGTCACACAGTCTGTGGTATTTTCATTATAGTAGCCCGAACTAAGATACCTGGCTTGCTTGGGTTCACCTTCCCCAGACTATGTTCTCTCTGTCAAAGAAGAACATTAAAATAAAATGGCACAGGGGGAGGGAGAGGGACAAGCAGACTCCCCGCTGAGCAGGGAGCCCAACGCGGGGCCTCGATCCCACAACCCTGAGACCATGACCTGAGCCGAAGTCAGATGCTTAACCGACTGAGCCACCCAGGAGCCACAGAAGAACAATTTATTAATTATTTTATTAATCATATGTGGGCCACTGATAACTTCCCGACACAATGCTACCTGAATTTGGGGGGAAATGATAGAGAAGACAGAATCCCTCAGTGTCACAGCTAGGATTTAACTGTTACCAAACAAGTCACTTATTCTTGAGGTGATGCTATTAACTAATTAATCCAATAACGCTAATCAGCTATATAGAAAGTGTAAACTTACAATTCTCTGAAGCGTAAATTCATAAATTTTCTTTCCAGCATTGGCTCTGAAGAATTTCCTGTACTCCCTACGTACCTTTAAAAAGAAGCAGCAGAATGTAGAGGTTAATGCGTGGCCAGCAGACGCCCATACAGATGATGCACCTCTATTAGAAAGGAAAACAGGTGGAAGGAGTAAAATCTCTAAGTGATTTTCTGGATACAGTAAATAATTGAAGCACGTTAAGACAATGGATTTTAAATCAGAGAAAAAGAAATTAAGAGATGCAAAGTGATAATACCGGAGTGTTCTGATGTTTTAAATACTCTTAACTAGTTTTTAAAGAGCCTGATGATTTGACAAGAAACACTCTACAGACAGCGCTGCAACCTCATCACAAATCAAAATACATTTCAGAAAAAAAATTATCTAAGGTCATTTTCACGCAGATTGTTCTTAAAAGGTAAAAAAAATGCCTGAAGAACTCTTGCGGTTTCCAAAAGCCTTGCATCCGAAGACAGGACTTTGGTACTGCACACTGAGAACTAAATGTGCCTAAAAATAAGAATTTAAAAAGCAGCTTGTGAACGAACTACCATTATCTTCCATTTAATTGCATTAATATTTCTCTAATCTCTGCTCCTGCCAAAATTTCTACTAAGTACTATCACAGCACTTAGGGCATCACATTACAGTTTTAGTTTCCCTATTTGCTTCTTGCTAACACTGTCACATTTACTTTGCATACTAATGTCTAACAAATAAAATAACTAGGTGAGGTGTTTACTGTTTGAATGAATGGTACAGTTAAATCTTGAAACTAGGGGAAAATATTTAAAATATTTATTATCATCCAGCCGTAAATGAGAACATTAGATTTCAGCAAAACATTAGCCTATTTGAATAATTCAGACATTATGTACCTTTGTCTTTTGTCTTTAGTTTTCTGGGTTTAATTGCACATGTTCAAAATATTTCTACATTAGGGCTTATAAGCTAGCCACCTACTAACCAAATTCAGTTTGTAGAAAAATGTTTTATTTGCCTATTTTTAAATTAAGAACTTCACATAGGAATTCAGACTGCATGTTTCTCTTGAAATTTTTCTAAGATCTAGCAACAGTGAGCCCCATTCCTACATAACGAGGCCTACGTGGGCCACAGGAGCTGTTGCTGTCTTTATGAGACAGGCACGCTCCAAACTGCTCGAGGCCCCACCATTCCTAATCCACCCGCCCTCTGCTGCTTCCCTCATCCATGTGACCTCCCGGATCCTGTGGGGCAGATGAGCACCAGACCCATTCTCTACACTTGTGGATTATTAAGGTCTAAAACGTTTCCCATCCACCATACAGGCAGTTTTTCCTTTTGTTCCTATTCTAGGTTACTGCTTATCATTTTTTCTCTTAGCCAAGGAGCTCCTAGATTCAGAACCATTTCAAATCTCAAACTAATGAAGTTGGAAAGGACAAGGAGAAGAAAAATGAAAATTATTTATTGGCTCCTGGAATTTTAATAGTGTAGGAAAGCAGAGAAGGTAAAGTGAGATTTCATGTAAACACATCCATAGAAATACAGTGGAAATCCTACTGTTTAGTTGAATGTCACTGTAAATGAGTTCACTGTAACATGCTTTTTGATATGCACAGGAATATTTTTCCTGAAATATTCTCCGGAATCACAGCTATATACAGAAAAGGCCTGGTGACAACGTGCTGGCCTACGCGGAATGGGTTCCCCTCATGGGCTCTGACAGGTCCTGAAAGAGTCCACTGAACTTTGTAATCAATTCCACAAGAACTTAATCATTTAAAAGGACAAAACTACTGCTCTTATCAACATCATTCTTTAAAAAAAAGCACAAAATGATTACATTCTTGGACTCCAAAGAAGTCTGACCTTATTTCATAACAATAATAATGGTAACATATTAAAATACTTGTTTTATAAGGAAACTGGTGGAAAAAAAAGAATTACATCTAGAGGAAGCCCAGTTACCTCCAGCTAAAACCTACAATTCACCTACAAACTGAATTTGATTTATAGGCTGCTAGTATACACCCCTAATACGAAAGTATTTCTGAAACCATACACAGTTAAACCCAGAAAACTAAAGATAAATGTGATGTTGCTGGTAGAAATCATGACACAGAGTAAAAATCCTGACTCAATGTTTTGTTCCTTCTTTTTATGAAAATCAGAATGCAAATTAGAACAAGTGAATAAAATGGGAAATAAAATCCTTTAAAAAAAGCAGTTATAGAACTTGTTCAGAATTAAATAGAACATCTTGAGTTCCTGTTTAAGTTACTTCTTAATTTAAAAATTGCTTGATGAATATTCAGTATAATCAAAAAGGTTAATTTACTAAGAGTTTATAGGCTAAACTTTTAGGGGAAAATGCGGATTATTCAAGAGCAGAACATACAGATACTGCTAGTGCTCTTTAGAACCAGAGCCAGTGGTTTCCTGGATGGTATTTAAATATTTAGAAGAAGATGAATTGTTATACTATTACAGCAAAAATAATAATAAAGGAATAGAATCAAAAGGGGGCCTAAGTATCCCCAAAAGACAATCTGGATGGCACCCTATGGTGATGAGTTATTGAATACTAGGAAGACACAGTCTTTACACTGCTTAAAAGTTGTTCTCAAGGTTTTCTGGGGGCTCAGTCATATTTTACCTAAAGGAGTAAGCACCACTTTGAAATGAACCCTGCCCTTAATTAAAAGGCATCTGAATGATCCACTGCCAGTCTTATTTGTCTGAATCTGTACTTTTATGCAAAATCCTTTGGGTTCTATGCTGAACAATGAGAATGGCAGTCCCTCTGCAGAAAGCTCCGCTCCAGGACCCATTACTGAAGCAGAAGAGTTGGACAAGGGGAAACAAGAGCCTGATATCCCCCACGCTGGCCACCGTAGACCGTGGGTCAGCTTTTAAGCTCGTCTACTATAACTCTGTCTCATGAATTAAAAACAAAAAACAAAACACAAACTTCATCCTCATAAAGATAACATGAAATAGAACTTGGATAACAAAGTGTCTTATTAGATAAAACACGCTACAATGCTATGACTTTAAACCGATTGTTTAAAGAAATACACCACAATAAAATCAGCAAATATTAGTGCACAGGTTTGTTCTCAAAAAGGAACGCAATTAGGCAAGATGACATCGTAAAAGACTGTGCAGACCATAAGCAAGCATAATCGATCATTTTCTCAGGGTTAGTAAGTGCTAGGCTTCGTTGAGTTCACCGTGGGCAGAAAGAAGGGGTGGGGAAGTACCTTCAGTCCAAGCCAGTAAGCCCAAATGACAGCAACTGCATGCTTACGCCTAGCCTCCTCCTTCAAGCGTTTCAATTCCCTTCGAGCCTAGAATGTTTTAGATAGTAAATAAAAGAGACAGCCCAATGCAGACAGCACAAATGACCAGAAAAAGACACCCCACCAAACAGAAGAGCCAATTGATGAGTAAGGATTTCAGAATGATAGAGCAATCGGGCACAATCATTTAAACCCAAAGAATCAGCGTAAGTCCGGGGCAGGCCCTTGTCTTTTTAGGGCACTGAGCCTCTGTTCCAGGGGAAGGCGATCTGCATGGTACCTGAGGTTAGCACGCCTCTGCGCCCCCACTTCCCTTTGTTTTCCTTCTTCCTTCCCTGGTCTCTCTCCCTCTTCCACTTCCCTCTCTCTCTCCCTTATCCAACCCTTCGAACTGTGAGTGGCAGCTGATGCCTTCAGCAGATTTCCCTCTGCTGCCAGTACACAGGGCTAAAGGGGCTATGAATTTGTGTTCATTCATTCAGACGTTATTATAAAAAGACAGCTCTTATGAACAAGCGTTTGAAAATAGAAGGAATATGGGCTGTTTCTCTGAAGTTCAAACAAAAAAACAAAACTCAAAATCCTTTCCCATTAGAAAATCAGAAGTAGCCCGTATCGAAATTCAGTGTGAGCTCAAGGCCCCCAACAGTGAAATACACTGACGATAAAAAGTGAAAAGACTTCTAGGTTTAAAAATCAATCTTAGGGAAGAGTCAAACTGAGGCATGTTACTGTGAAAGATGAAACAGGCAGTGACTTTTCATTACACGGTAGTACTGACTGGGAAATGAGCTCATTCAGTGGGGAAAACCCAGAGATAATTGTCAAAGCGTCTCTCTGCCTGTGCTAGGACATTCCCCTCCACTTACTAAAGGAACTAGTCTGTTCTGCACAGATTTTTCAAGCAAAAACACAAACGAACAATGCTGGTGAGTGCTTTTGGCAAATTAGGATCTTCATACAGGCAAATGTTGACTTTTCTCATTTTTCTCACAAGATGGGCTTCTAATGCTGACAAGGTAAATTTAAAAACATAGGACTCTATTGATATTTATGTTTCTAACCGGAATACACATTTTTAGCAGAGATGACCTTTGATTTTCTAAGTAACAAAAACATCTAAAAGTCTCGTCCCTTGGGGTATGTGAAATGTTCACAGAGCCCACGACTCTGCCTGGGGATTAGTGAGAGTATTTCAGGAGGCCTTTGTTTCTGAACACAAACAGCTGATGCTGAAATTCTTGGGATTCTTCAGTGGCAATTATAGCTAGCTTTGTATGAACACAGCTTTCTGTTAAATCACAAATGATCATTCTTTCCACATACATTTTGCTTATAATAATCAATGGCTGCCACAAGGAGCCTACAACACATTTCATTCATGGATTAATATGTTTTAAGGCATGCGTTAAAGGTGGTCCTATCATCATCATGTTGCAGAAGACCAACCGAAGCCCAAACCTTAACATTCCCAACATGCCCCCCCGCCCCCCCCCACCAAACAAAAATACCTCAAGAAAACTGTCAGTGTATGTTGGGGGGTTGGAGGGAGGGAAGGGGGGGGAAAAAAAAACTAAACTAAACATGCACGTTACTTGAGAGTTTTTTTTAAAAAAAAAGAGCAACTATACTGGTGCCTCATTAATAAGCAATTAGAGTCTACACATTCGGCCTACACATGCTTAGGGATCCTAATGGGTACTACTGACACTACCACACCCAGGTTTATTAAATCCGGCTGCTAGGACATGCACCAGTGGGGGCCACCGTTAGCTGGAGTCATTCAGCCCCTGACAGGCTAAAGATCCAAACTGATTATGGCGGATTCCGGGACCGAGGGACGGGTTGTGCAAATCAAGTACCTTAGATCCAAGCCAGTAAGCCCAAATAACTGCAATAGCATGTTTATTCCTAGCCTCCTCCTTCAGCCGGCTCAGTTCCCTTCGCGCCTGTGATGCATTTGAAAAGGAGTTACAGAAAAGTTTAAGGCAAGAAAGGTTACTGCTGGTTCCCAAAGGGGAAAGAGGAAGAGAGACACCAGTCACCATCACACAGTGAACGCGAAAGCGTGTGCCGCCACCCCACACCACAATGTCGGAGAGACAGGCAGGTAAAGGCGTGCTCAGTAGCTTAAGCCAGGGAAACATTTCTGGCCCCCGAAGGAGAGGGTCCGTGGCCCCACACATGACTCCCGACCCACTGCCTTCCCGGGGGAGCAGCTGGGGGGCAGTCTCTGGCCTACCTGGGTCCCACGCCAATACGCTGCAATGGTGGTGGCTGCTTCCTCACATCGCTTTTGGTGCTTCAGTTCCCGCAGGATCTTCCGGGCCTGAGGGGAAGAATCACCCAGGAAAATAGAGAGTTAACCAAAAAAATGAAATTCCATAGTGATTTGAAAAAAAAAATACTTGAGGAGACAGTCATCATATCCGTTCTCAAGTGAAAAATCTACAGCTTAAAGAGAGAAAGAGGAGAACTTGCTTAGTAGGCCTCAACGGACCAGGAGAAGGTGGTAAATGAGGCCGTCATTGAGCACGACAGTGTAGCCCCCACTCAGACTGAGGTAGCGGCCTCCTGTGCCCTCACGTGTGACAGGAGGAAAATCTGAGCACAAGCAGTAGAAGCTGGCGCACATCGGATGGAAGGAACCGCTCTCAGAACGTGGTCAGAGGATCTCCAATGATCCTCCAAAATCCATTTACCACTTTCATTATTGTTCTATACAGAACGTAACTGGAGCTGTACTTTTTATTCAGAAGAGATGTTTAAAAACTTGCTAAAATAATCTCACTGGTCCAAAACCAGCGGCTTCTTCCCAGTAGCCACCAGGAGCCAGGGCAGCGCGTGGTTTGGAGGTGGACTCTGAATGTCTGAAGTCTCTAGACTGGAGTCATGGCCCCATGACCCAGTAATGAGGTCAAAGAAGAACTGGCAGGCGGTAACTTCACTTCCTCTATGTGCTTGGATTTGTATTTTGGCATTTGCTGTGGGACAACGACCAAAGTGTCCCACGGGCCTAGACAAAGGTCAATCGATGCCGCTGGACTCCTGGCCCAGGGCTCTACCCTCTGAAGGGGCTCTGGGCCTGGGAACTACCTTGGAGTAGCCCCTCTGGACCCAGCTCACCCCACAAAATCTCCCAATAGGGAAGTGGTCAGGATAGGCCCTGAAGTATCTTCGACCTGGAGCAGGGGTCAATAACCTTTCTGTAGAAGGCCAGACGGGAAGTATTTCCGGCTTTACAGGTTTCACGTTCTCTATCACAACTACTCAGTTCTGCTGTGATAGCGCTAAAGCAGCCACTCACAAGATGTAAATAAATAAGCAAGGTTTTGTACCAATAAAACTTTATATGAACTTTGTAATTATATTTGTATATATATTTATATATATATTTTATATTTGTATATATATTTATACAAAATTTGTATCCCATATAATTTTTAACACCTCATGAGATGGTTCTTCTTTTGTTTGAAACAATGCTTTAAAAAATATAAAAGCCATTCTTTGCACAAAAACAGGCACAGGCTTGATTTGGTCCAGAGGCTGTAGTTTGCTGACCTCTGAACCAAGCTTGTAGGAAGGACCTGGAACTCGGTGATGGGTGCGCTGTGATCCCCACTAGAATGGCCAGAGCTCAGGATGTTTTGATCATTACGGGGCAGCCCACAAGACAGTCACCAGGAAGTTACGGAAGGGAGCCGGGCTGGGGGTGCTGAGGTCCAGCAGGACACACAGGTGCGGAGGCAACAGTGTGAGAGACAGCCCTCTGGGCTACACTTCCCTGGCAAACAGGGGGCAAGAGGATACTGAAATCATGTACGGTATTATTTCAAGGACTTCCTGCTCAGAGAACAAAGCTCTTGAAAAGAGAGCCGGTTGGAAGGACGCAGCCGAGACATGGTCACAAGGGCCCCAGCGTCGCCCATAATATTTATTCTTTCTATCTGACTGTTTACAGGGTAGGCAGGAGACGAGGAGCTCTCCCCTGCAGGGTGACCTTAAAGACATCATCCTTTGTGAAGAACCTGAAAACCCCAAATAAATAAGGCTTACTTCTTTCAAACTTACCTTCCAACCCCGGATATAAGACTGAATTACCAAGGCAGAACTCTTGATCTGCTGATACCTCTTTTGTTGCTGTAGGACGAAAGGGAAAGATATTAGCGGTTCTATTTACACATCTGTAATACACACACTGCAAGGATTGAGAAAGAGGACTTGCTCACTTAGTGCAATTAACCCTTGATTTCCCATACTCCTTTTGGGAACCAATATGTAAAGAAATCAAAATATCAAACGATCCAAAATTATTAGAGTTAATCCAGAGAATGCTTTAAGGATGCTAAATATAATTCAATGATCATCACTTTAATAGAACTGTGGGGATATAAATGTGAATCCAACCCCACTCCTGCACCCAAGGACTTGCAGTGGACACCAGTCGGCGATGTGAAACAGAAACAGCATCTTGGGAGAGTCGAGTGAGCACCAAGTAGGTTCAGATACAGCCAAGGTCGCCTCCGGGTAGGGAAGGTTAAAGCAAACCCAGTGAGCCTCCAAGAAGAAGGCCCCAGGCCAAATGTTGGCACAGCAAGCTCAATGCCCAGAGGCCCTTTTTAGTTCTAGGGCTGATGCCTCAGAGAGTGGAGGCCATTGGAATCCTACCCCTAGAAACGTGAGCTCTTACTGTATTTAATGTGGAATATTCCCTGGCACATGTGCATCTGGGGTGAAATTTCAGCTTTTCAATGTACTGAAGTCATGTTGTGCTTCTTTCACTTTGGAAATGCTAGATTGCTCAGCTCCCTTTACTGGGGGGCAGACATGCCTTTCGGCACTCTAGGTTGTATTTTGGAAGCTCAGAGGAAACACGGTGATGTGATCAACACATGAGCAGCGAAGCAAGAGAACACCAGAGACAAAGACCTTGGACAAGTCACTACCTTCTCTGAGTCTCCATTTCCTCATCTGTCAAATGAGGAGCTGCAAACCCCTCCCCGCCCCCAGATTCCTCACAGAAGAATATTCCATGCTGTACAACAAACTATACCCACCATCTCTGACCATCACTTCTGACATCCATTTGGTACCTCACTGTTCTCTTCTGAAACTCCTAAATGGCTTGAAAATAACTCTATCTCACTTTAAAATTCATCTCATAGAGCCATTAAAAAGGACAGAATATGGATTTTAAAATAATCAGCAACTGAAAACAGGCATGGAGAAAGTGTTTGAGTTATCTGATTGAGGAAAAATACTGAGTTTAATCACTGGCGTGGATAACATGTAGTTAACTGGTTGAGGTATTTAGCTCAAATTCTGAAGCAGATTTGACACTAGGGCAAAATTAATACTTTCTCTGAAAGTTAGGCTATTATTTGTTTCTATTCTCCAAATCAGTATTCGTCGTAGCTCTCACCATCATGATTTAATGATACATCACATGGTGGCTCTTTTATTCGTCTGGAGACACAGGGACGAAAGGCTGCAGATGGTACCTGCTCTTCCTGGTTCATTGCCCTGTTGCTTCTCAGCCTTCTGATGAAATGCCACCTTCCAGACGTCTGCCTTGACCTTGCTATCTAAATTTATATCTTATATTTATATCTTAATTCTCCACTATCCTTTATCTCAGTACTCTTGTTTCCTTCCCAGCACTGACTACAATCTGTAATTGTTCCGATTATTCACTTGCTTACACCCATATTGTCCCTTACTAGATATAAACTCTAGGAGGTCAGGAAATTAGGTTCTTTTGTTCATGGTGCTCTCCCCAGAGCCTGGAAGAGTAGGTGTTGGCAAAAGCATTCATAGGATTCAAGATAGATGAATTCACTACACTCCCAAACTTGGATTTTCTTAATGATCTCAAAAATAAATGACGGAAAGGGTCCCTGAGGACTGGTGATTTCTCAGTTCCCCCTTTCTCAGGCAAATACAAAATAGAGCATTATGAATCTGCAGAAATGCCAAGTGCCATTGCTGTGTGCACGGAAGAGAATCCACCACAGCCAGGTTGGTGACAACCGTCCTCTGCGCCTTTGCAGAATACATAGGAATACATCTATCATCGTGACTGGACAGGTCCATATGTCCACACCCGTACTACTGGTTGTACCCTTCCGACTAGAGGAAGCAATTTTAAAGATACTCTCTTAAAGATCAAGCAATTTTTTTTCTTTGGCTTAATCATTTAAGTATGTCCTTAATTTCTCAAACTTGGGACATATTACGCTAAAACACATGACATGAGACTAGGTCAGCAACACTATGTCCTCGTTATACACCGCCTCCTAGTAAGATGTTTCTATAGCAGAAAAACAGAATACCCTAAAGGAGATCTGACTGCAAATTCAATTCATCTTCCGACTCACTCTCTAGAGCAAATGCATAGATTGAAAAAGCACTTGGGAGTAGTGTTTTTATCACTAAAATTCATTTGTGAGAACACAGCCCAGGTTTAAGCTAGCCTAAAGGCAAACCTTCGGGCTTCCGTCAAACATGTTACTCCTTCAATGAAACATCTATAATCAAGTGAGAAAGAAAATCCCAAAAAGAAATGCCATGTCTATTAAGTAAACATACTGTATTTTTGAGTCTTTTCCCCTAGTTAATAAGACCAGCTATCTGAGGACTAAAGGAAATCGAACTCTTGCACCAAACCCAGAATTCTACTACAATGGGGCATTAGTTTTCTGGAATGAAGCCATTTTCAGCGCTGCTACAATACACGGAGAACAGCCAATTATTCTGGAAAATTGACCCTACGATATGAAGAGAGTTAAATGACACTGCCTCTTCAAATCTGATGAGCAATTTCAAGACTTCAATCTCTCACTACATGTATCTATATCAGGGAAGGCAGCGTCGTGACATACTAAACTTGAGCTTTAAAGTTGTCCTGGATGCAAACCTCATCTCTGCTGCTCAGTGGCTGTTTGCCCATGGGCAAGTCACTTAACGCCTCATGCCTCAGTTTCCCTGTCTTTAACAAAGGTACCACAAGAGCACTCATTCCATGAAGTTGCTGGGGGAACCGAATATGTAAAAATGACATACACAGTTAACTACATAACGAATACTTGCAAATAAGCCTCATTATTACAGATGAGAACGGTCGGAGGCTCTTACCGCATATCTCCTGCACCAGGCGGCTATCACAATCTGGCTTTTCCTCATTAGCAGGAAGTGTGTGCGGCATTTCCACCCCCGATAAATCTTCTGAATGAGAGTGGCCAAGTCCTCAAGACGCTGTTTCCTCAGGTCTTCTAGTTTGAATAACTAATAAGAAAGGGTAGATGGATTTATCAAAAGTCTACCAAAACCTTATGACATGCATGAAAGACATCTCCAGGAGGAAAAAGTTCACAATGTTAGAATCAACCACATTGAGAAAAAAAATGCATAACCATCTTAATTACAGATGATAGGAATAACAACCCACGAGAAGACTTATTTTGATGAATTCATACAAGATCCACTATTTACAATAGGGCGATGTAGAATTTGACAAATCAGAGAGGGGCTGAACTGGAAGCTCAGATTTACCTTCACGCTATCCACGGGTATGCAACTACTAAGCACAGGGGGATGCTGATATTGTTTCTCTCTTGAACAATTCAGACATTTGCCAGATTCTCCAAATTACCAAAGACACTGCTACGTTAATTATACTTCATCCTAGTCTATATTCATTTACAAAAAAACGTTCCCTTGGAGTTCCTACGTAGAATTTTAAGTGTCCTTTTCACCTTAAAAATTTTTTCAATAGGAATGCTTTCATGTACCTTAAAATAATAGGGTTATCTTTCCTAAAATTATTACATAATTCAGCTATAATCAATATAGACTGAATTTACCCCCAATTCCTATGAATTAGGGAGGTTTTATTGTTGTAATAACCGTTTCTCTAGTAAGTGGTGTACAATCTATCAGTTCAAAGATTTTGATGTTTCATTAAAAAAAACCACGTTCTTCTACTGCCCTCCTCCTTGCCCATCCTCCTGAAGGTCTGCAGAAAAAACAAGAATGTGGGCCTCCTGGCAGCATCTCTGGTGATGTTATGAAGTTAAATATCCTTTAAGGACTTGCCTATATGATTATAATGTAAGTTCAGAGTGTCAAGATTTTGATTACTTACTGTTCTCGGGTTCCGGATGAATATCTTTGATCTACCAAAGGAGTACTCTTCCACAGGAATCTCTAATTCATTAAACAGAACCTCCACGCCAGCCCTATAAAAATAAATAAAAACAGTGAGTTTTCTGAGTTATAAAAAGAGGTTATCTTCTCTTCAATCATGGTATCAGGTTCTTAGCAGCATAAAAAAATAGCTTTATTTCCAAGTATAATTGGTCTTTCAGTAAGCAGTCTTTTGTGAAAGATTTTTCAGACTGAACTCCACAAATTAAACCAAATCCAGTAACGCTAAAAGAGTAAATTTGGGTTAGGAACTATGTAGTCTAGGAAAATATGGCATTAAAGCCAGTATCTTGATTTCATTAACAGAGGCAATCTTTGTATCAAATATACCCATAACAAAGCCCCAACCAGGGTCAGGAGGGGATACAAGAAATTCACATCTATTTTTGAACCCGCTCAGTTAATTCTTGAAAATATTTTTAATATTGCGCTCATGCCTCACAGCATGGGCAGAACCCAAGAGACAGTGCTAAGTGCCAGACCAATGGGGTGGAATGAAGCAGAGGCCTTATGTGATGGGAGCAAGGCCTGAACTGGGCTCTGACTTCTCCATCCTGGACCCCGCTTTCAACATCAATCTTTAACCAAACTTCAGCCCACCGACTTAGGGACTAGGTGCCAAGAAGGGAGTGAAGGCATGTTCTGTGCATTATGGTAAATACTGACCATAATACCGTGGCAATTAGCAATGGGAACAAACAGTACGCAGATCCCACACTGCCTGGGTATTGACCTGTGCATCGGAGGCCACATCATATGTCTGGAGTTCATCTCCTTGTAATACAGGGTGAGTGTCCTATTCCAGGCCGTGTCCAGTGAGAATGTGGGGGCAATACCAGTACGGTGAAATCAAATCCCTAGTGCCTGCACAGGCCCGTAAAACAGACACGGCGGCCTTCCTGTGGTGGTTGGGAGAGCTTCTACCACCTGCAGAGAAGGGGCAACTTCTCCGCCTGGCAAGAGCTGAAGAAAGAGCAGTGGACAGCCAAAGCCTGCTTTCTCTTCTGCAGCAGCCCCCCGGCAGACACAGGTTCTGTCTGCATGTGGAGAGCTCACAGGGGCTGCTCCTGCAGTGGTCCTTCGCTCTGTCTGGGACTAGATGCCTGAGTACAATTCAGGGAAGATGGGCGGAAAGCCGCAGGACCTGGATTCCACCGTGTTCTCCAATCCAGCTTCACCAGCAATAACACTGACTCTGAGTCCTATCTGCTCCTGTATCTATTTCTCAGTTGGTGCAGACCCAGGTGAAGAGTAAGACCCTCACCCCCACTCACCGTCTGTCTCTGGGGTTAATTCCCCAGAAAAAAAAAACCCAAAAAGCGAAGAGCAGTGATCTGAGATGCCTCTAACTGCTTTCATGATTCTACACAAATATACTTAGCAATTACAAATCCCCTCCTACAAACTTGCCACAGCATATTTTTAAAATTCTATTGACATACAAGTTCCAAATGTGGATAAGCCCTGTTCAGACCTTACAATCGAGGCCTCTATAATCAATCACTAATTGGCACAAAATGGTACCCTAATGGAAGAGGGTCCAACACAGAGGAAGCATCCAACTTGCCACAGAATTGTTTTACTAACAGCAGGTGAAGAAAATAGCATGGGATTTGTAGGCTTTAAAACTTCATTATTAAATGTGATCAATGCATTTCTTACCTTGCTGGTCCTTTCCAATGAGGCCATGTTTGTTTACAAAGCATTTTGTATCTTTCTAGGCACGGTTCATAGGCCTGCCTGAAGGCGTAGCCTGCCCTCCTCACTCGAACATTCTCCAAAAGACCCAGGTACCTGATCTGATGACATACTAGAGCCTCGGTGAAGATGTGTGCTGCTTTTTTATCATTTGGTTTGATGCACCTAAAATATCACAAAGATTTTAGGTTTTAAACTCTGTCTCTTGAGGACAGATCTGTGTTTTACAAAGTAGAGTATATAATTATTTTGCGATAATTATTTATTATCCTTGGGAAACCTAGTCATATCTTTTGAAATTATTTTAAACTGTTTTACAGAAACCTAAAAATGAATATGACATACATGGCACTTAAAGAATATACTAATACATACAATAATAACATGGATGAATTATCACTGACGTTTTGTTGATTGAAATAAGTTTGACACAAAAGAGTATATATTTTTTAATTCCATTTATATGAAGTTCAAGAAAAACAAATCTATGATTAGAAATCAGTATTGCTGTTACCTCTGGGGAGAGGTAGGGGTGCAGATCAACAGAGAAGGGGCACAAAGGAACCTTCAGGGATGATGGGTACAGGTGTATACATATACAAAAACTTCAACAAGCTGTACAATTAAGATTCATATACTTTACTGTACCGTATGATATAACTCACTGAAACTATTAAAAACACTACTGTTTCCCTATTGCCTTGTATCTCCCTCCTTTTTAACAGGGCATTTTGCTGTCCAAGGAACAACAAACATTTCCCAGCCTCTTTTGCAAGTAGGTGTGGCCATGTGATCAAAAGTCTGGCCACTAGGATCACAACAGAATTAATATATGGCATTTCTGAGTGTCCTTAAAAGGAAGGGACTTGCACTCCCCTTGTTCTTCTCTAACTGCTGGCTGGGAATATAGAGCCATGGTAGAAAGCCATCTTTGACAATATGGATGAGGGAAACACCCTGGGAACCACAGAGCCACAAAATAGAAGAAAATGCTGGATTAGCCCCGAAATCCTTATACTCAGAAGTTACATAAGGAATAAGTGAGTCTTGTTTAAGCCGTTGTTATGTTTGGATCTTACGGAAGCAATCTCTATATCTTAATTAATACACTATTAAAAATTTATGGTTATATCTGCCTACTTACAAGTGTTAAATAAATTCTACACACATATATAATACGTGAACAATTAAGTCTTACCTAGTTTGACTCTGGTGTTTTTATGCTTCTCCTTTTACATTTACAAAAAATAATGTCCACCCTTTGGCTTAAAAATAGACAACCAGATCAATGGGAACAGCCTAGTGAGTTTAGACCTAAACACTTACACATGTTTTCAACTGATTTTCAATAAAGGCATCAAGATAACTGAATAAAAAATAGCGATTTTTTTCTTTTCAATATATGGTGCCAGAGCAACGGGATATCTATATGGAAAAATATGGACCTTAACATGAAATCTGAAACTACAAAGACTCTAGAAAAAAATATAATATATTCACAAGCTTATAGTTTATTAAGACTTCTTAGCGATACAATAAAGTCACTAAAAAGGAAGGAAGATGAAGGAACATTCTGGGGTGATAGAATATTCCTTATGTTGACCAGGGTGGTGGTTGTCAAAGTGAATACAATGATGAAAAAATAACTGAGCTATTCACCTAGGATCTGTGCATATCACATCATGTAAATTATTATTAAATAATAACTTTTTAAAAGTCCACTTAATTGAGAATAACAAAAGCAACTGACCACAGAAAGTTTCCTGGGTTTTTTTTCTTTTTTGAAACTAGGATCTTTGCCTGCTATATGTTCCAACCTGATTGCAATCAAACCAGGGGGTTTTGACTATTTATATTTATTACCAATATAAATATTAGGTAAACAAACCACACAGAAATGTTCTTCCTGCTAGGTTCCTCACAACGGCATTTTCAAAGACAGTTATGGAAGGGATGTGTGAGTGTGTGTGCGCTATACGAAACCTAACCTGTTAGATACACATCCCCCATTATCTACTTCACCAAATACACACATTGAAAACTCCAATCCTCACTGGGCTTTACTGAATCTTGAGATCTAAGGTGCCCTGGAAACAGGAAAAAAAGACCAGATGCTTCCGAAGGAATTCTTTCTGTTGCTTTGAAAAATTTAAGAATGTTTTGGGAGTCATTCCTTTCTCCAAATCTGTAAGTCTCAAGAAAGAAAGAGACATATTTTCTAACACCAAAGTTGGAACTAAAGCCCCACTTGCTTTAATGCTGTGCTCTAAGTTAATGTAAGAAGATGAATCCAACAGAAGAGTTTTCTGCAAAACCTTTACCAGAAAAAACGCTTACATTTCTGAACATGTCATGAAACAAAGATACAAAAAGTGAAAATAGCCTATGTGCGAACAATGCAATTTCATTAAATATCTATCCCCCCCGCTTTTTTAAATTCCTTGCTTGAAGGGGTGGGAGGGGCACTGGAGTATTTTTTAAGCAAACCCAAGATACCACATTATTTGACGGGTAAGCACTTGGGTTATCCTCTGTGGGGGTTATATTCTGATTTAGGCAAACAGGGAAATGATCTTCCTTGAAAGTACCTTCCTAATGAACCTGTCAAAGAATTTTATGTGCCAGAAATACCTAATGTAGTTTGGATTCTTGGTCTGGAGGTTTCTCATCAGTGTGGCCACAGACGCCTTGAACTGAGAGCCTGCTGTAGGAGGCCTTTTCAGGTTGATCTTGGCGGGGTTCCCTTCGGGGAACAGAGACTTGATGAGGGTGTGGCCAGCTTTCCACATGGCTTGGGACAGGTCTCGATAGAGAAGATCATTGTTTTTGTCAACAAATCCTTCCACTTGATACAGCACCTATGAGCAGCACACGAAACTCAACAGCTGACATACTGCAGTCCCGGGCATCACACAACTGTTAAAAATATTCCAAGACTATCTATAATGCAGCCTCTACTTTCCCCATCAACCCCCCCCCCCCCCCCACCGGCACATTAGTCACACTCCTAATACCGAATTAGCCTCCAAGTTTAAATTCCATCTGTCTAAATCACAGAAGAGTTCAAAATAAATTCTATTACACTTCAGGATTTGCAAGAATAAACTCCAAAAAATGCTATCATAACATTTTCAAAGGATTGTAGGCTTTTTTGGTGTTTGAGCACATTTTTGAGGTTTTACTTTTCTTTCTTTTTTTTTAGTTCACATGTGCCAATTCTAGTCTGCTTAAAAGTAGGAGAAAATAGAGATAGCACTGATATTTTCAGACATCCTAAGCGGGCAAAGAAACTGACCAGAAAAGTATCTTTTAATAACATAAGCTAACAACAACAAAAAAAAGAAGTACTAAGTTCCAACTTTTTGAAATTAACAGAAATTTGGGTACCATATACTTAATTTTTACTAAATATATAAATAAGAATGTTTTCCTCTTTGGAATTTGCAAACTTATGTAAAAGAAAGGAGGTATTAACGTCAACTGATACTCTTTCAGGACTCTAAAAATTAAGCTATTGTCAAAATTGGTTTTAACATTATCTTTATAGATCTTAGGTGGCATAAAATTAATTCCCTCAAATATTAAGCAAATGAGTAAGCGCTTTTTCTTTTTTTTTTAAGATTGTATTTATTTATTTGTCAGAGAGAGAGCACAAGCAGGGGGAGAGGCAGAGGGAGAAGCAGGCTCCCCACTGAGCAGGGAGCCCGATGTGGGACTCGATCCCAGGACCCTGGGATCATGACCTGAGCCGAAGGCAGACACTTAACCGACTGAGCCACCCAGGCATCCCAATAAGTGCTTTTTTAAAAAAGTAGGTATTTTCCCCACTGTTGTTTCAAAATCTCAATCTAAGAATTCATTGTTTTTGCTAAGCGATCTGTGCTTCTAAAACCTTACTGTCAGTCGTTAGTGACTCCTAATTTTTACTAGCAAGTCTCCTTTTATTCATGTTGACAGATCTATTTTTATAGGATAACAGAGAGCTTGGAAACAATAACATCGATTTTTAAAATACATTTGAGCTCTTTCATTAAGACCACTGGCTTTTCCTTTCAGCTCTCAGTTAAGATTTTGACTCAACACGATCCAGATTCTACCTCTATTAAACAATTTACTGATTCTACGATTTCAGCGACTCATGCTTACAAGCTGGCACTGGTCCAAATGCCACCTGAGGCATGGCCTCCTCAAGGGAAGGACTGCAGGCCCGCTGGGTGCTCGCGGCTCCCCCGTACCTTGCCAGCATAGTGCTGAATTCTGAAACAGCTGTGAGGCAGGGATGTGTCATTAAGAAACCTAGAGCTCTTGCTCATCCTGCTCTCAAAGTGCTGGTGAGTGGCGCAGACTTGGTTGAGCTTCTCCAAGAAGGTCTCGTCGGTGACCGTGCCAGGTCTCAGGCACTCCTCATCCAGCATGGCCAGGATCCCATTTGTGTTCTGCGAGAAAGGAAGTAAAAAGGGTCTCCTTCCTTCCTCATTGTATTGTTTAAATAATTATTCCTAATTACACCGTCAAACACAATTAACTTAGTCACAAGAAAATTCCGCTCGGTTATAACAAAAAGCAGAGAATCAAAACAAGCCACAAAAAGCCACAGGAGTCCCGGCCCCCTTCCACAGTCCCAGGTGTGTGTCCCTGCTGGGGGGGGGGGGAGGGGTCTCTATCCGTCTCCCTCCCCCACTCTGCCCCCCACCCCCCCACAGAACAGGACTTAGGAGTCACCTCAGCTACCTCAGTGGGCTGATGACCGAAATCCACATTGTTCAAAAAAGGCAAATCAGACCTCATATTCCAAACACACTCAAACACAAATCTAAACATCAGAAACTACATGTGACAATGCAATCTCTACGACATGTGGTCATAAATCACAAAGCACAGTCTTCTAAGGCCATTATTTGATCCATAGCTTCAGAAGGAAATTGGTTTCAGATGTTTTCAGATTGTTCATGTGTTCAAAATAGTTTATTTTCTAGCAAAAAAAAAAAAAATGTGATTTGGGATCAAGGCAATCAAGTTGTGTTTCAAGAATATCTGTTTAGAATAAAATTCTTCCACATAAAATTTCGAAACAAATGTTGAACACGAGTGAGAATTTGTTGTGTATTCAGACCTTATGGTCCTATTTATCCTAAGAGCAGTCAGCCCAGTTAAACTGAATCAAAAATCCAGAATCTTCTACTTTGCTAAATAAAGGCCGCTCTTCCTTGGATTGCCCCTATGGGCCCATATGTCTCCATTCCAAAGAGAACAATCCACTTTACTGACCATCAGCCCCACCCACTTCCACCGGGCCAAAGCTCCCGGTTCCTCTCCCCTTCTCCTCACAAGGCCGTGACATCCTCTGACCAGCATTTGCTCATTCCACACAAAACCCCAGGGGAAGTGTGGACTCTCAGGGATCAAGTGTGTTCACAACAGCCCCAGAGTAAACATTATTGTTAGGTAACACCGGAAGGAAACATTTCCTTTATGTACCCGGGCTTCTACGTGAACCTGAGTTTCTTCAAGCATATATGCAAGGGGATTTGGAGCTGAGATAATCCAGTTAAATTAAGTATATTACCATGGTTCTCTCTGTTTTTCCTTCTTGAAGGGAAAATAATTAAGTTCAATGTTGTATTTATGAAGGAAAATGTACTAGTCATGACTTCTGAAAGTTAAAGTTCTCACAGCAAATTACTTTGGTCACAAAATTTACAAGCAAAAAATTTTCAGTAAATTCGCTGATTTTTCTGGATATTAGAGTTTTGAATTGCTTTAGGTGGAATGTTAGCATTCACCTTCCAAAACTGTTCAAATATTTCAAAGCAAAGTTTACTTAAACAGTCATACTTCAGAATATTCAATTTAATGTTCCATTTAATTCAAGGTGCAGCCTTCAGGAGTATCTTAAAAACTGAGGGAAGAGATACTGGCTAATTACATAATGTCCAAAAGGTCTTGTTACAGATGAACAGAAAGTGACTTGCTGGACATTTAGAGCCTGTGATTCTATTCCAGCACTCACCTACCACTGACAACTAAAAAGACTGCAGGACAATAAAGTTTACGCATTATTTCAAATAATTTTCAATAACTTTGTTATTGAGGCCAAGAGTGTGAGTAATCTTAAGCATAAAAAAAGGGCTCCCAAGTTTTCACATACAAATTAATCTTCCTGCAATCAATTCATTTATAATAAACTACAGACTACGATGTAAAAAAAATATTTAGTAACCTTTTGGAATCTAAGATTTATCTGGTAATTTTTCATACTTTAAGCCTTTTCACATATATACAGACATAGTTGGTCACCTGAAAATTCCCGTGGCCCTTGGCCACCTGCAAAGTCACACACATACAATATCCCCCACATAGGCAGTCTGAACCAAGGTCGGGTCTGTAGTGGATCCGCTCCTGGGGTCCCACTTAGCTCAGCTCCCATGATTGTCCCTTTATCCTCCTTTATCTTAACTCAAAGAAATGTTTTTTGTTATCTTACTTGAAGAACATGTAGCTGGAAGAGCATGCCCCCTTTATCCTCCTTTACCTAAACTTGAAGAGCATGTTTGTTGTTCTTTATTAATTTATTTTGACAATGTTTTCCAGCTTTAGTGCGATACAGTTGACATGTAACACTGTGGAATTTTAAGGTATACAAGGTGATAATTTGATATACTTTTATACTGCAAAATGATTACCACCATAAGCCTTAGTTAACACCTCTATCATGTCACATAGTTACCATTTTTTTTTTGTGATGAGAACATTTAAGACCTGCTCTCCTATTTTCAAATATATAATATAGCATTGTTAACTGTAATCACCATGCTATATATTAGATCTCTGGAACTTATTCATCTTGTAACTAGAAGTCTGTACCCTTTGACTGACATCTCCCCATTTCCCCCACCTCAGCCCCTAGCAACCACCATTCTATTGTTTCTTTGGCTTTTTTAGATTCTACATATAAGTGATATCACCCAGCATTTGTCTTTCTCTGCCTAACTTATTTCACTTAGCGTAATGCCCTCAAGGTCCATCTGTTTTGTCACAAATGGCAGGATTTCCTTCTTTCTCAAGGCTGAATAATATCCCATTGTATGTATATACACACCACATCTTCTTTATCCATTCGTCTATAGACGGATACTTAGGTTGTTTCCATATCTTGGCTATTGTGAATAATGCTGCAATTAACACGGGAGTAAAGATACCTCTTCGAGATCCTGATTCTGTTTCCTTTGCATATATATACGCAGAAGTGGAACTGCTGGATCACACAACAGTTCTATTTTTAATTTTTTGAGGAATTTCCATGCTGCTTTCTATTATGGCTGCACTAATTTACACTCCCAGCAATCGTGCACATTTTCACACATCCTCACCGATAATTCTCTTTTTGGTAATAACCACTAAACAGTGTATTAAGTGGTTCCTGGAATTTTGGAAATGAAATGGATATATGATTGGGCAAAAACATTTTGCCCGAGCCTCCTCTGACCAGTGCTCATATTCCCAGGAGCCGGGGACTGGACCTGGGCTCCCGGCAAGAATGGGGCGTGCATTGAGGGCATGGCATCTGAACGTCATGCATGGGCTCTGTGATGTGGCCATGGGACGAGACTGAAAATCCTAACCAAGGATCAAAACGTCCAGCTGTCTATGTGTGTGTTCAAGAACTGTGCATGATCTCTGATGGCTATAATAGAGTCTCCAGAACTCTGCAGTTCTGTAAAGAAAAGTGTCAAAATAGCAAAAATGCTACAGCTTAACCGCGAAGCCTGCGAGATCTTTTGTGCAGGAAATTATTACTAAGCAATTTTTATACTCACATTTTCTATTAGGTCACAAATGATAGCATTATTGAAGTAGTCAATGTGTGTCCATTCTATGCCCTGAGAAACAAAAGAGAACAAAATCAGATTCCATATGATGAGGCCACACACCACCATCTATAAATCAGCCACTCTGCCACCTTACTATGCTTCATGTCCTCTCTGGGTATTTCCTTTATAAAATCAGTGCTGCAAAATGTCATCTTCCGGTTCCCAAAACTTCCTTCATTTCAGCGGTCTACCACTGACATGATGTGACTAAAGTGCATGCCCTTGACCTGTTCTGAGACCGCCTCCCATTCCACTCTCCCATCTGTGGCAATTTCCCATGCACTTCATTGGCTCTGTGCCAAACATTTACTCAACAGGCCCTTGGGTCAATATTACTTTGTGTATATTTACAATGTTTATAAGGAAATAAGTCAGAACTTGATCCCAGGAATCTAAGGCCCACATTTTTTCTGTTCTTAATTTGTAACCACAAGGAAAAATTAATTTTAGAGTCAATCCCATGTTGTAGGGCAGCTGACTATTCAAATGTAAAAAATCCCAGTGCTAAGACAAAATATTTCTAACGTAAGGAAAGACATAAAAATCGACCCACTGGTTCTGAGGCTAGCTACAAAGCCAAATCTGTGAGGCTAAATGTCATCATTCTGGATCTGCTTACACTCTGCCTGTAAGTGTAAACATTTATTTTTCTTCTAAGGGGAACTTAATTCATACAGCAAGCTAGGGATCTTCCTATATATTCTTAGACGTGTTTTAGACAATCTGTAGCAACTGTTTTAAGTTACAGATCAAAGTTTGGGCAATCTATTTATGATGAGAAGACAGGAAGAGAATGAATCTGGCTTTTAGGATGTTTACGTTAAAAAAGGTGCCAGCCAAGTATGAAATGTTTCTAAAGCATGGTGATCATTTAAAAGAAAGATGAAATATTTATGACTTAGCTTTCGAGTACCTGGGTTATTTTATTAAGACACTGGGGATAACAATCACATTAGAAAATTCTGTACTGAAGCAAAAAAAAAAAAAAAAAGGATTCAGTGTAAAGACACTGAATTTACAATAACACTATAGAAAATGAAAAAAAATAGGTAACACCATTATTAAAATATTAAAGCAAATAAATAAAAAGAAACAAAAATATAATACAATATAGACACAATACAATAATTCCTCCTTTTGTTTGAAATAATTTTATACTTCAAAAAACATTATTTAAAAAATGAAAGCGTGAAAACCACATATGGTTGTACAGTTAAGGATGAAACTTTATAAACATTACTTCTGATTATTTTCAAATCACATTAAGTGAGATCATTTACACAGTGCTAGTACAACACCTGGCAATATAGTAAGCACTCAACAAATATTACCTGTTTTTATTATAAAATCTTAGAAAATCAATGCCGCTTTGCCTTTTCTCGAACAACATATCATGGAATCCTAGGGTACACAGACTTTTGAATCTGGCTTCCTTCATTTAGCATAATGCATTTGAGATTCCTTATGTCACTGTGTTTATCAATTGCTTGTTCCTTTTTTTTTTTTTTGACAGTGGACTGACATTTTTATTTTATTATTTTTTTCTTTCATTTTTAATACGTTTTATTCTGGAGTAGCCAATTCTTCAGATAAGTCCTTGATCAACTATATGTTGGTTTTAAAAAAAAACTGCTTTTGAGTATAGCTGACACAGTGTTACGTTAGTCTCAGGTGTACAACACAGCGATCCAGCTTCTCCATACCTTACGCTGTGCGCACCACGAGCGCAGCTCCCATCTGTCACCATGCAGTAAGATTACAATACCATGGACTGTATTCTCTATATGCTGTGCCTTCCATTCCTGTGACTGGCTCATTCCATAACTGGAAGCCGGTATCTCCCACTCTCCTTCACCTGTTTTGCCCATTCTCTACCCCTCTTCCCTCTGGCAACCATCAGCTGGTTCTGTGCTTATCGGTCTGATTCCACCTTTTATTTATTCATCTGTTTTGTTTTTTAGGTTCCACATGAGTGAAATCATATGGTATTTGTCTTTCTCAGTCCGACTTATTTCACTTAGCATAATACCCTCCGGGTCCATCCATGTTGTTGCAGATGGTGTTTGTTCCTTTTTATTGCCTGGTATGGATGTACCACTGCTGTTTGCTCATTCATCTGACTCTTTTTTTAACACACTATTATTTTACATCATTACAGTAGAATCCGCTAAGACTCGAGCCAGTCAACTGATACTTTCTGAGCACCTACTATGTGCCAGGCACTGTTCTAGGCTCTAGCAGCAGGGCAGTAAGATAATCCCAGTGAGCTTAAATGTCCTAACAAACGCACTTTTAAAAGACAAAATATGGCTAAACTTAGATAAATCTGATTTTAGGGTCCTGTTTATAGCGACTTCTGAATCCACAATTTGTATGATGAGTAAAAAAAGGAACCTTTAACAAAATGTATTTCAACATTACCTCCCGTATATATTCCTCCTGCTCTTCTTTAAGAGTCAGTTCAATGAAGATTTGTTGTAGCTTTTCATTACAATAATTAATAATGAACTGCTCAAAGCTGTTGTCCTACATGGAGAAAAATGAAGAGAGCGTTACAAGCCATGCCATTAGGTCTCACACAGCAGTGACACTCTAACACCGCAATCCACAAGAAACGTCACACACACACACCATCTGGCGGATTTAATTGTGGCCCAGCACACAGTTCCCGGGATGCCGAGGCCCAGCACACACAGGCTTGCACGCTGCAGGCACTCGAGAAATGGTTTATGAGCCAAGCAGGTGAATGAAGTATACACAAGTTACGTAGTATTTTGAAAGATGAGGATTTTTGGTTGACAGAGAAGCACCCCACACATGTATGTATACATACATACATACATACATACATAAATAAATAAATAAATAGTTTCCCCGAAAGGATCCAAAAAGGAACAGTGAAATTTATAATCTCTGTCACCCAAGTTCTCAATCGGCCATTCTCGGGTGAAACTCTGCAACTCAAGAAAGTCTTCTTGACCTGACCGCTTGTTCCCCTATGCAGGGTCAGCTCCCTCATTCTGACTCTTAGATACCAGTACTTTCTAAAAATCACACTCTGTGTATATGCGTGTGGGCATGTGTGTACACATGTATCGATTAGTTTCAGCCCCGTCTCACTAGACGGGCAAGGACTGACTACGTGTCTCTTCTGTTCACCAATGTAAGCCCGTGCCTCGCACAGCACTTTGCACCCAGCAAGTTCTCCACATGACTTGATGAGTGAATGAATGAGCGAAGTGCTGATAAAACAGAGATTCAAGGGAATCAGCACATCAAAATCATTTCCCTAGTGAGAAACTCTCTTCTCAGAAGGCTCATGATTTATTGCTCGTATGGTTCTCAGCAGCTTCTCCTTCATATTAGAGTTATCTCCTACAAACTCCGGTGGAAGATCCATGCCTAAATCATCTCTGGACCATCCACAGGGCTTAATGTATTGCTGTAGATACTGAGGGCACAAAGTGCATGTCTGTTGAATGAATACACCCCACCAAGAACCACACCATCCAGGAAGAGGTAGATCTGGTAGTAAGACATGTTATTTTCACCTCGGTCGTCTGTCTCTGTGGAGAGGAGATGGTGGCCATGGGAGCAAGGGACAGTACGACCCCACCACTGATAAACCTGACTCTTCTCCTACCGAGGTGGCCAGTCCTGGCCCTAACGAGCTGCGAGCCACGAGCATCCCGGCGTGAAACTGAAACTCATCGCTTCTCATGAATACCCAGAGCAACTGACCTTCAAATCTCTCTGTAAATGATGAAAGCAAAAAAGTCATAGAGCTTTTCAAAAGCTGAACTTTCAAAATCAACTTTGCTCCTATGTAGGACAAATTTTAAAATGAGACTTATGATGCTGACTGATACCTGACTACATTCTTTCTTGGAATTCAGCTAAGGGTTTCCTATCGCCAGTGATGAACTCATTAATCAGGGAGAACTTTTAACTCTAAACCATAAATGACACATACACATGATCATTGGTTAATCTTTCAAATGTTAAGTCCAGTCAAGGAAAAGAGTTTTTTGGTTTTTTGTTTTTAATCATGAAGGTTTTTACTGAAGGGAATACATTTATTTTCAATACTTTCAACGAACGGTCTGAGACACAAAGGGCATTCCCCAGTACTCATTTTCACATAAAGTTTTAAAAGCCATGTGCTCCAATCTTCGGAGCTTAACAATTTTGCTTAGAAGCTGATGTCAATCTGGCCTAGATGCCTTATTATGATTATGATCAGGATAAGGCCATTTCTCTACGAGGAAGTCTGGCTTTCTTTGTTTGGTAAAATATATCCTTATATAACACTACTATCCCAATTTAAAAACTTACAAATAAAATTAAAGTTTTAATGGTTTATTTAACGGTTAAAATCCTTTCTGTTATTTAAGAAGTCTATACTCATGGAGCTATTTAAACAAAATTATGCTAAGTCTTCAAATGGTAACTAATGAGGAGAAGCGAGAGCAGAATAGTGTCCTGAGACACATGACACGGCCTGAACAGCTGGAGGTACGCTTTGCAACAGGACTACGAAATACACACAGGCAGGTTAGAAATCAGAGGCAAAGCTTCACAATTACAACACAACTTCAGGGGTAAGTTAGAGCCAAACTAGATTTCCCCTCAATATTTAAAAATTCCTGTATGAGTTCTCTTTATTTCATATCCGCACACAGGTAATCAATGGCCATTTACTGCAAAATCCACACAGCTGGAGAAGCCAGTAACACAGGAGCATGCAACAGACTGTCACTGCAAACAGTTCATACTTACTGCATTCTGGTGCGAAAAGGGACAGATTACACAAAATGCAGTCAGTTCTTAATTTGCAATAAACCTCTAAAAGTAAACACTTATTGACAGTTATTCATTGGTGCAAATGACAGATTTTACCATTCAAGCTATGTTTCTGATTGGCATAAAACTTGAAATCAAGACACATGTCCAATCAGTTCAAAAAACGGGCCCCCGATACCTACATGCGGTGTCTGAACTGTGGTTCTCCTAGGTGTGAGCTACGCAGGATAAAAACAGTTTGACTCAAATAATGCCTCACATAACTTGCTTGAAGTCCCAAGGCTTCGGGATCTAATGCTTCTAATTCTAAATTCTCAGGAAAAATAAATGACACATCCCCCTCCCCAAAGAGTCACTGACAGAGGCAAATGGCAGGTCACAAAAAGAACGAAGAGATCCAGCAAAATCCAAAAGCACCTCCTCTTTCTCACCACAGCAACCCACCCCGTGCTGTCCCTGCGAGGTCTCCCCTCAAACATAATCAATGTGGTAAGGAGAGAACGTTCTGGAGATGGCCTAAGAAAAAACTTGTCTCTCCTACCTCATCCTGCTGTCTAAAGAACAACAACAAAAAAACAGAATAGCACGAGCATCAAAGCAGAAACCGGCTGACTTCCCCTCTGAAGTATCTCTGCATCTACTGCAAACACACCTCATGGTCTGCAAAACGTGTCACGAATCACCAGAGCAATCATCTTTGCCAAACGCGAAGGCAATCCCATTTCTCATGATCTATGTTTACATTGTTGACATCGCCCTATGTTTTGGGAAACGGGACTTCACAAATCATTAAAAATAACATACAAACATTTGTAATTTGCAAAAAATTAAGGAACGTCGTGGTAACAGTTCGTATAGCTGCAAATTGCATAGGTCCAGAACATGCCTTCATGTACACAGGCACTAAATATCACTAGGGTTTCCTCTTGGGTCATTCTCCCCTTTAGAAAATAGCTAAACTGGGTCTAGGAACCACCCCATGAATCTCAAGACCCCAAGGTAATTTGATATTTGGATACTTTTGTGTCAAGAACTGTGGGTGGCAGCGATCCCTGAGGCAGGCGCTGTCTCCCACATGTCAGTCTCATGAATCAAAGTCTCCTCAGGAGGAAGTGGGCAGGAGCTTGAATGACTCATCTCCGCACTCTCTCTCTCCAGTGTTCTACCCATGCCCCACGCATGGAATGTGTCTCCACTGCCTAACTCATATTTATCCCTAAAGGCTGAGGTTATGATAAAACTAAAACTTTGGGGAACGTCTTCGAACAAGCATTTCCAGAATTTTCCATCACACAATCTCCCTGTGTGAAGCCCAGAACCATCACCACCCCCACCGGACTGCTCTAGGGAAAACAGATAGACAGCAAGGTGTCTAGGTTCTATGCTGTTTTACACTGTATTCACCAAGTGTAGACTGGGGTGGGAAGAACTTGCTAGGTTTAGAAATAAAATAATAGACCAAAACTTCAAAATCTAGGGCTTCTTTCAAGAATTCCTGAGTTTGAATCCACCTTTTCAACATCAAACAAACAGAAAACCATACTCCCAGTGAAGTTCACAACTACTTTATACTCTTAAGTATCAATTATGAACTTTCCGCTTGGAAGGATTTTGAAAGATGGGTCAAAAATACCTGCCTGTTACTAATGTATCTGTATTTTCTCGGCAATAGAGGCAGCTAATGATACCTTATGCTCTTTAAGACAGGTAGATATTTAAGTCTTGCCCTCTCTAAATACATAACATTTTTCTTCCTAGTACATATTAAAATATGGTAAATTTTAAGAAAAACAACATTATAGTGCTTTTCTTACATAAAATAAGCTTTGACTTAAAAAGCAAGAGTCATGATGTACAGATACATATTATGAACCATATTATTTCCCATCATTTCCATTCTAAAATGTACTTTAAAAATTCTCCTTCCTCTTTAAGTTCTCTAGCACACAAAGAACAAAATTAAAGGAAAAAAGCTGGAACAGAAGGTATTACCTATAACCAGAATCAATTTTCTTTTAAAATCAATTTAGAAAACGAATCTCATCATCCTGAGACAGACTTACCAGGCTACACTGACTCTTGTTCGCCTATTAGGTTCTTTTATTTGGAACAATCATTGCATCCAGCCTATCATATTCTTACTGTATATGGGTCACTTTCAATGAGGTTCATAAGGGCAAGATGAATAAAGAGTGCCTGATTCAAAATAACTTTGGATATATGAAACCAGCTCAACTGTATGAAAAGTGAAATATCCAGCCTGCTGTTCTGCTTTGGTCTACAGCACACTAATAATTCATTAGATTTTCCCAGTAAACTACCTGCCATTTTTAGTACTTCTCAGATAAGCACACTTAGAAAAAAGCTGAATCAGTTTAGATGGCTCAACTTCGCTCTGAATTTAATTTTTTCATTTGTTATTTTATGGTGACGCTATAAATGTTTCTCAGAGAGCAGTTATAAGAACATCCAAACTTAATTGTGTGGAATTGGAGTGTCTGGATTATAGAACTCTCTTCCTTTGCAAAACTGGACTTACATTCAATGAGGATTTATAGCTAGATTTTTCTTCTCTATGAGTTTTAACTCACTTCCTCTTATTTTTGGTATCAGTGTGTTCCACTAATCTGTTTTCCAAACTGACATCAGATCACATGCGGCCAGCAAGGCAGGGCTATTCATGCAGCTGGCCCTGGAATGCTTTGCAGTCAAATCCATGGGTCATCATCCCATGGTTTAATGCATCAGTTTCCCTCTTCCATTTAGAGACAGACCAAAATGAATGAAAGGTTTCCACCAGCTCAGCTGAAAAACGTTTTCATGGCAACTATCAATGGGGTCATGAGGCAGAATTAGAAACATTAAAAATTTTTTTTTCTGAAGCTTCACAGTCCAATTTTTAAAGTGATGCCCAGAGTGTTCTAAAAGGTAGAACACTTAATTCTTGCAGTCAAGTTTCATGGAAAAACGAAGGCAGAATTCTCTCTATACTCCACCAGTTTCTTTTTCACTTGGGTATACAATAACATAGAAATTTTCATTTGTGCACTGATGAGGATTCAGAATACTTCTTCCCAAGTCAGACTTTGAGCTTATACTTCAGCTTCTGGTACTTTTAAGTCCTTAATTGCCTGGCTCCCTCATGTTCAATACGATGGACTTCCTGATGTTTCCATGTGTTCTAATTTTGCTGAGAATCCAGGAAAATATAGGATGGCACCTGAGGCATGCATGTGAATACATTAAAAAAAAAAGCCTCTCTAATTCCATATCAAAAAGCAGGTAAAGTATCTAAAAGTGTGCAACCAGAGGCGCCTAGGTGGCTTAGTCGTTAAGTGTCTGCCTTCGGCTCAGGTCATGATCCCAGAGTCCTGGGATCAAGCCCTGCATCAGGTTCCCTGCTCTGTGGGAAGCCTGCTTCTCCCTCTCCCACTCCCCCTGCTTGTGTTCCCTCTCTTGCTGTCTCTCTCTCTGTCAAATAAATAAATAAAATCTTAAAAAAAAAAAAAGTGTGCAACCAAATCTCTATTCTGACTTCACCCAAGTAAATTTAATTATAAAATAAATCATTAAGCAGATTATTAATAATCAAGATGTTTGGAAGATCTGAGAAGGTTTAGAAAGGAAAATGAAGAGAACAGTTAGTTACAATGAAAGACAAATCTTAATTCTCTCAAAGAACTGGGAAAAGAAATCAAAGCATTTACTGCATGGAGAAGGAAAATTAATTTCTCATGATTTTAGGTACATCATAAGATCTGCTATAGACATGACTGGTTAGATTTGGTCTTGGTTCAAAGTTCTGGTTTGGGGGGCTTCTTTAGAAAAGAATTTTTCTATTTCAGGGTAGTTCTGAGTATATTCAAGCAATTCTCCTAACTCACAAACCTCAAATTCTTCCCTAATACCAAGAGCCTATAAGCCTTCCTTTGCAGAGTCTGCTAAAGGGGCACCAATATAAGCAGACATTGTGCTGAAGAGCATCTTCGAGGGGCAGGACGGGGGGTGGGGGGGCCGGCAGCAGCCAGCACACGGCACAGGTGCCCCACACTCGGCCACCAGCACACCAAAGAACCCCAGGGGGGCTCCCCATGCTGGCCAGCTCAGAATGATGACAAGGGCACAGAAATATGGGGCATCAGAAACTTATCACATTTGCGTTTTCTCCTTATTTTCAGGTACTGGGGACCTTATGAGTTTGGAGAGAAAAGTGCCCTATAGGAGATCTTTTATTATTTATTAAGGAGGCCTAGGGTTTAGGTCCTGAGTTTGCCCTTTGGTAACCATGTAACCTTGGGAGCTACTTGACCTTCAGAGCCTCACCTCCTCACCTGTAAAATAGGAATAACTGCAGCAATTTCATGACATTTTTGTGAAAATTAAATCCGACAATATATTTACCACTTACCACAATGCTTACACACAGGTAGCCCTCAATAACTGGCCTCAATATGGACTGTGGTCAAGCAGGGAGAAGGTACTATCACAGAAATAAATGTTGTAAGAAAAAGACATTTGCTAGAAAGGCCTAGCTTTTAGCACAGGGAATGGGCTGATGTTTTTTTTCTATTCTGTGAACCTGATAATTTGGAACACGTGAAGGCTTTGGGTGGTCATTCTGGGCACGGACTGCTTATTGAAAGGAATTCACAAATCATTACTTACGGGGAGAATAAAAACAGGAGGAGCCTGATCTACTTGTTATTTTTCCAAACCAAACGAAAATGCCACTCCTAAAAGTAAGAGTACGTGCTTTAAAAGGTCCTTAAAATGGGGGAGGGGGCAAAAAAAAAAAAAAAAAGTCCTTAAAATGGCTTCTAAATGTCAAAGTTAGTAAGAGGATAAATGGGAAATTCTAATGTAAGTATATAATGTTTAAATATTTAATCTGTAATAGGCATGGAGTCTTTTTAAAAAAATTCATTATGAACTTCCACTGAAATTCTTTCAACCTTTGCAACAGAACTCCTATCGAAAGACTGCAGTTGGATGAGACCCAACACATCACCCAGTCGAGACCGCCTCTGCCTGAGTCCAGCGGGGATGAAGTGACCAGCTCCGGCCAGGCCGCAGCCGGCACCCGGCTCCTGGGCTCCATGCTTTCTCAGGGCACCATCTTGCTTCCCTTTCTTACAAATATGAACGAATGACTAAGGCCCAATGTCCATATACCTTGTTGGCAATTTCACAGGAAGAATTCTGAATTTGCAATTACAAAAGTCAAATACTGATACAAGAAGTTCTTCCTTCGACAGCACTGGCTCCAAAATGCTGGCTCTCAGCACTCCACACACACACACACACACACACACACACACACACATTTTGTTACATCCCCAAAAAGGCTTCTTTGTAGATTCAAAGTTATATTAATTAAATTAAATGTGGTCTGTAGAATATACAATGTAATTTCCAACTATTCCGCATAAATAAAGATAATACAAAAGCTAGGAAAAAAGCTTACCTCAAAAATTTCAAAGCCATAGATGTCCAAAACACCCATGACCTTCTTTCTCACTTTGGTCTGTGCCTTAAAAAAAGTTTAAAATTGATGGGTTAATTCAGGCCTGAAATAGAACACTAAAAGCATACTAAGGAATACAGACATACATTATAAATTAACTGCGTTTCACAACTAGGAGAATAACTATAATTTAGTTTAGTTTTGTTTGTTTTTTCTTTAATGTATGAGATAGAATATTGGTATGGAATCTTCCAGAAATTTTAATAGGTGACTTATTTAAAGATGGTGATGCTTCTTTGTGATGCTTTATTATAATAAAAGATCACTCAATGTTATGATCTAGGTAGGGCCTTTCAAAATCACACTACTCCAATACCCTCATTTTACTGAAGAACGTATCAGTAGCTAGAGAGGTCAAGTGACCTTTTCAGCCAAGTGCATAAACTAGATAGATGAACCACCAAGACCTAGGATGCTCTCAGAGTAACTCTGCAAAGACCACTAGACCACTGACGGGTGAGATTTCCTACAACATACATGGCAAAACAAAATAAATAGAATCCTGACAAATTTCAATCCTATGCAAGGTAAATTCTTTTCAAGGAACAACCTTTGTAAGTCATAATCAATTATCTGATTATAAAATTAAAGTATTTTTAACTTAATGTTTACACTCTGAATACCATTTATTACAACTGATTTATCTGGTTATTAAATTCAGTACCTTAATGCTTTCATTGATTCGATTTACCAACCATGAAAACAATCTGCTGTAGAGGTTTTTAGCCAGAGCATCACGGGCATAATATGCCTATTAAAAAAAAAAAGAAGAAAAAGAAGAAAGAAAAAGAAAAACTCAGCACCCACAACTGTCACAATGCTTAATTTCAATAAAATAATAAAGGTATTTCTTTAAATATTTAAAGCTCTTTTATTTCAAATTTCTTTTCAGAGCCAGTCTTCATTATACTCTGGATGAACAGTCAAACCGTTAAGAGAATTAGGCAAATTATTTATACCCAATTATTATGCTTTTTTGCATCCCAGGAAATGAATTCAAAACATTACGAACACTTTCTCCAGAAAGATAACCATCTCAGTATTACAGAAGAGAGGAAAATCAGAGGCAATTTAGAAGTCCAACAACAGTAGAATAGCAAAATGAATAAATGAATGCCCACTGAAAGGGAAGTTACACAGTTATCACAGAATGATCATTATAAAAATTAGCTAATAAAATGGAAAAAGCTTATGTTTTATGAAAATAAGAAACTGTACATTTTATACGAAGACTCTATCTTTTCAACCCCTACACATAGGAAAGGAAACTCAAAGAAAAAACGTGAAAATGGGTCTCACCGATGTGATCTGCAAATTTTTTCCTTCATTCAACCCTCTGAACTTTTAAAAAAAAAAAATTCCGTAACGACTAGTGTCACAATACACTGTTAGACAATGTGCTGGATAAAATAGAAATCACATGCTTTTATTTGCTTATTCATTTATTTGAAGCTGTTCAGAGGTACCTGACAAACAGGGGCAGAAGACAGAGTCTCGCTGACCCTGACCTAGAATGCACGCACTGGAGAAAGGGAGCCTTGCTGGGGCGAGCCTAAGAGTCCCTACAGGCATCGGGTGCCACGCAGGTACCATAAGCGCGCACCAACAAGAGACGTGTGAGGCAGTGCTCCCGGGGAGGCTGCAGATGAGCGTCAGCAGCCTCGGGGAGCAGAACTGGAGGGTTTGCTCCTATTCCTAACGCTCTGGCCCTATGTGTGCATTTCACTGCTGCTAAGTAGAAATGTGGGCATTACTATGAAAGCAAACCATTCCATTTTTATCTTATAAAGAATTAGGTTATGCGCAAGTTCTTTTTCCACGTTTCTTTCTAAATGAAGTGTAACAACTTTAATCACACAGTCACCTTGCTGGCAACATACGGCAGCTTTAGAGCACCTTCTCCCTTCATCTGACACTTCCATGCTAATCCCAAATCTCTCTCCCTACATCTCAGGCAGCCACTCCAATGAGAGCTAGAAAATCCACTGAGAAGTTGGCAGACAAATAGAACCCAACTGCACAATGTTGTCTTGGAGGGTGATGGTGGTTAATGATCCCATTGCAGAAAATGCATGTAAATGCTGAAATAGAGAAAGAAGCCTGGGTTTAGACAAATACCTTTTCTCTACCCTCCTTCCTTCTAGGTTTTACTTTCTTCAAATAGGCCATACAAGTGCCTAGAACGGTGCCTGGCACACAGTAAGTCTATACATGTATTTATATCATGATTTCTGAAGTATCTTCTTCCTTTCCCACTCGTGAGCCTCCTCTCTGCTTTCTTCTTGCAAATTCCATTTACCTGAAAACGCCGCATAATCTCAAAACATCACTTATTTGCAAACAGAATGTCATCATAATGGCATCTGGTTTTTTTCGTGGTATGCTACCGGCTTCCAAAAAACCACCATTTCAATATGCAATCGAACTAATAGTGACAACTTATTCTGGCCCTACTTTGTATTTTTTAAAGTGTATTCACAGCCAATATATTAATCTTCTTTGCTGCCTTCAAACAAATTATTTATTCCAGAAGTCTCAAACTCAAATGTCTCCAGGGACTGCCCGATAGAAATAAAGGGGAAGTAGTGGGATCCACAGGCATTGAAAGATGCAATCCACGTTAAAGGTGCTCAAATTCAAAATTTAAAAAGCAAGCAAACAAAATGAAACAGAACCACAACAAAACTACACTTTCATCAAATGAAATATGCCTATTGAGCTCTACCTGTCCCCAGGGAGCTGCCCATCTTCCAGGCCTGACTTCCTGAGTCTGATTCATGCCATTTCATTTCCACACTAATGTCCTCCAAAGTAGGGGAAGGAATATTTATTCTCACTTAAGGATCACCAATGAGGTGTACAGAAATAAGGAAGACACCGAGTGCACCGATTCACCATCTCAGATTCTAAGCACAATATGAGGAGACTACACATTTCTGCAGCTGTGTGAAGCTTACTGAGAAAGATCCCCAGTGGATGTGCTTCGGACATGACTGCTATTAGTCTGTGGCCCAGGTGAAGGAGATACACAGATGTATGGCCGTAGGGCCCACTCGGTAGAAGCTTACATTGTGGCGGTGGAGATCAAACCAAGATGAATGGAACAATCAGAGAGCAAGTGCCCAACAGCAAGAGAAAAAGGAATTCAGGGAAGGGAGAAGAGGGGGCCAATGGGATCTAGGAAGGCTTCCTGGATGAGGTATAATTAGATGGACCATTCAGACAGACAGAAAGAATGAGCCATGGCATGTGGGTAAAGGAGAAGTAGGAGCAAAGAACTGGGTAAAAAGAAGTATGGCATTTAGAGAACTCAGCACAGGGAATAAACTGAGATCAATTGTGTAGGATCAGATTACCGAGGGCCCGAGGGCCGAGGGCCGTGGAAGGCAGGGAGGGAGGATGTGGCTGAAAGACTGAAAGACAGCTCTGTCTTGAGTGTCTATCATTTCACTATTCCTCGCTGTATCTGAGGAAAGATCAAAATGCCTTGGGGAGAATGAGGAACGGGGCGATAAAGATGATCATGGGGCCCAAGAATTGAAGCTATGAGGAAATGTTAATAAAACAAATTACTTCTTGCTGGAATTGAAACCTTTTAGGCAGTAAGATTGGTAGAAACCTAAATCCTACATTAAAAAAAAAAAAAAGAACTTGAATAAGGAGCTGAAAAATCAAGGATCTCAAGCCAAATTCTTTTATGCCAAAGGTTAAAAGAATGTGGAAAAGTTTAACCCAGGGATGCAAGGTGACTCAAGCTCATTAAGTAGGAGGCACCTGGGCCTGGTTTCTGTAGAGGATGATTAAAAGGCAAGAGTAAAACTACACAATAAAAACACCACAATATAGCCACATATATATTCCATATATATCCATATATATGTGGATATTCCTAAAGGGCTTCTTAAGCAGCAGGCCTTTTCTCTTTGCAACAGTGTATATTTAACGATCACCACTCTGGCTATTGAAAATGTCTAAACTCAATGTGACCTTCAATACAGTGGTTCTCAAAGTGTGGTCCCTGGACCAGCAGCAGCATTGACCTTGTGAGACGTGCACATTCCTCAGTCCTACCGCAGACCTACTGAATCCAACGCTCCAGAGACATGGCCTACAAACCAGGTTTGGCAAACCCTCCAAGGGGTCCTGATGTGCACTCAAGTTTGAGAACCGCCTCCACACTTAACCTTTCCAGCCCCATTTCTCTGAACCCATTTCACAAGCCTAAAGCTATAGCCGAGCCCAACCAACCCTCCCCAAGATGTGGACTCCTTTTCTCACTGTTTTCTTTTTGAAATGTGCTTTTGCCCATTATTTGTACACCTAAATCCTTCAAGACTGGCTCAGAAACCATCTTCTCCATGAAGTCTTCTTTCATCCCTTATGCCCCTGCTAACGGTCTACATGGGGGCCTGTGCTGAGCAGGCTCAACGAATTTTTCTTGATTAAGTCAGTCGCTCACCATCTGACTTTGCATTAGTAAGGTTGCCCTGGAAAGACAGGACAGCAGAAGTAGTAATTTAGGAAGAAGGACACACAACAGTTATAGCTAGAAAATTTTACATATACACAAAGTTATAGTATTTTTCATAGTCAAAACAGCTCACCTAAGATAAGAAATCAACACTGAAAGAAAGCTACAGACACACAGGCATCCCTGGGTCAGTAGCAGAGCCTAGTTCAGAGCAGCCAAGAGAAAGAGTAAATCCACCTACTGTCTTACAGATGCTTAAAGCCACTTACAAAGAGGGGGAGAACACAGTTGGACTATGGGGGGAGAATAAATAGGGCTCTGTGGAAACAGTCCCGAATTAGTCCTTTAATTCCAGCCCAGATCAGCACTGACCAGTTGGAAAATGTCTAAGCCGTAGAACAAAGGGTTTATATTGGAAAGGGTTCCAGAAGCTGCCTGGGTATAACATCCACACACACATCCATCCATTCCTTCATCCACTTAACTTGAACCAAAAGAGAGAAGAAATAAGCAACTCAGACTGTCTTAGAAAGACTTCACTGGCTTCAGATGGACAGTAGCCAAGAAGGAAGGAGGAAGGCCAATTTGGCCATTTGACCACACACTGGCTTCTCCCACCGTGTTCTCCAAATCTGTGAAGGGCAATTCTATTTTCCCAGTTGCTTAGGTGAAAAGTGTTGGGAGTCATCCTTGACTCTTCTCTTTCTCTCACACCGACTACCAAGCCAGCAGCTCGTCCTGTGGCCTCTACCTTCAAACGACACCCAGAGGTGACCGCTTCCCACTCTACGGCTACAACCTGGTTCAGCCACCACCATTTCTAGCTTAGCACACATTTCTTACAGCTCCCCAGTGCCATGAACTGAAAGTAAGTGTAGTCCCTCCACCCCACCCCAAATTCCATGTAGAAGCCCTAATCCCCAATGGGATGGTATTTGGAGGGGGAGCCTTTAGGAGAGAGTTAGGTTTAGATGTCGGATGACATCATGAGGGGAGAGCTCCCATGATGGGATTAGTGTTCCTTATAAGGGGATGAGGACACCCGCATGCATTCTCCCTTCCTCCACCCCCTGCTGTGTGAAGAGGATACAGCAAGAGGGTGGCTGTCTGTCTACCAGGAAGATGGTCCTCACCGAGAATGCCGCGCTAGCCCGCTGATCTCAGACTTTTAGCCTCCAGAACTATGAGGAATAAACGGGTTTTTTTGTTTAAGTCACCCAGACTATGGTATCCTGTTATGGCAGCCCAAACTAAGACACCCTGCTTGTGCTCCTCCCCACCCCCCACTCTGCTCGCCGCACTGCAGCCACAAGGACCCTTTGCAATAAAAGGCAGGTCACGCCACTGGTGTCATTTCCCCGCTCACTCAGAACCGACTTCCCCGCCCCAGCACTGTGGGTCTCCCTTCGCTGCTCTAGTTTTTCTCTTTGTCTGCTGCTAGCTTGCTATATAAATTGATTTACTGACTAGGTCAACTGGCTATTGTCGGACTCCTCCTCTTGCCAAAAGTTTAAGCTCCACGAGGGCAGGGATCCTTATCTGCTTAGTTTGCTGCTCTGCCCCGAGTGCTCAGAACAATGCCTGCAACCGTATGACAGTTCATATAATAGACTGCAAAATAAAATTTTTGTTTCCACTTAAATACAAATATCACAGACTTTTTTAAAAACTTACTTCTGGGCATTATGTTTCACCCACCTGAGCCACATTCAGTGTAGTTGAAACCTTCTCCTGTTTGGCCTCCACCGTTCGGAAACTGAATGCTCGTTCTAGAACTGACTGATCAATGCCGGTCAACTCACAAATTTCCTTTAACTCTGTAGGGGGGATGGACACAAAAAGTGACTGCCTGTGTGCTGCTAAAAATCATTTTCAAGGCTTACGGTGTTCCTTCTAAATCACATTCAAATCAAACAGTAGAAATGTATAACTCGAAAGACTTAACACTCAGCTCCAATTATGTTTCTGTTCAGTTTCACTGGAAAGTGTTTTCGAACCCATGAAGTTTTACTTTCTAGATTAAAAATTGGGCAGAAGTTTAAAGCAAGTTTGCTAAACAAGGCTGAGTCTCCACCGACTTACCATTTTTGTCTTTGATTTTGCTTTCATCTAAACCATTCACTCGAGATTCGGGCTTGAACTCGATGTTCCCCAGTTTCAACACCGCGGCCACCACCTCCAAGACAGACTCAGCTTCATGATCCATAAAACCCACAATCTGCATGGCGTTCTGCAGGGGGGGGGGGGGGGGTGCGGGGGAGGGGGAGAAAAACAGCTGTTTTCTTTCTGCCATTCTTTTATCATTATTATTTTTTTTTTTTTTTACTAAATCTGATAACAGATTCGTTTCTGAAAAAAAACAAATGAAAAGACCAAGTGTCGGAGAATAAGCTCTCTGAAGGGCAAACCTATTAACAGACCTGATGCAGCACCAGTGTGGGGCTCTAACTTGTTCAGTGGTTTCATGCTGTGATTCAAGGATCCCCAGGGCACTTGGCATGCTGTGGCAAGGGGGTGCAGGAGTACAAAGAGGAAGATGGAGGAAAAGGAGGCTGAGAGCCGGGCCTTGAGTTCTAACCCATTTCATCTGCAGCAGCTCAGAGTGTGTGTGTGTGTGTGTGTGTGTATACACATGTGTATATGTATCTTTTTTTATACCGGGTTCTGATGCTAGAAAGAAAACCAAACAAAAAGCTCTTTATAACCTCCTACATAAAACCCTCCTCGTTTATTTCACCTGAGAAAAACTGATTTGCGAAGGTGAAGTGCCTGACCCACGGCAGTACAGGTAACAAGGAACATTCCATCAGTCATAAACTTTTATTGAGTGCTGATGATTTGCCAGGCAAAGCATTACAGAACTGGACTTGAACCGAACTCTTAAATCATGGCCAAAAATCAATAGGCTTCCCATATGGGGATGTTTACAGAGTTTTAACAAATTACATACTCAAGGAAATACTTTCTTTTTGAAAACAGCCCAGCTTTTTTGTTTTCTTTTCGTTGTTTGTGATGAGGCTACCTAGTGATGGGAGTCATGTGCATTTTTTCTCATGGAAAATTTCAAACATATACAATAATAGAGCAGGAAAAGAACCCCATGTCATTTTCACTCAGCCTTGAAGATGAACTGATGCCAGTCCTGTTTCAGCTGATCTGACCTCCTCCCCCGCCTCCTCACCACCACAGCTGTCCCACTCGTAAGTACAGTACAGTTACTATAGCATGTCCTACTAGGAGTAATTTTCAAAGTTAGGATAGTGTTTAAAATAATCTATTTTCTAATGAGCATGAAATGCCAATCATTCTGGCTTACATATGATCTGTGGAAAAATATATAAAAACAGTATTCATTTAATGCTTTCCTAGGACAGTTTTCACAGTTGGACATTAACTACTAAGCAATCGCCATGAAAATATATGATTTAAATACAGCATTAAAAGAGTCAGGATAATAGAGTAAGAAAGCTCCTTTTGATAAATAGTAAAATCGCATGCTCTAGGAAAGCGTGGGCCTTCACAATATTGTATAATTTTAATAAGAATACAAGAAATTCTTGTATAATTCTAAAACCTTAGGGTGCATGAGTTAGACCTCTGAGAAAACTCAGAATTGTTATCAATTCCAAATGAGCAATATACAGTGTTGCCCATTTTAAAGAATAATGAAAGGATTGTATCTTGCTTACCCTGACAGTTCTGAAATTTGCTGCGTCGTCCACTCCATTAACTTTGGCAGAGTCCAAACTTAGGTAGTTATATCTGCTGAAATCCCGCTCGAGTGTAAGTTTATCTATTGAATCACGCATACAAGTTGGTAAGTTACTTCAATAAATCTAAGCATCTTTAATATCTCATTCCTTAAAACCTCCAGATAAAACGACTTTCATATGAGGGACTCAATCAACAGAACAAAAATTGATACCCAAATACTAATAGCATTTTTCTAAAATCTACCTTTACACCACTGTTGTACATATTTCAAACTGCTTTTTTTTTTTTACATTTATTCATAGTAAGGCCCCTTCCATATTTTTATAACTTAACCATCTTCAATGCACTATTTCATTGTAACATATGAGGTCTGCCGAGTGATTCCCATGCCATTGGACACGAGAGCAGTGATAAAGGTCTTCATACAAAGTGTTCTTTGGATTCTTTTGAATTACTTCATTGGGATCTATTCCAAAAAAAATGGTATGCCTGGGCAGTGGGCTCTGATCATTTCATGACTTATTCTGGATTGCTAACTAGTCCCCAGGAAGAAGTCCTCACTTGGAAGTGACACCCACAAGCTCTAAGCAGACCAGGGCCCAATAATTCTGCCAGGTTAGTCCTTTTTCGTGACTTCTGCTAATATATGTACAGCGAACGTATCAGTGCTTTTGGTTTATGCTTGCTGATTATTAGTGAGGATGATTCTTCCCCACATGTCATTTACTTCCCATAGTTTCCATTTGGACTATTTGTTCAAAAATTTCATCACTTAGCTTATTGGATACTATTCTGATAGACTTATGTTAATTCCCTAAAATAGCCAAAGGTCAGATTTTTAACTCTTTTATCAATTACAAATGTTTTCCCACTATGTTTAATTTTCACTGAGCAATTTTTTTTTATAGTTGTTTTCATCTACTGCTCCCTGCTAATTTCTTCTTCCTGAGTGGAACAATCATATACTTCCATTTTATTGTTTCAATTTATGATTCCCTCCCCCTCACCTCCCTAATATTTAGTTAGCTCTTTGAGTTAGCCAGCTGAGACCTGTGCACAGCACCTGGTGAGGTACAGGGATACCGAGCAAGCAAATCCTGGGGCAGGATGACAGGAGCAAACAGACCATGTTCTACACTTCAACCACAGGCATGGAAAATTTTTAAGAACATGAAAAAGAATGCTTTGGGAAATGCTGTGACACTAAAAATTAAAGCGCAGACACAGGGACTTACTGAGGAGCTCTTCAGAGGCACCAGAGAGCAGCTGATAGAACACATGGAAGTTTCTTTCACCCCTTGGTTGCTTCACAACTCGAGACTTCTCTAAAAGATCTAAAGAGGAGAAAAGAGTCAAATCATCGTATATTGTTAATCTTGCTTTCAAATCCAGCGTAGCTCTTCTTTTCCACCCCCCTCACTTTCTTTTTCACTTTCTGTTTTGTATTAATGAAATAATAACAGAAGCTAAATTTTCCGTTCTTCCTTCAGGAAGAAGCCCAGCTCCAACTAAAATCACCAAGTTAAACAAACCAGGTTCTTGTCATACAACAGTGAATATGCAAAATAAGTTCAACAATACATTCGACGAGCTGATTAAAGAAACGATAACAGTTTGTATATTAAGGTTCTCTTGGTTTTATGTAATATGTGAGGACATTAAGTTCTTCAAAACACAGCATTACAAAGCTAAGCAATGGAATTCAGCCATTCAGTTATGAATCCACTTAATAATTATAAAGTTAGTGTTTCTGAGATCTTATTATGTGCTAAGTGCTTTATATCTCATTATCTCATTGAATCCTCGTAGCCGTTTTATCAAATATTATTTAACAGATGAAACAAACAGTCCAAGAGTTTAAGTAGGATTTGAAATCAGGCCATCTGATATAATGCAAGCCCCACCTCCTCATATCCACACACCCTGCCCACCTGGGATAAAGGAAGCACATTTTCTGGATATTCAAAGTCTTAGAGAATGAAAGGTGATTTTCATCTCATGGAATTTGGTGTTGTTCTTTGGCAGCAACTTTCCTTGGTTCCAGATACTTTTTCATCCAATAATTTGATGTCTTATCAAGTTTTCAAACTTTTATCCAAAACTGAAGAAAGGAAGGAAGGGAGGGAAAAAAGGAGGGAGAAAGAAGCCAACCAACCAGAAAAGAGCCATTGTGGCAATATACAAGAGATGCCAAAGTACAATGGCAGAGGTATTTCACCTGAAGTCCTGCTTATATAAAAGTGATATAAAGAGGGTCTGGATCCTGTAGGCAAAAGCCAAATTTAGTTGCAAAATTCTGAATCAGTGATCCCATTATTAACTCTAGAGAACAGACACATTTGATTTCTAATCAGGTTGAAATCTAAACATTATCAAAGGAATGAGGGAGAGATGTGCAATTTCTCTGGGAATGGTCACTGAACTTCTCAATGTGTGTTTCTGGAATCCACACTAGCATGTAAAGAGGAGCTTAGGGAGAGTTAAAGAGTGCAGATTTGATGAAATGAGAAGTCCTAGGGGCCTCCCAATACCGGAGGTCATTTGTAAGAATGAAGAGATGGGTTGCAAGGACACATAAAATTAAAAATGAGAACAAAAATACGTAAATTCAAAAATGATAAGAACAGGATGCTCTAGAGTTTCAATTTTCATCTCCAGCTCTCATTTCATTTGGATGACTGCCAATGCCCTCAAATCATACACGGAAATAATGAAGACTTCATATTTAGCAAAAAGAAAGAAAACAGAAATCAAAAAGCACGAGTGAGACAAAATCTCGAAAAGAAGGGATCGTGTACTATTCATCATCTCAAAGGACTGCATGTTTCGGTTTGTAAGTAAATACTGACATACAAAGCAGAAGGCAGAATAAGCAGGTAAGATAAAAATGCAGTATGACTGTACTTATTAGCATGTGACCAGGATCCTATGGGGTTCTAGGGGTACAGGCACAGTTTTAGAAGAAAAAATCCACAGAGCATGGGCAGATTCTTCATTGGGAAGCTAATCTTTAGAGGAAATTCCTCAAGTCTAGAAGGAAGTAACTCAACTACATGAAAAATATAAACAAATGCTACAGTTCACTTTATCTGTTTATGTACAATTCCTTCAGTCAGCTCACTTAATGCTCACCCACTATGTGCCGGGAACAATCTAGAAACGCACCCAGCACCAATTGCAAATATGAAGACCTTCTCCCTCATGGCCTACAAGAGTCACACACGCTCTGACAACTCCCACCACCCAAATCAACAGCAGCAGTTCTTTCCAAGGTGGGATGCCTAGTTCCTCAAGAGAGAGCAGGAAATGGAGTGAGGAAGGCAGAATGACTATGCATTTGGGGTCAAAGCCCACAAACCCCCAGGCTCTTCCCATAGCGTTAGGAGTCCTGCCACACAGTCCTCTCATTTCACAGGGGCACCTTAATCATGATGACAATTGTTCAATGGCACTCAACCAATCACATTCTAACAAGCCAACCGTGGTACTTCAAGACATTCAATAATGCCCTCAAAGCATGACAGAGCCACCCTGCACAAGAGGCACACGCTGGCCAGCCTCAGGTCTGGCACCTTTTGGACAAATGCTCACAGAAAGTGGAGAGTCTGAAACAGCGATGGCTAGAAGATTCAGCAGACATCAGCCACCAGGTTAAAGAAGAATATTCGTATGTGCACAGTGTGGAAAGGAATGCTGGCCAATGTACGTCTTGAACCACACATGCTGATATGATCAGTCATTACTATCACATTCAAATGTGAAGCATAATATGGTGTGTTTAAAAGGAAAGGTGCAGAGGGGAAGGAGGAAAGGAACTTTCACTGACCTTTTGCTATGCATTTGGTGCTTTTCATTCATTATCATATTCGGCCCCAAACACCTCCCCTGAGGTTGGTTTTATAATCCCTATTTTATAGATGAGTAAACAAGGCTCATATCACATTGTTACCAAGTGACAGAGCCAGAATTCAAAGCTTTAGGTGACTAAAGTTACAGTTTGTAATTTTCCAGCAAAAAGAATGCAAAATCCATAAACACTGATTTCACCTAAGCAACTCAATCACAAAATGAGAAAACTTTTATTAAAGGCAGTTGAAGGTTTTAGCACCTAAAATGCTTAGTCTATTACTCTAGAGCCTCTCGTGTCTTTATGACTTTTCTCGTATGTTACAAGCTTTCAGGTAGAAAAGTAATCAGGGAAAAGGTCTGCCCCAAAATAATTTACTAATGCTTAAAACCATTCCCTATTCATTTTTAATGGGCATGCACCAACATAATCTAAGAGTACGAAGCCATATCAAATAATTACTCAAAGTACAGAACATATAAAGACTTGCCACCTGACCATTTTAATTTACTGAATGTTCCCCTGAATTAGTCAAAGCAAACACTGGCTCAGCCTTCCCTGTGGCTTTACACGCTTCTGCTAACAAGATTTAGTAAAGAAGAGTGCAGGATATGCCGAGCATTTAGTAGAGAAGAGAGTGTAAGTCTCTGTGTATTCCAATGCAGATACATTTCCCTCTCAAAACGTCAATTTAAGTTCATATTAAATTTGATACCAACTAGAGTTTTAAGGGAGGAGATAAACCTATTAAGCCATCCTAAAGGGGAAAACCAACAGAGGGGGACAGAGAAACTCTGGAATCAGAACTTCCCCACCTACTCCACCATGCCACTGCCCCTGACTATTACCCACCCAGGCCGTCATTCAGGGGCTTTCCTGGTTTTGACTAATTACCAGCGAGTCAAGGGCAGGGACACGTGCCTGTGCACAGCATAGGCCAACCTCCCCACAGTACAAGACATGAAAGGAGTAAAAGGTCCATGTTTGCACCTGCTAGAGAAGGAAGTCTTTTAACTGGCACAGGAATAGCAAGATAAGTAGCAGTTGGGAAGAAAAAAACTTGACATTACTTTAGAATATAACAGATGAAAGATTAGATAGTTTGATCCAATTTATTTTATGTATTGTCTCCCTTCCTGGAAAAAAAAAAAAAAAAACAACCAAAAACAGTCCAAGTCCAAGGCTTAAAGAATAATCAGCTTGGTCTCAGTTTTGCCAAGACCAGAATGACAACGGAAGCACCATGATGCACAACTCTGACCAAGCCCCAGAGATCCTGTGCTCCTCTCCAGTTGCACAAAGATAGATATTATGAAAAAAGTGTTTGAGCGGCATTTAGGCTTTTCCAATCAATGTATGCCCCTTCACTGCTGCTTTAGCAAAAATGATGGGCCTGCAATCTAAGTAACCGGTGTGTTCGCACAACCGATGGCAGTCTCAGTGGAAAACGGACTATGAGCTTAAGTCTGCTCATGTAGTAAGGCATACACTCCAAAGTCAACCCTCTACTTTTTCTGGAAATAGACAACAAAACCCTCAAGGCTGACTGACAATCAGGAAGTTTCACTAATAACAAATTTCAAAGTCAAAAAGACGGGGTGGGGGTACCTGGGTGGCTCAGTCGGTTAAGCGTCTGTCTTCGGCTCAGGTCATGATCCCAGGGTCCTGGGATCGAGCCCCGCATCAGGCTCCCTGCTCAGCGGGGAGTCTGCTTCTCCCTCTCCCTCTGCCCCTTCCCCTGTTTGTGCTCTCTCTCTCAAATAAATAAATAAAATCTTAAAAAAAAAAAAAAGACAGGGCGAAGGTCTTCTTACAAAGCACTCATGTGTGTTACGGTGAACCAGAGCACCTGTGAACAGTCGCCACAGGGCTCTCTCTCAGCCTGGGCATCACATGGAGCTCCATCTACCTGCAGGTCACTGGCTGTGAGACATGTGAACCACCTGGCATGCCACAACATTACTATTTTCCCTTACCTCCACCTCCACCAAATAAATGGGAATTTTTAAGAAATCAGCTTCAAGTTTCACTCCAAAGTCAGTATCCTAAAGTTATAAAATCAGCTCTAACGATAGCTGGACCTGCTCCGAGGGGAAGCTGTGAAAAGGTGTCTGGTGTCTGCACATGAAACATTAACTGGGGCTTTAAAACACCAGGAAAAGTTGGCTTATTATCTACTTAATCAACAACTGTTTTTTATTAGGATCTGTTTATATACCTATAGCATATATATGTATTTTCACAACAGATTTCTTCCTAACAAATTTAATGTTTAATACTTAAAAATTTACTCATATATGTACATATCTGAATCTAAAACTCCATCTCCAACCCTGAAATAAAATTAATGAAATATAGGCCATAGTATCATATTATTAGATATGCTATCCTAATTAATTTAGACATATTTAATATCTGATGTCTTCTGTATTTGTATATAATCTTGTTTTGTGGCAAACAAATAGTCTTTTATCACAGTAAACATATTTTTATAATAGAAAAACCACCGAAGTAAAATTGAGATGAAGGAAAGCATCCATTTTTATACAAAGCCATCCACTACAGAGTAACAGAACTGCTCTTTGAAATTTGTTTTATTGCTAAGGATACTTCACAACCAATGGTGGATTATTTCTGTCTTCTGAATATTAAAGCACTCTGAATACTGAAGCACTAAGAAAGCCCAGCCCTGTGTTATAAACTAGACAATGCATCGTCTTTGTTTTTGGTGAATTTCGATCCTAAAGAAGACAGGTTAAAAACAGACACTGTTTATTGATGAATATTCACTAGCTGTTGAGAACTGACTCATGTATGGCTAGTCTCCAATGCTACCTCAATCTCTATGTATTCTCAGAAAACAAAGCAGTGCAGAGTTTCCTTTAGGGAGTGTTCCAACAGGCCGTTTTGCTCCTAACTTGTCATCAATAACATCAAAGATATGATATAAAAGGAAAAACAAAGCTATAAATCTCAAACCATTTAAAAGAGTACAATTGTATTCCATATCCTACAAATGGCATGGATGTGTCATATATATAAACATGTCATGAGACAGCACATAAAAGTGCGAGCCAATTGCATCATAAATTCAAAAGAAATCTAGAAGAGGAATTCCAAGAGATTTGCTCCATCTCCCATCTGCCCTGTGAGCGGGGTGGATGTTCGTTCCCTCCTGCTCTATTGATTCCTAGTGGGAGGCTCTCCTTAGACTAACTCCCTCGCCTCTCTCAGCCCCTTATTCACTCCTCACCTGGGCAGGAGGAAGGACATCTCTGAGCAGGGCGACTGAGACGGGGAAATGAGCAGGCACGTACAGTTCAGCCCTCTAGGTCCCCGCGCCATATTCCCAATCAGCTCTGCTCACCAGCGCAGTCTAAGAGAACTGGGGCACTGCGCACAGGGAGATGTCAGAGGTTGCTTAAGGCTGTCAATGCCTGCCTAACTTCCAGGCTCCCAGCACACCTGCGTGCGCGAGAAACCAAAAGCCACTTTCTTCAACTGTGCTTCTCACAGTAATAAAGCTGCTTCCTCTCCAGCTTGATTCCTGTGCCTGTTTCTCATGATGCCAAACCGGGGGTAGGAAAGTAGGTTATCTATTGGACCTCTGAATCAGTTAGTTTTTGCCGCACAACAAATTGTCCCAACACTTAGCAGCTTAGAACAATACCATTTATCAGTTCATGAGTCTGAGCATCAGCTTTGTAGTTCTGGTCTGAGCCAGCTCAGCTGATCTCTCCTGGGCTTGCTCACAGGCTGGCGGTCTGCCAGCAGCTGGCTGATCTCAGGTGCCCTCACCCTTACGTCTGGTGGTTCACTCCATGTGGTCTCTCACCATCCAGGAGCCTAGCCCAGGTTCATTCGCATGGTGGTAAGGAGAGCGTTCCCAAGAGGAGCATGAGAGGACAAGCTCCAATATATGACCAACTTTCAAGTCTTTGGTTGTGCCATGTTTACTAATTGTTCAATGGACCAAAATAAATCCCATGGCCAAACTCTGAGTCATTGAGAGAGAGGACTACCCAAGGGTGTAGACACAAGGGGAGAGATTATTGTGACCATTTCTGAAAACAATCCATCAGACTGAGGCTGTTTAAAATGGTCACAAATTATTTGACACTCTTCCCATTGAGAGGTGGAATCTTCATGCCCCATCCCCAACTCTGGGCAAGCTTGTGCTGACTTTGACTTCATGGAGTTCTGCAGAAGTGACACTGTCTGATCTCCCAGGCTACTGCAGGCTTCCTCTTGGTTCTCTATCAGGATGGTTTCCTGTTGGAACACTCTCCTTCAGGACCTAGCCATCTGTGAGAAACCCAAACCACATGAGGCCACATATAGGTGGCTCTAGTCAACAGTCCCAACTCAGCACACACTTTGAATCATCCTAGCCCAGGAGCCTGACATGTGACATACGATAAAGCTTCCAGAAGATTCCAGCGTTCACTCATGCAAGTCACCCCCAATCATTTGTCTTCCCTGCTGAAGCCCCATGTATCATGGAGACAAGCCAACCCTACTGTGCCCCATCTGAATTCTTGACCCACAGCATCCAACAGCATATAAGAGGGCCACTGTTTTACTCTACTAAGTTTGGAGTGGTTTACTGGGCTGTATTAATAGGTAGACTAATTTCAACACTAATTTCAACACTTGCTTTCCTTCATAATTCACAAGATATTATTTCTTTCAAGCTGAAGAGAAGGCAGTGACAGATGAAGTTTGAATACCAATAATTCTGCTGCCTTTCTGGGATTTAGAAAAAGCATTTAAAAATGATTAGCATAGAATATTCGACATATAAAATAAATAAGTCATGAGGATGTACCGTACAGCATATCAACTATAGTTAATAATACTCTGCTGCATATTTGAAAGTTGCTAAGAGAGCAGACCTTAAAAGTTCTCATCACAAGAAAAAAAAAAGTTTTTGTAACTATGTATGGTGATGGATGGTAACTAGACTTATTGTGGTGATCATCTTGCAATGTATACAGATATGAAATCATGATGTGGTACACCTGAAACTCACCTAATGTTGTACATCAATTACACCTCAATAAAAAAATGTTTTAAATACTCAGATAAAATTATCCAATAAAGCAGGAGCTTTATTTCTCGATAAAGTTTCCTATGTCACAGTTATGTCACTTATTATTCATTGTGTACTTGTGTAGTTATTAATTAATTCAAGAAATATATTTCAGGTGTCAGACTGTTTTTGTTGCTGTCATTCAGCAATGAGCCACACAAACTAAGTCTCTGTTCTTATAGGACATATATTTGGCGAGGGGCTGGAGACCATAAACACATAAGTATATAATAATGGAAAAAAAAGCAAACATTTATTCAATGTTTACTGGGTGCCAGGCACCATTCCACGCACTTTAGATGTTAACAAATAATTTACACCTTTTCATAACCCTATAAGATCAGTAATATTATTATCCCATTTCAAAGATGAAAAAATGGAGGCACAGAAAAATGAGTCACTTGCTGTCTTGTTTAGACATTAAAAACCACATGAGAAGAGTTGCATAAGTAACATCATAGGTTTGCCCCAAATAATGGAGCAGGGAAAGGGAGGGCCTGCCTATATATAACCAATTCTATCCTCACCTTAGCATTTACTGAGCACCTACTGTGTATCAGGTATGACACTAGGCTCTTGATACCCTACCGTGAACAGGAAAGCCATACCTCCTGCTTTAACCTGGAAGGACAGGTATATATGCCACCTGAAATCGTAAGGCTTTTTCACAGCATATCTGCCTCTGTGCTGTTCTCCTTTTAGGAGATAAGATCCCCAGAGACTTGTACCACATTTTCTCCGCAGTGAAAACTGCCATCAAGTGCCACAGCTGTAAGAAAGTGCTTACGACTACCAATTAAAGCAACAGGTGTCCAAGGTTTCTAGTTCATAACACTAGGCCCCGAATCCTCAAATACAAATGCATACATCTTATGAGACTTACAAGCATTAACAAAGTGGCAGCAATATTATTTCACAGAAGCCAAGACCTGCTAGATGTGTTTCCACACTTTATCTTCTGTGCTAAAGCAGCTGTGTCATTTTCTATTTTTGCAACACCCTTGGCCGAATGATACCAACTCCAGGGATGCATAGTTTTCAGGTGAATTCAAGACTTGTTTTCGAGCACACCTCTTTTAGAAAGAGAAAGTTACTGGGCTTTCTCTTAAACTCCCTGGCAACCCAGCTGGCTTGAGTGATCGTGTGTCTTCTTCCAGGTGATCAGTACAACGGACAACGACCTACGCTGTTACTACACGGCTGCTGGAAATCGAGACAAAACACACTTCCCACAAAATGGCATGTCCTTTCTTCCTTTCTAGACTCCAAGAAGCTGACTTTCGGCAGCTTGGAAAGAACAAGAATGGGTTTGCCCATTGCTCTACACCCCGGAAGCCAGCGCACAGCAACTCCCACTGACCACCTATGAGTCAGTCCTGTATCTACACAGGGTGAAATTTCCTGCTCTTACCGCAAACGTACTCCTTTCCTTCCCAAAGCAAAAGGTACTCCAAAATACAGGGTGTTCCCACTACCACAGATTTCCATATAATTTCATTGTGGGAACGAACGGTAACAAACACCATATGAAATCCATTCATGATGTTATATTAATCTTAACTGGAAAAGAACTGAGTGTTTAATATTTATTCTCCATGGATACTGCAAGAATTAGTTAGGGGGCAGGAAGACATTTCTACTTGGAACTTAAACTTCAAAATGTAAAACCTAAGTTATTTTCTAATATTTACAAGAAAGTAATCCTTAAATATTTTCCTAGAGTCCTCAAAAGCAATTATAATTCAATCATTCCACAATGTTTAGATGCATTACCCTCATTTAAAAAACAGTGTATTAAATTAATAATGAGAACTAATCCGTCTTGTAAAAAGTTAAGTGTTAATGACTTAGGAGTATCTTTCAGAATAAAAATTAATCCTTCCTTAAAATGGTGGTCTTAAAACTGAGGCCCACCTTTTCCCTCACAACATCATGCAGGAAGCTTGGTGGGGTGGTCCTCAGTGCTTCTGGTTATATCATATACGGTTCGCAGGAGGACTTTTGCCTCCATATTTGACACATAACCTAAGTAGCACTATCCCAGCCAATTTCATTTCGTAGCAAAGCTTTCTCTTCAAACCCTTCTTGAACAATTATATATTTTTACAAATATGGCTGGTCCCAATGCATGGCACACAATGTGGAAACTAAAATGGAATATTAAACTATTTATGAACTACATTAGAGTGGAAACAGGAAGAACCAAAGAGTTCATCCAGTTCAATCCCATTGTTTCAAAGATGAGGAAACTCTAGCCCTAGGTTTCTCTATGAATCGTGTTTTAAAAACTTAAAAAAAAAAAAATTCAGCTGCATACTTTCCTCAAATCACTTAAAACACTGATTTCAAACGGCAGTCCTCTGGTTCTAGAGTTCATCAGCAAAGATCTCAGGGGCCACCTGGGGGCCAAGGGGTTCTGGCTACTCATCTTCTCTTCAACCAGGTCAGATCTTGTTTTCTCTATTTCTTATTTGGGGTTCAGCATGAAATTTCATTTGAAGAAGGAATTGCACTGCTATAACAAATCTAATGAGCATTGCTTTGGATACCTGAGCCAATTCATTACTTTTTTTCTAGTGCAAACTTAGATTTTTTTTTTTCAATCCCAATAGCACCACTGGGTGGTGAGGAGGCCAGCAGTGATGGGAGGTTCCGTGGTGTGGCCTCAAAAATCACAGGAGAATTCAAGAGGATAACCAGGCCGTGGTTCCAGGAGGAAGTGCACAAACCCTAAGGTGTCATCTTCGATCTTCCAAACAAATCAACTACGAAATCAGCATGAGCAGAAGCTTCAGGGTGGGCCGCGCATACCGCAGGTGCAAAGTACTGGTGACAAAGCCATATTTACAAATACCATCACACCCACTTTAGAGAACTCTGGACTTGGGGCTGTTCAGCAGACTCACCAGACGCTGTTCATTTTTTTACCTTTGACAAGAACATTTCATTTCCATAATCACCAATCATGACTTAAGGAGGCTAAGAAATCTGTATTTCTACCTACCAGGTTTATCACATTTCAATGATGTAAATACACAAAGACAAGCAAAATTTCCCACAATAAAATGTGAAGTACAAGTCCACTCATTTTATTGAGTAAATGTTACCCAAAAAGTTACTAAAAAGTTATTAAATTAAAATCAACTATTTATATTTTATTTTTAATCATAAAATAATTTTGTTAAAGAAAATAACCACTAGAAGATCCTTTATTAATGAATTGGCTTAAAAACCTATAGAACATAAAATACAGTTGGACTAATTCTTATTTGTTTAGCAAAATTTTAAAGATTTTCAACAGTAAAGACTTTAAGAGATCTTTAAAAAAGATTTAGGAGGGGCGCCTGGATGGCTCAGTTGGTTAAGCGTCCAACTCTTGATTTCAGCTCAGGTCATGATCTCACAGTCATGAGATAGAGCCCTGAGTCGGGCTCTGCGCTCAGCAAGGAGTCTGCTTGAGATTCGCTCTCCCTCTCCCTCTGCCCCTCCACCAGCTTACATGCATGCTCACACTATAGTCTAACACATAGTCTGAAACGCATTGTCTAAGGAAAAGAAATTATAGTCTTATGTCTATCTCTTAAAGACTCAAGTATCCCAAATCTTCTAATATATGTTTTGCTATTCTGAACTTCTTTAAAAGGATTCAAGGAAAATACTCACAGTTACTTATCACTCCTCCCAGTGGATCGCCTTTAAAATCAAATTCAATATCCATATATTTGCCCTGCCAAAGAAAGACTTTGTGAGTTTTCAAGATTACCTCAAAATATTCAGTCAGCATATCTTCTTAGAGAATAGCATGCTAACCCTTTACACATTTGTTCAAATGTAATTAACACACAATTTATGTAACCATGAAGCAAAACAATATGCCTCCATAAATAATTTATACTAAATACCACATTAGCTCAAAGCTAACATGTCATGTTGCTAATTTAGGAATAGATCTTCTTAGCCAGCATGTGACTTTTTCATTTCAGATACGTGTTTCAAATGTCTCAAGAGTGTGTGTGTATTCAATTCAAGAATAAAAACTGGGAAAAGTAAGTATTCCTTATATATGCACTAGTTGGGAATATAAATTATTTCATTTTTATAAGCAAAATGTGTTTTAAGTCATGGCTAGAAACTCCAAGTATACTGGACAGTGGATAAAATGGAACACATAAAGTTCTGTTTTTATATCCACTCAAATCAAATGCATGATTATACATTGTGACCAATCTGGAATCAAAGACTGACCATTATTACTCTCTTTGGCTTTTGATCTAGATTACACAGTAATACATATATCCCAGTTTCCTATTACATTTTATAGATGGTATCTTAAACACACAGAAACACACATGGAGTTTCATACTGTGATTTTGAAAGAACTGGTCTGTAACTGTCTAGTTAAAGAGTAACAAGCATAACAGCACAACCCTGACAGCTGGTTTTTGTTTGAAAAAGGATGTGTTGGTCTAATAAGTGGTCTTTGCCTTTGTTTCATGTTCTACTTTAGTAATAATCACATAGGTGGCTTGTAAATAAGTCTCCCAAAGAATGACTACTTTAACGCCTTCTATTTTCAAAGTAAATGTAGGGGGTCAGAAACGTGATTACACGGCACTCCGTCAACAATGCGGTCTGTGACCTTTTATTAGCTTATACATGCTCTCTTGCCTTTCTTTTCTTCATTGTCAAGGCTCACCTGTCCTTTTCAAAAGTATTCTCTTATTCATTAAGCAAACGTCTACCAAGCATTTCTTAGATACTTAAAGCAGGCACAAGGGAAAGCAAGGCATAGTACCTGCCCTCAAGGAACTTCCAGCCTGAAGGGAATTGCGCCAGATAAACAGGACGTTACTGTGTATGGAGACAGATCCTACAGTGAGGCAGGGTGCTTGCTATGCATGAAGAGTAGGAGACAAAGGCTGAGGTCCACCCCAGCTCAAATGTGAAGTATCAGGGTTAAGTCAGGCAGCAAGAAAGCGAGAGAGCAGGAAGGAGGGCCATAAGAATAGGTATCTGTGAGGCTGGTGAGGGAAGCTGGCACACCTCATGGCATCAAGACACTTTCCTGACAGCAAAGTCCTGTCATTAAAGATTCTAAACAAGGAAGCCATGATCAGACTTGCCTATTTACAAGATCACCCTAGATAACGTGGGATGGACTGGAAAGGAGCAAAACCAGACACAGCTGACAGGAGGTGGCAGGAGTCATGGGAGAAATGTTGATGGCTTTAAGCAGGAGTGAGCAAAATCGGGCAGAGTAAGCAGAGCTGAGAGCTCCCCAGAGAGTCACCATGACAGATCCCGGTTTGATGTAGGAGGTTAAGACCGGAGGAGGGCAGTGATTAGAAAGTCCAGGCAAACGAGTAGATAGCTATGCTAAGGAGGGGAGAAAGAGTAACTTCACAGGAGAGTCAGAGGTTGACCATATAAGAGGAGGTGATTTTGATGGAAGGTGCTTCCTGGACAGAGGAAGTGACCAGATCCAGAGCACAGGCGGAGGGATTAGCAAAAGATGGGAGTTGAGACCTTCCCAGTGTGACAGAAGGGTATCTCTACAGATTCAGGGACAGGTGAGGCCCCAAAGCTGAGGACGTGGATGAGGAGGAGGAGCAAGGTGCTGATGACAATGATTTCCACGAAGTAAGCCTCCTGTCATCAGTTGACAGTAAAGGATAGGGGCTCTGCCGACAGTACGATAAACCCCATACAGAATGGGAAAGGAAGCTGACCAGGGATAAACGAAAGGACAGCACTGAGAATTCAGATGATCTTGGAATGGCATTCTTCCCATGAGCTTGTCATGAGTCTTCTCAGAGAAGACCAATGCCTTCCCACTGCCTAGAAAATAAAGCCCTGGACCCTGAACCTGATACTCGAAGCCCTCCAGGGGAGGCCCTGACCCATCTCTCCAGGCCTTTGGCCCATGCTCCCTTCACAGATCCTCTTGTCCCGCCACTGACATGGACCAGGGCAGGTCCATTCTGGTCTCTCTCCTCGGCTTCCCCATACCAGCTCTCCTGGCTTTCTACTCGATTTTGGCACATTTCAATCTTACAGGCCCACTCAGAATTGCCCCCTACCCCAGACTCCTCCAGCTTCTCTATTCGGAATTTCCATAAAGCTATTTTTGGAACTTACTCATGGGGAACTTACTATTTTATGTGTTGTGTTATAATTACTTTTAGACATGTCCATTTTTTCTGACTCGTCTATAAGCTTCTTAAAAATATTCATTCATCAATGTTTTCTGAGTATCTACTATGACACCAGGCACCGTTCTATGACACAAGAAGGCCGAGCTCCTTGCTCCCATGGCTCCTCCTCTCTAAGGTCCACGATCAGAGAGAAACAGAGAAAGTGAATATAATCTTTCCAGAGATTAACGAGTGCCTGAAAAAATTAAAAGCACGATGAAATCAGAGTCTAGAAGAGGCATCATAGAAGTGGACATTTGAGGTGAGACCTAAATGATGCAAGACAGTGGCCATGCAGCGATCTGGACGCAGAGCACATCATGCAGGAGGACCAGCAACTGCAAAGATCTAAGGCAAGAAGGCGCTCAGTGCTCCTGTCACAAAGGCCTGTGCTGCCAAGGTGGGGCATGCAAGGGCGGGGCGGGGCGTGCAAGGGCGGGGCGGGGCGTGCAAGGGCGGGGCGGGGCAGAGCCGGCCACAGCTCAGGCAGGCCGGCGTGGGAAGCTCTGGGAGGAGCCTGTACTGCACTCCAGGTGCAAGGAGCCACCGACGGCTTTCAGAAGAGCAGCAATGAGACAAGTTTGTAAAGATCACTCTGGATGCCAGTAGGGAAAGGTCTGTAGGCTGCAAGAGGAGATGCAGGGAGACCCATGCTTAATTAACTTTTGAAAAAACAAAAACAAAAACAAAAACCAGAGGTTTCAAACAAATGAATACATTGTATGTTTTTTTTTTTTTTATTCTTACTGAATGAAAGGTTTGGTAACGGAATTTTCCGGACCCTATGCTTTCTCTCCTAGCTTGGCTCTCTGCAGATGGTAGACGCTCCACTATTACTCCTCTTCCCTCCCCTGAATAGCTTGGTTGAGAATAGTGACTTCCAAAGCCTTAAATGTCTCTTTTCAAAAACAGTGGGGTCACTTCCTTAATAGAAGTTCAATATGTCAAACTAGAGGTACTTGGGGGGGTAGAGAGCAATGTGAGGTACCTCTCTGAGAACACTCGTCTGATATGTCAGCGGCAATGAGCATGCGTAACTACACCACCACACCACTGTCTACCACACTGCTCAGTGAAGAGATCAAGAAGTTCATCAAACACAAAGGAAATGCAATTTCCCCGGAGTACAAATGTTTAATACATAAACCACCGTTATATACAGTAGTGACTGTAAATATAGTAGAGTCCTGTCAAATTATAACGTGGATTTGAGTATATTACTGATCAAGTCACAGACCACCAAGCAGAGAAATTACTAAAAACTGGGTATGAAATGATTTAGTCTATAATCAAGTATTAATCTCGTATCCTAACACCCATGTTATAATAGGATTTCAAGTTACTTATTAAGCCAAACCACCTGCCAGGTCTTTCACTAGATTTCAAACATCACAAAGTAGTAATGACTCTTTAGGCAATATGGTTTTCTGCATTTTTGTAATCTATAGACTAAATAATTTAGACATTTTTAAAAAGTGTATGTGTACATTTCCAACAAGCCAAAAAAAAAAAAAAAAGTCTTCAAAAAGGAGCTTGATCTCTTAGAATTACTTCTATCTGCCCACACCTTGCTTCTAAGTCTATTTATATAATGAGATTAGCCATGTTACCACAACAGTCATGGCTCAAATCAGCTATAACCACGTAAAGGGCTAATCCAATGGAAAAAATTTACAGCCCTGGAATTAGGAACCTCAGCCCTCCACTTTCCAAGCTACCAAAACTACCTCTACCTGAGGTCACGGTCTTGCCTTGAGCACTGCATAACTCTAACGAGAAAAAAAGCAAAAAGGGAGACTAAAATAAGTGATGGGGAGAAAGGGCAGGAAGGGTCCCTGGCAGAGAAGCATAAAAATCACCCAAAATGGTCCCAAGTAATGTATATGAGAAGAAGAGCTTATAAAGTAAATGACCTTTTATTATAAAATTTATAAGATAGGTTGAACTGTAGAAAAAAGGGGCCAATTTCAAAATATCACCATCACACTCAACGCACTTCCCCCAGCCGCCACCAGGCCATGTCTGTGTCTCCATAAAGACCAAAGCAGGACAGCACGTGCTCAGCGGGAGAGACCCCAGCGGGCTGCTGAGGGCAGTGCATGCTGGGGAGAGCCGGGAGAGGAGACCAGGAAGGTGTGTCTTCCCGCACTCAGCATTTTCCAACTCAACCAAACTCGAAACATCAATCAGCTGCAGTTTTTACCTCTGTAAAGTTTCAGTGTACCCTTCCATCCTTCCTCGTCCCACTGAATAAAGGACAAAAGCTGTAGAGTACAAAAACTTGACACCCAGTTTATCCTTCCTTCTACTTAATCTGATTCTTAATTGTGATTTCTAAATGCCAAAACTCAGGTAAGTAAAGAGTTCTTCTAAAGAGCCTCCTTTCAATTGCCCATGGAATTCTATGATAGATGACAAGAAACTATGAAAGTCTGGCTGTCACTCCAAAAAGAATTAAAAACAAAAATCCCAGAAAGCAAAAAGTAGTCCTTAGAGAACTTTCTTTGTCTCAACAGCAGGGGTGTTCTTATTTTTCAAATGTGTATATTAAGAAATACTAAACATCTACTGGTTGTTTAAACATACATGAGCTAAATATTAGTGTTAACACTTATGCTTATACAAATACTTACAAATCTAGAGGAGTTGTCATTCCTTACAGTCTTGGCATTTCCAAAAGCTAGTAAGAAAGAAACAGATGCATGGGTAAAATTGACAGAAAAATAATTTCAAGCAGAAATTTAAAGCAAATGGAATATTTGATAGCTATAAATCCTAGAAAATACAACTTGCAGCAATGACATTTCTGTCCAAGCTTCCCATAGAAACATAACACAAGTCTTAAGAAAGCTTCCATGTCTTATGACAAGTTCATAGAAAAGGAGAGTCATTCCTATGATTCATGGAATTTTTTCAAATATTACTATAAATGGAATCTTGTCTAATTAAATAACCTTTTACTGTTTTAAAAGTAGTCAGTTGAGTGGATAGCAAGCAAGGCTTGTATTCTCCACCATTACCATCAGTGTAAATAAGATTATTTCAGAGATGACTGACTACTTAGTATTATCAAAGGCTTCATGGAATTTGATGAGGTTTCCAGATGGAAAAGGCACAAGAAACTTTAAATTATTTAATTAATTTTAAAATAAAGCTACTGAAATGTGATTACGTATGTAACTGTGAAATACAGAAAGAGTAAGAGATTTGGAAACTAACGTCATCTCCAATAGGCTAAAAATACTACATAGTTTCTTTAGTTCATACCCATCGGACCTAAGTGAAACTTTCCAGAAAAGAAAGAAAACCAAATGGGCCCATAATGCAGAATCCAAGTTTATTCCAAACTTAGCTGCTGTGAGGAGCCCAGTCTCCCACAGGAGTCCCTTTTAAGAAAATAAGGGCACCTAAGAACCACAGGTTGATGCCACCCCAGGCACAGAATGCTCCTGTTCAATATAGGTAGTTCACGGCATCCTAAAGAAAAAGGTCTGTTTCACCAAGCTTGTGCACAAAGTAGGGGCAAATTAATCTGGGCCACGGTAGCAGAGAATTAAGCTGAATAAATATAAGGCATATAAGCAGACGGATCCCTGTTTGATTGCTTTGGAAGAAGCCCAGCAGTGTACCTCTAACCTCAACATGCAAACCAGTCACCTAAGGATCTTGTTCAATGGGTCTGGGATGGTCATGAAATTCTGCATTTCTCCCAATACTCCCCAACCCACTCACCCCTGTTACTAGGATCCCTGGGCCCGCCGCAGCTAACAGGGACTGAAGAGTACTCAGTAATGTGGCAACCAGAAAAATGAATCTTGAGATTAAGAAGCCAGGCATCAAACCTCTGGAAGCCTCCATAACTTCATTAAACAGAGGGAAGATTAGAGTAACAGGAGTTCAAATGGTTACCAAGGGCTAAAAGCTGATCCAAGTTTTGAAAGCAGTCGCGTGATCAAGGCGCGACCGTGGGTTTCTGTTGAAGTTCACTTGGATATTCAGTAGCCAAACCCGATGCGTTATATTTCACGTTTGCTGGCTTTTTGTGTGTTTTTGATTTTTTAAAAATAGTTGGTTCCGGCTCAGTTCAGTAGAAATTTACAAAGTCAACACAGGGAAAGTTCTTCGTATCAGCGATTAAGGTTGGGAGGGGTATAGTTTGGTAGGTCCCTGATGCCAAATTCTCTCCTTAATAGAAAATCAGCTGAGAGGCTCTACTGAGTGGGGAAACCTGCACACAGGAAATACTCAAAAAAGGATGCTTACTGAAGAGGCTCACATCATTATCCATGTCCACCACCAGCTAAGAGGCTTTAATAAATGCAACCCTGAAAAGGCTGAGTGTTGCCCCAGTGGTCATGAAGACCACGACATTTCTTGTGTTTTAACAGGCTAGTCTTCCCGGTGGGTGTGAACATGTAGGGGGGCCAAGTTAACTAACTTGCATAGCCCCAAAGTCCAGCTTGAGATGCTGATGCATAAAGGACAGTTTATTGTGGCTTGAAGGTCAAGGGCAAGTGAAGGAATTGCTTCAAAAAAACTTTATTCAGGGCGCCATTTGCACGCCATAAACCATCTTTTCATCAAACAAATCCTGAGTTGCACACACAGCTCTAAACACTAAAGTCTTTTATTGTGAGCCACAGAATCAAAAACAAGTGTTTCATTATAGAACACTTGAGACACATTCCTCAATTGTTTTTTTAAGTTCATTGTTCTAAATGTTCATTTACAGTAGCAGTTCCAGTTAAAAAGTAAAGCATTCCCATAAAAGATAATACATGCCCACAGCAGACATTTCTTCCATTTCCTGCACTGGGGCCTAGTTCCAAATACCATCAAATAAAGGGCCAGATTCTCAACACAGATGCAAGCTATAGCATCCACAGTGCTTCTCCTTTAGATCACAGCATTCTTAAAATAAGCATATACAGAAATACACATACAGCACCCTAACTTAAAAGCAAAAGGGAAAGTAAACAAAAAGTCAAATACTGGAACAATAAAATGAAGATACAGCACTTTCCGTAATAGCTTCTTTATTCGTTAAGGTACCGAAGGGAACGAAAGATTGGTAACAACAGAATAGGTGTTTCAGGCTTTGTTTTTCACAACTTAAAGTATTTTCACTAGTCTTATCTCACTATCTGGGGGGTGAAGAGGCGGGGAAGGAGGGGCTAGGTCTAGGCAACAAAGAAAACAGGCAGGGCTCTGTCCCTCCACACCGGAGGGCATCTTACTCACCCCAAAGCAGTTCTGCTTTAATCCATGTTAAATCTTGACCCTCCATGACTTTGAACAAAGAGTTAAACCAAACTACTCTTCTAGACCAAAGACTCTGATCAGGGCTGGTTTTGACCCTTGACATTTGGCAGTGTCCAGAGACATTTTCAGAGCTAACAACTAGGGCCAGGGGTGCCTCTGAAACCTAGTGGGTAGAGGCCAGGGATGCAGCTAAACATCTTACAATGAATACACAGGACAGCACTCCATAGCAGAGATTTATCCAGTCCAAAATGAAGTTGAGAAACCCTACTCTATCCCAACAACTATATGAGTGACAATAAAGACAGGCTTACAATATAAAGCAAAAATTAAGGACTTGCCATCAATAGGGAAAGACTGATTTACTGTTTCCAAAGCAAAGAATGGTTTATGCCTATGGTTTATGCCAACCTCCATGGCATCAGGGGGACTCACCTCTGGCTTTTTCTGATGGTAGTATGGACTCCATGTATGTGTCCCCCACCAATTTTTATGTTGAAGTCCTAACCCCAATGTGATTGTGTTTAGAGCTGGGGCCTTTGGGAAGTAATTAGGGTTCTACGAGGTCATGAGCCAACCAGGGTTCCTGCCCCCAGCCACCACACACAAAGGAGAGATCATGCGATCCCACAGCAAGATGGTGGCTACCAGCAAGCCAAGAGGCCTACCGTGCCAGCACCTTCATCTAGGACTTCTGAGCCTCTAGAAGTGTAAGAAAACAAATTTCTGTGGTTTAAGCCACCCAGCCTATGGTATTTTGTTAGAGCAGCCTGAGCTAACTAACACAGAGGGCCAACCATAGAATCTGAACTCCAGAGTCAGGTTTAGGCTTTCTGTGATCCTGAAAAAAACTGTCCTTTAGATGTTTCTCTGGCACGGCCTTTCTGACAACAGAAATAAGCAGCCACAGGTGTTACCCCAAATGATAAAATAGCACTGCACTCATGTGGCGCTTTTTCACCAAGTTTTTCCTAGCCATCAAGTCAAATGCAAATATCAGGTGATTATTTTTAGGCAAAATTGAAGTAATTCAAATAAAAATTGAAAGGGAAAAAAAATGAATGTAAGTGGGAAAGCTCCTTTTGGATGAGTAAACTGTTTCCTCCTTTAAGCACCTGAAGCCAAGAGTTCTTAGGACACAGCTCATTTGCCCTGCAGGTCCGGGCCTGAACCTTCCTCTTTCCCTGCCTCCCCCCAGCTCCCCTGCCAGCCCACCAGGTACCTGAAGAGCCCTGCAAACTGGATCACACTGACCCGATGTACACAGGAAATCCTACCTTCCAGGACTGGGTTGGACTGTAAAAGCTGTTCTTTGACTTGGTTCACTTCTGCTCCTTTTCCACAAACGGCCGCTACATACGACATGACAAGCTTGCTGGCCTCTGTGGATGAAAACAAATCCTATCAATAAATTAAGCAGAAATCTGGAAACAAATTTTAGAGGAAGGAAATAGGGTGTAGAAGATCCATTAATGTTTTCAAATGCCTTTATACCTGGGACTAAATAATGTTTTGGAAATCTTTTAAAATTTGTGTGCTTTCCACCAGTCAGAATGGCTAAAATTAACAACACAGGGAACAACAGTGTTGGCGAGGATGCAGAGAAAGGGGAACCCTCCTACACTGTTGCTGGGAATGCAAACTGGTGTAGCCATTCTGGAAAACAGTACGGAGATTCCTCAAAAAGTTAAAAATAGAACTACCTTACAATCCAGCAACTGCACTACTAGGTATTTCCCAAAGGATACAGAAATATTGAATTGAAGGGGCACCTGCACCTCGATGTTTACAGCAGCATTATCAACAATAGCCAAACTATGGAAAGAGCCCAAGTGTCCACTGACAGATGAATGGATAAAGAAGATGTGGTGAATATATCCAATGGCATATAATCAAAAAGAATCAAATCTATCCATTTTGCAATGACGTGGCTGGAGTTAGAGAGTATTATGCTGAGTGAAATAAGTCAGTCAGGGAAAGACAAATACTGTATGATTTTACTTGTATGTGGAACCTAAGAAACAAAACAAATGATCATAGAAGGAAAAAATAGAGAGGCAAACAAAGAAACAGACTCTTTTTTTAAGATTTTATTTATTTATTTGACAGAGACAGACAGTGAGGGAGGGAACACAAGCAGGGGGAGTGGGAGAGGGAGAAGTAGGCTCCCCACTGAGCAGGGAGCCCAATGCGGGGCTCGATCCCAGGATCCTGGGACCATGACCTGAGCTGAAGGCAGACGCTTAATGACTGAGCCACCCAGGCACCCCAGACTCTTTAACTATAGAGAACAAACTGATGGTCACCAGAGGGCATGGGGGTTGGGGGACGGGTTAAATGGGTGATAGGGATTAAGGAGTGTACTGGTTATGATGAGCATCGGGTATTGTATCTAAGTGCTGAATCACTAAATTCTATACCTAAAACTAATATTATACTGTGTGTTAACTGGAATTTAAATAAAAACAAAAAAATTAAAAATTAAAAAAAATATTTGTGCTTTCTTTTCAATGACGTCCTTAATTCAGATATAATAGGAATTGTGCTTCAAGATTATCACCAGTATGAAAAAAAATTTGCTGAGTAATAGAGCCAACAACATGTCAGGAGAACTATCTTAAAGCAATCATTCACACATAATTACAATATTATACACAGATAATTCAAGGCAAAAATAACCTGGTAACCTGGGTAGCTTTACAAAAGTATTTTTAAAGTTTAAAAGAACTGTCCTCCTCAAAAATAGTTTCTAAATCAAACTAGTTTGCTCACAACTAGACTAAATTAGTTACTCTTGCTCACAACTAGACTAAATTAGTTACTCTTCAACTCAATTAAAAAACTAAGCCGCTAATGTAAGGATTTGGTAACAAGAAAGCTAGCTTTTATAGGGCACAGTTGTTTTCAAAGGTTTCACCAGGAACTCTGAAAGGTAAGCTGCTAAAAGAAGCTGGCCACCTGAAGCATACAAAGAATTCTTAGCTCAAAGGTGGGCAAGATTTGTTTTTGGTGGTTTTATCCTTTGGTGTCTATCAGCCTGTGTCCTCTCTCAGCATCTGCTTCTTAGGACCTGATCTTTTGAATAGTGCCTTCCAAGGAATATTAATAGATATTCAGGGAAAATGATGTCCAAAGTTAAATGAATTAGATGAAGTGAAATAGGTTTCTTTTTAAAGGGTTTCCTGGAGGATCACATGCATGGTGGAATTCTGGAAAAGGCTCGAGAATGCTACACTTCCCAGACTGGTTTGCCATGGAATCTGTTTCTCACTGAGCTGTCCTCATTCTGATTTTCCATAACCAGGGAAGGGCTCAACTATTAACTGTCAGCAGAATTCAACACACACCTTCATTTGGGCGGTCGCGGTAAGGAGACTCGAAGAAGTCTTGCTTTCTCTGAAGTCTGTGCACGGCTGCCACCGTCTGAGAGCAGGAAGGCATCCTCAGATCTGAGTGATGATACCTCTGCCCACAGGTATAAGGGGGCTGATCTCAACACCGCCATTTCTCATACAGAGACCGACAGGTGGCTTCCAGTCCCACTGCCCACCACGAAGAAGTAATAAATGAACAACCGGAATTCACCTTGGGCACACTGCTGGCACTTGCTTTAGGACTTTAGAACAACCCCAAAGCATTGACTAACAAGCCACTGAGCACCAAGAATCTATATCAGGTCACACAAAGTTCTCTAGGCCTGAGGTAGGAGCAAATAGGGTATAGGGAAAGCAAACAATCTCATGGAACCCTGAGAAATGAGGTGGGAGATTGGGTATTTCTGCCATGCTTGCAGTTAAGTCTTCCTCCAACGCGCTTTCTGGGTAATGAAAATGGGTCCACACAGGTTCTCTGGTGGTCTGTGATGGCTGATTTCTATTGTCTCCTTTTAGGGGCTGCAACTGAGAAATGCCAATCTCTTCATCTCTGTGATTCTCTTCCTCCAAAGGGCACTGTTCCTTCACACACCTTCCACTGTGTAAAGTTTCTGAACTACATTTCCCACTGTTCTCAGGGTTTCAGCATCTAAAAGCTGGTGAATTATATATGGACAAAGAGTTTATATGCTATCACATGTCATTTGACTTCCTGGTGCCACAATTCCCTCTACCCATCGGTCCGAGCTGGAACTCTTCTTCTGGTCACTTCAGGATACTTTCTTTCTAGGCTCTATGGCTTTCAAGTTCAGGTGAGGCTGCCCTCCCAGGAAATTCCTGACATCCTGTGCTGTCTGGTCTCCAATGCTGGGCCACCTCTCCTCAGTTACCCACACATCCCAACTCAGCAGTCTGGCCTCTGAAGCAACTCACCTCCAGGCCTGCTTTCTCATCATTCCACTTTCTCATTGGTACCTTCGCTCCCCATCCTCGCCTCCACCCTCACATATGTTATTATATCCCTAACAAGAATTTCTGGCCTTTCTACCCATTACACTATGACAAGACTAAAAGCATTTAGAGGCACAATAACGGTCTCAGATAGTGGCAAATACACACACACACACACACACACACACACACACACACACACACACATATATATATATAAACACATATACCTTAGATGAAAAGGTAAGTTTCCTTTTAGGTAAACTAACAACAAATATTAAAAGTCCAGGTCAGGCTGTTTTGCTTATTCCAGTGATTATGGACCTCACTGTAGACAAACCTCAAGTTTAGCTACATGACCACACAGAGTTCTCTGGAAATCCAGTTCTGGACCAGGATGGACTCTTAGGGACAAAATGCTGGGGTGGGGGTGGGGGGCAGGAATCAACCAAGAATCAAAATTCTCTGGTGGCTGTTGATTTGGTCTCAGAGACTTTTTAATGGCCAGTATGAAAAGAATCAAGTTTTCTCAGGGTCAAATCTGTTTAAAAAATGGTACAAGGAGCAGATCTTTTGGAATTTGGATTGAACTTACATCTGGTTGTTAAACTGCGTATAAACCCACAATATCTATTGAGATAGAAAGAGGACTTAATTGAAATTAGGAATGACTTTTATTAACCTTAAAATCTATTTAAGTAATTCAAATATAATTTTTAAATATAGTTCAAGGATACTTATTCCTAAATTGTTAAAAAGTTTGTATATTCAATTCTTCACTATCTTCAGGAAATCTAATCCTGGATTCATTTTGATAATTCATTTTTGGAAGCCGGGATTAAGAGTAGTTTTCTTTAAACAGTCTCATTATCTAAAAGAGACAACTCTTATAATATTTTTTCTTGACATAATACTTGATCTTTAACTTAAGCAGCTCATGAAATACTCACTACTTCAGAGAAATAAGTAGAACAGTAAGGATATGTTGCAAGGTCCAACATAGTTTAGAAGACTGTTCTTGTAATATTTCACCATGCTGGAAACAGGAAATAATAGTTATCTCATGAAGCTTTCTGCTTCATTTCCTTTTGGCCCTTCTGTACTAAAGTTCAAATAAATTTGTATCTTTATTCAAGTACTTAGATATTTATCCAAATCAAAACTTCATGTAATAACCTCTATGAATGAAATATATTTCTAAGAATCAAGAATTATAAAAAAAAAAAAAGAATCAAGAATTATCATCTTCCATATCTCAAAGTCCAGTTTTTGGATTATGTAGATTGTTACAGAAACCAACTAAACATGACCTTGGCAATCACGGTATACAATTATAAGCATTTTCCAAAACAACACTCTTGAACAGACCGTGGATACTTTAATCCAGTAATCATACTCTTCAATGACAATGTCTTTCATGTACATTGTAAAAACATCAAATGATTCTACTTGAGACAAAAAGGTGTACTCTTCATGTATACACAAAACTCTGAAAAGCACAGCTATTTTAGACCTAAAAACACTGGCATTTAAAACTGGCAAAACATAACAGCATTTGCTTAGAATCAATTCTTAGTTCATCATTTTCTCTCACTTGTAGATACTTCACATATGTAAATTTATGTACATATATATGTTTGAATGTAACTTGAATCCTAAAATTCATCAACAGTCAGACAAACAAAATATTAAGTCTTCGAAGTAAAGTCTCTTCTCACCAGAAAATGGTAGGACATCTAGGGTTGAACAGATATTCTGCACTAATGGGCAAATGGCCTGTCACAAAATACTTCTAAATCAGAGTATCTGGATCAGAATTCATTTCAACAAAGAAAGGAAAGGGGTTACAGAAGATAGAGATTCTGGGCATTTTAAATTCCTGATAAGGAAAAAATGAGAATTTAACTCTGTATTCTCTGGTACCTTGTAAAAGACTATGAACAATATATATCATCTGTTATTATGCAATTATTATATAATCATATAATTACGTAATAATTTTTTTTATGAAAGAAAGCACAGCAAAGTAGTAGTAGGTGAATGAGAAAGGAGAAACAAACATTTCAGTGAAAGACATTTGCGCTCATGAGGACAGCAGGATGGGAATCTTGCTGCTAAAATTGCAAAACCTGTGCATGTTAACTGAGCAGGCTCCCATGGATTCACAGTCACGGTATCAGGAACAAAAAAAACCAAGAACGTATGGATACAAGCAAGGCTTATTCGAGTTTTCTTCACAGAACTTCTCATAAATTTATCCAGGAGTTAATAGGTATCCATGTATGCATTCATAGTACATGCAACACCATGCATGTCACGTATAGATCACATAACACACATATATGTCATAAAGCAAACAGAGCCACACATTTCCACACACACATATACTGATATATTTATCTGCTTCTATACTTCTCTATCTCCTTGGTTAAAATATCCAAGTTTTTCCGGGCACCTGGGTGGCTCAGTTGGTTAAGCGTCTGCCTTCGGCTCAGGTCATGATCCCAGGGTCCTGGGATCGAGTCCTGCATCGGGCTCCCTGCTCAGCGGGGAGTCTGCTTCTTCCCTCTCCCTCTGTCCCTCCCTGTGCTTGTGCTCCTCCCCCCCAAATAAATAAATAAAATCTAAAAAAAGAAAAAAAAAACAAGTTTTTCTAGGGACTGAGCTTACATAGGTCTCACGGTCCAGTGACCTGAAGAGTAAGACTACCTCAATCAATGAGGCCACCTCTGTGTACAATGAAAGACAGATGCTGCAACACAGAGGAACACCCTTTTTAGCAGCCACGAGTCTGCAAGGCTGTACAGTAAGCCAGCTGCAGCATGTCCAAACTAACCAGACAGGTGGCCTCAAACCGTTCCAGCCGTGGTACAAAGAGCCTGGGTCTTGTGATGAGCAATACAGCTTTTCCTCTAAGAGGAGTCATGACGGGCAGTGTTTTTACTGAAGTACAACGCTATATACAAGTTGTTCTGCTTCAGAAAGTTTGGCCACGAGATCTCTGATAATGAATATAAAACATGTGGATCAAGAGAGGCCTTTCTCACATGGGGAAGAAACAAAACAAAAGCTCACTATATTTTGGGCTTCAGTCTGCTTAGCTGTTCTGCCTCCCTGGGACACCTCTGTAAGGAGATGTAAAGTCGTACAAGGTCATTTGGGGTTCAGAACCAAAGGTCTTAATGAGCAAGGCAGGCTTCATAACTCTCCTAGCAGATGGTTGGAGAGTTCCTAGAAACTGATGTAACTGTAAAATTAGAAACCAAATGATTTATGCTGTTTTCCTATGTCAGGATCATCTTCTTAGGCCCACAGATTTATTGTGATGTCTTTGAAACAATATAGTTATGATGGTTCCTTCACGTTCTATGCCCCCTGCCCCCATCAGCGCTTGCATGATTCTCCACAAACTATCGGTATTCACAGTAGTGAATTCTGAGTTCACTGCCTAGAAATACTTGGGCACTTTTATGAGGCATGATGAATTTTTTATTTAGCACAGCAGTAATGAATTAAATAGGACCCCAAAGGACTCAAAGAGTTCACGCCTCTCCCTGAGTGCCCACATTATATAACCGTGCAGCATAAGAATATCTCCACTGCTTAAGGCCAATAACATCATCATCCGCCAAGGGGGTTTACAACCTCATTAAATTAATTACTTCTTGTAAAATAAGCCCTCTAATACTGCAGGGTAGACCTGTATAAGTTATCAAGTAAAGATTCTTACCGAAAAGACATACTGTGCATAAACTCTACAGTACATTCTAGGCCCTCCATAAATGTTAGTTCTCTTCTTCTTTCATTTAATTACCAACAAAATCTTTAATAACGATGTGTACTCAAAAACAATTTCAGGGGCGCCTGGGTGGCTCAGTCGTTAAGCATCTGCCTTCGGCTCAGGTCATGATCCCAGGGTACTGGGATCGAGCCCCGCATTGGGCTCCCTGCTCAGCGGGAAGCCTGCTTCTCCCTCTCCCACTGTCCCTGCTTGTGTTCCCTCTCTCGCTGTGTCTCTCTCTGTCAAATAAATAAAATCTTTAAAAAAAAAAACAATTTCAGTGGTCAAGATAATGGGGCATTTCAAAAGTGCCCTGGCATCCCTCTTCCCCACAGAACTGACAAAACCCCATCTCCAAACTCCTCACACTACCATGCTACAATCTGTGTATTATTTTCCATCATTTCATTTTCCCGTAAGTAATCTCCATGAACCAGAGACATTAATCAACACATAAATTCTATGCTTTACTCAGATGGATAGTGTAATAACAACTAAAACCATAATAAATTTTGAGGCAATCTTTGTACCACTCCTTGCAAAGTGAAAGAAAAGTAGAAAAAGATGAATAAGTAAGTGAAGCACTAAATGTCCCTAAGGACAGAGATGTAGGAGATGCTGTTGGGATCTGTAAATGGAAAGGAAGAGCTTATTAGCAGCTACCAAAGAGTGTAGTTGAGTGGATATTTTAAAACAGCAGCTCTCACTCAGGACTAGGGTCCACCTCCCAGCACTAGGAGGTTTAATGACAATGGACAGCTGAAGATCACAAGATCCAGGAATCACAGTAGCTCAAAAATAAGACAAATGCATCAAATGACCTCTAGGCAGTGCTATCCAAAGTATGATCCAAAAACCATCACTATTCAAAGTTGGTAGGTCCATGGACTATTCCCAGTCTACACATGAGAATAGGCTTTTATAAGTTTTTATAGCAATTTGGTCTTTTATTTTGTCTCTTTAAATGAAAAACAATTAGAGACTGGTTCTTCTATGTCTTCTTTTATTTCATTTTTCTGATATCAGTCAGGAACAGATTTGGGGAGGAGAGAGACCGGTGTTTCACGGTGGAAGGTTTGAGAAGCACTGCTTGAGAATGGCTATGGTACCGTCCTCCAGCTTCCCACCTGAAGCAGCGCCTCACCTTGTGTGCTGTAAATAGAACAGCCCTACCAGAGGGAAAAAAGCAAAGACCAAGAAGCAGCTGTCCGTTCTTATGACAGAGGGCAAAGGGATCCTAGGAAGGACAAAATCCGGGGAGGACGATAGGGAGAAAAGGATTCCAAGTGGTGAGTGGGATACTGAAACCCAAAGGACAAGTTATTACATAACAAAATATCAAGAGAAGAGAAAAACTACAGAACAGAAGAATGAACTCCATCCCACTAGATTCCTACCAGAGGAATGAGGTGCTTTTGTTTTTCTTGGAAAAGACTGAACACCAACCCAGTATCATCAACCTCCACTTAGCTTTTCAATAAGAAAGACACGTGAACCCACCGGGAGATGGAATCTCACTGCAGGAGCGGGCAGTGTGGTTTAGAACTCTCTGAGAAGGAGGTGGTCACGCGCTGACATGGCTCATTAGTGGATGTGTTGTCTTCTTGGAATGTATGTTCCAGAGGAGATGAAGACGTGGCCAACACCAGTCAAGCCAGTGACCACAACCACTTCTGATGACTCACTTAGGAACAAAGTGATACAATCAGACTCTCAAAAAATGTATCTTTAGTCGTGATGAAGAATTAGTAAAAACCTAAAAAAATTAATAGCCATAGGAATAATTTCATCTCTTCCTCCCTCATGCTTAAATGAAAAGAAAGGTATGAAGTGACTGGGCTTGTAGATGCAGTCAAAAGGATCGGGGTAAGGAGTGGGGGGCATGAGATACACCAGCACAAATGCCTCCTGTCAAGGGGCGTAGTTTTTGACTTGCCTTGCAACATTTCCATTGGTCAACTTGGAAAGTAACAAGAAGCTGTACTACTTCTAAGAATTTAATTGTTTCATAAGAAAGAACTGGTTAGTGACAGAAGAGAGGCAAAAACTTTCTCGCACGACACCAGTGTCCTTTTAAAGTATCTACTGTAAAGAGAGAGTTCTGAATGGCTAAAGATGTCACAAATTTCTGAGCAAATAGAGGTTTAGAGCCCATACCCAGAGATTCAGATGAATGATCTGAAAAGGAATAGGAAACTATATATAGTTTTATATGTCTATATATAATAGAGAGCAAAACTTTTAATGAAAAGTAGCACAAGCTGCAATTATTGAAAAGGAGAAAAGCAAGAGAGAGGTGCAGAAGTAGGTAGGGACTAGATCACACAGAATCTTATGTAGCAAGCACAATGGACTTGACATTTATTTTAGTGCAACAGAAACCATTAAAATGTTTATACAAAAGTACCTTGAGACAAATGAAAATAGAAAAACAATGTATCAAAACTTAGGAGATGCAACTTTTAGGAGGAAAGTTTATAGTCACAAATGTATACATCAAGAATAAAGAAAGATCTCAAACAAACCTAATATTACACCTCAAGGAACCAAAAAAAGAGTAACAAACTAAGCTCAAAGTTAGCAGAAAGAAGGAAATAATACCAATTAGAGCAGAAGTAAATGAAACATAGAACTGGAAAATGACAGAAAAGATTAATAAAACTAAGAGATGGTTCTTTGAAAAGATAAACCAAACTGACAAACCTTTAAACTAACCAAGAAAAAGAGAGGTCTCAAATAAATAAAATTATAAATGAAAGAGGAGACATTCAACAAATACCATATAAATACAAAGAACCTTAAGAGGCTACTATGAACAATTACATGCCAACAAATTGGACAACCTAGAAGAAATGGATAAATTCCTAGAAACATACAAACTACCAAGACTGAATTGTGGTAAACAGAACAGTAACAAGTAAGATTGAATCAATAATAAAAAACCTCCCCAAAAAGAAAAACCCAAAATTAGATGGTTTCACTGTTGAATTCTACCAAACATTTAGGGGAGAATTAACACCAATCCCTCTCACTCTTCCAAAACACTGAAGAAGAGGTAATACTTCCAAACTCATTTTACAAAGCCAAACTTACCCTGATACCAAAGCCAGATAAAGATACTACAAGAAAACTACAGATCAATATCCCTGATGAAAAAAGATGCTAAAATTCTCAAAAACTACTACCAAACTGAATTCAAAGACTTTTAGGATCATACACTGGGGTGCCTGGGTGGCTTAGTCAGTTGAGCGTCCCACTCTTGATTTTGGCTAAGGTCATGATCTCAGGGTCCTGGGATCAAGCCCTGCATCAGGCTCCATGCTCAGTGGGAAGTCTTGCTTCTGGATTCTCTCCCTCTCCTTCTGCCCCTCCCCCCACTCACACAATCAAGCGCTCTCTCTCAAAATAAATAAATCTTAAAAAAAAAAAAAAAAGGATCATACTCCATGATCAAGTGATATTATCCCTAAGATGCAAGGATGGTTTAACATGTGCAAATCAATAAAAGTGATACATCACATTAACAGAATGAAAGATAAAAATATGACCATCTCAATAGATGCAAAAAGGCATTTGATGAAATTTAAAATCCTTTCATGATAAAAACTCGCAACTGATTGGGTATAGAAGGAACGTACCTCAACATAGAAAAGGACATAAATGACAAGCCCACAGCTGACATCATACTCAATGGCGAAAGGTTGAGAGCTTTTCCTCTAAGATGAGGAACAGGACAAAGTTGCCCACTCTCACCACTCCTATTCGACATGGTAGTGGAAGTCCTAGCTAGAGCAATTATGCAAGGAAAAGAAATAAAAGACACCAGAATCAGAAAGAAGTAAAATTGTCTCTGTAGAGGACATGATCTTACATATAGAAAACTCTGAAGATGCCACCAAAAGAACTGTTAGAACTAATAAACTAATTCAATGAAGTTGCAGGATACAAGATAAACATACAAAATCAGTTGTGTTTCTTTATACTAACAACAAAGTATCTGAAAAAGAAATAAAACAATCCTATTCACAATAACATCAAAAACAATGAAATACTTAGGAAAAACTTAAGCAAGGAGGTGAAAGATCTCATAAGACACTCATGAAAGAAAATTAAAGACACAAATAAATGGAAAAATACCCTATGTTCATAGATTGAAAGAATTTATGGTATTAAAATGTCCATACTACCCAAAGTAATCTATAGATTCAATGTAATCCCTATCAAAATTCCAATGGCATTTTTCACAGAAAAAGAAAAAAACAATCCTAAGATTTATACAGAACTACAAAGAGACTGCAAACAGCCAAAGCAATCTTCAGAAAGAAGAATAAACCTGGAAGCATTATAATTCCTGATTTCAAACCACTACAAAGCTATAGTAAATAGTATGGTACTTGCATAAAAATAGATACATAGACCAAAAAAAACAGAACAGAGGAGCCCAGAAATAAAACCGTGCATATGCAGTCAACTAATATTTCACAAGGGAGCCAAGAATACTCAATAGGGAAAAGACAGTCTTTTCAATAAATGGTGTTGGCAAAATAGGATATTCACATGCAAAATAAATCTGAACCCTATCTTATACCACTCACAAAAAGTAACTCAAAATGGAGTAAAGACCTAACTCTAAAACCTGAAGCCATAAAAAATCCTAAAAGAAAACATAAGGCAAAAGTTCTTTGATATTGGTCTTAGCAATGATTTCTTGGCTATGACATGCAAAGTATAAACAGCAAAAGCAAAAGTAACAAGTGGGACGGCATCAAACTAAAAAGCTCTGTAGAGCCGAAGAAACAATCAATAAATGGAAAGGCAACCTACAAAATGCAGGAAATACTTAAGTCATGTATCTGATAAACAGTTAATACGTAACTCATACAACTCAATAGCAATAAATAATAATAATAATCTGATGTAAAAATAAGCAAAGGACTTGAATAGGTATTTTTCCAAATAAGACACTGAAATGGCTAACAGGTACCTGAGGATGTGCTCCATATCATCAGGGAAATGCAATTCAAAATAACAACCTGGTACTTGTCAGAATGGCTATTATCAAGAAAAGCAAGAGATAACAAGCGCTGGAGAAAATGTGGTGAAAAGGAAAGCCCTGTGCACTGTTGGTGGGAATGTAAATTGGTACGACCACCATGGAGGACAGTACAGAGGTTCCTCAAAAACTCACAAACTTCCAGTGATGGGATTAGTGTGCTTATCTCACTCTCACTCATTCTCTCTCTGTCTCTCTCTCTCTCTCTCTCTCTCTCTCTCTGTCTCTATCTCTATCTCTCCCATGTGCAACACAGATAGAAGGTTTTCACCAGGAACCAAATCAGCAAGCACTTTGATCTTGGACTTCCCAGCCTCCAGGACTATGAGAAATAAATATGTGTTGCTTAAGCCACCCAGTCTACGGTATTTTGTTAAATCAGGCTGAACTGACTAAGATAAGTGGGGACTCTAGAGCTTTATATATACCTGTGTTCAAAATCCCAGCTCTGTCACTTTCTCACTGGGAAGTTTGGACAAGTTGGTTAACCTTTCTGTGGCTCAATTTCCCCATGATAAAAATGGGGGTAAGAAGAATACTTACGCATGTAATATGCTAAAAGCACAATGCCCAGCACAATGTGTACTTATGTAGGGTAGCTACTGTTATGACCCAATGGCGCAACAGTGGTTCTACGGGAGGGAACAGAATCAGAATTTGTCAGTTTCACAAGCGGCTTTAACAATGGTCTAAAATTTATAAAAATAAATAAAAGATTCTACATTTAAGCTTACAATAACTTTGATGGACAATACCAGATTGAGCATATCTGACCTAACAGAAGTGGATTCAAAAAACCTACAATATCTTGCTTGATGAAAAGACTGGTATGATTCCATACATGTGTTATATTAACAGAAGCCTGGTAGCCATATTAAAAGGGGGAATAGTTCCACTATAACCAAGACCAAACTTGAAGTATTTATTTTGTCTCTCTCTCTTCTTGGGATGTAATTTTGTGAAGCGTATAGACAAAATGGGATTATTCCAGAATAATAGGACCATGATAGTGAGGGATTGGAGAATGAGACCTAATCCTCCTATTATATGCTCTTAAAAGCACCCTGTACTTTTGCTTCACTGCACTTAATATTCTGTATATAAACTATATGTATACATGCATACATACAATATATGTATATGTGTATATTTAGTACATATACTATGTACATGTATATAAAACACAGAGCTATTGTCTATCTCCTCCACTAGTTTACAAATTCTGTAAGGACCAGGATGGCGTCTGGCTCACCAGTGTATCACTAGTACTTAGTACAGTACCTTTCACCTTATTAGTATTCCTACTGGTACTCAAAAATTATTTCCCAGGGGCTCATGGGTGGCTCAGCCGGTAGAGTGGCTGAATTGGTTTTGGCTCAGGTCATGGTCTCGCAGTCCTGGGACTGGGCCCCGTGTCGGGAAGTCTGCTTGAGGATTCTCTCCTTCTGCCCCTCCCTACCCCTCTAAAATGAATAAATAAATCTTAGAAAAAAATTATTTCCTGGATGAATGAATAAATGAATGTGCATTACATGGGAAATTTGTGAAGACAAGGCATGTTTAGCCCTAGGAAGACACGATGGATGACTTCAAATAACTGAGTGACTGCCCCATAGAAAAGAAAGTACACTAACTGGATAAGGTTCCAGACTGCAGAGGTAAGACCACTAGGTAGAGGCAGAATCCAACTCTAGGTAAGAAAGAACTTGTGTTAGCTGAACCTGTATGGCAAATGTAGCAGTCGGCTTTCCAAAGCAGTGAGCCCTCCATCACTACAGAAGAAGGCAGTCTGGCTGTTCTACGGGAAGGACCCCACAGTAGGCGGTATACAACTACAATCCCTTCCAATATGAGACTATGCTTTCTGTTACTTTCCATTCTTTTTTTTTTTTTTTTTTTTTTTTGAAGATTTTATTTATTTATTTGAGAGAGAGCAAGTGAGCACAAACGGGGTGGGGCAGTGGGAGAGGGAGAAGCAGAGTCCCCACTGAGCAGGGAGCCCAACACTGGGCTCAATCCCAGGACTCCAGGATCATGACTGAGCCAAAAGCCAAAGGCAGACACTTAACCGACTGAGCCACTCAGGCGCCCCTGTTACTTTCCATTCTTACATGTCAGTCAATAAGACTTCAAAGGCACAAATTTTAGTTGGGGCTTATGAACAAAATATCCATTTCGGTCAGATGACTGAAATAACCATGGGCAACTTTCTTCTCTTAATAATCAGAGACTCAAAGTATGCTAATCTGATCACTTAATAGCCAAGCAAAGTAGAAATGTTTAAATCCCTTTTTAGCAAACTAGCAGAATCATCAGAGTCTTGTGTATAAAACAAGAACATTTTACAGATAAAATGGCTGTGAAAATACCATCCCCCTCATCATCCTCCTCCTTCAGGGACTTACCAGTTCCATCAAAGAAACTCACTGACAACAGTGGTTTTAACCTGCCCAAGTCTGGACTCACAGAGCACAGCTCTTCTAAATTTTTTCCAGGTTAGCTGGGCATCATGTGTAAAATCATTTTTTCACTCAAAAGCATCATCAATCACACGAATTGTTTTTACTAAAAGCACAAGAAAAAAAGCATAATCTCTCCATTCAAGGGTTTGTGTTACGGGGAGGTTGCTAGCCTATCTAAAAATATATAGAAAATTTCAATTCCTTAGGCTTCAAAGTCTTTAGAGTAAAATTAAGCATTTTTCTGGTATATTCCCTCCTCACTCTTTAGCAGAGGTAAGATGTGCCTGTGGCCTCTCAAAGCCCAAACAATCTGTCATTCATCAAAGAAGTGGTAAGACCTCAAAGGTCTGGGGCCTTGGAGGAAAGGTAAAAGACCTTGAAGTAGATCCGGAATCCAGAAATAGACTCCCATACTGGTTGAAATCCCTTTGACAGTTACCCGTTTCTTCAAGTGAGAGATGTTAAGTCCTTCCCAGAGAACAGTCCATGATCCTAATCAGCAGCCTCCTGCAAAGGAGCCATCACAGTGGCCCTGTGCAGCTTCACGCTAATGAGCCCCACCCTCTGCTCGAACATCATCTGTGCCGCATTTACCTTCTAGAGAGGAGAAAGGAAGGTTGTCCAGGGCTGGCCTTACCTGTTTTTCCTGCTCCGCTCTCCCCAGTAATGAGAATACATTGGTCCTTATCTTGATCTCTCAGGGATCTGTATGCTTCATCTGACAGGGCGAAGCTGCAGGGGATAATGGGAGAAAAGTCCTGAAAATTCAGCTCATTATCATGTGCTTATCAGATGCAACCACAGGCTCTTTAAAGGACACTGATATGCTTTAGATAGGAAGCTGAGACATCAGATTTTATTTCCTTCAAATTCTTAAAGGGAAAAATAAACCCATCCATCATTGTGGCCCATGTTACCTTTTCCTTCGAATTCTCTAGTAAACAAAATGTTACCAATTTACTGTACTCCTTAGATTGCTTTATTTAACCCACATGTGATACTTAAGGTTCATTGTATTAAAATCTGGACAATTCAGAGAACCAAGGAGAAAATGTCACATCACATGCCCAAAACTGGACAATGTAGAGGTTTTCAGAACAATACACTCGTTTCAAAACAACGAGAAAAAATTTTTTTCGAACATTAGAAAAACGTTATCAAATACCAAATAGCTGGTATTAGCATCATTAAGCTAAAGACAGAACTACTGCCTTCCCAGACACATAAGTGAAGCTAACCACCCACCAGAGGCCAGAGGTATCACGCATCTGCCAGGGGTCTTGTCCAGTCCCAGGCCCTCAAGCTCCTCATTGGGCCCTGTGATGACAAAGGGCCCCCTATCGAGGACCAAGTCAGTCCTCAGGTTGATCTTCCCTGCCTCGAAATCTACAAACAAGGTAAAATGTGCCCCCTCTAGCTAACTGAAAAATAATTTTGACAATATGGTACTGTGTTTAAAATAGGTAAAGTCCCTCTTCTAATTCATTTATCAACGAGTACTTATCGAGAATCTACCTTGTGTAAAGAACATGCTGGAAATGTAAAGATAAGTTAGACTCAACCCTGTCTCAGGAATTCTCAGTCAAAAGCAGGGGGGAGAGAGAGAAACAGAAAACAGCAACCCAGCAAGTTAAAAGCAATGAGAAAGATATGTGCAAACGTTGCAGAACAAGACAGAGGCCTCAGGGGATGGGGAATGGAGCTGCACAATCTTCAGGGGTAGAAAAACCAGTCCTCAAGAATATAGTAGCAAGACTAAGGGCTTTTAGGGAACAAAGCAAAAGACAAAATAACCTAGGGGGATGGGGAAGGGGGGTTATGAGCAGTTCTTGCTACTGGAAGGCAAAGCCTAAGGAAGGGACAGATGAGTGACAAGGTAGAGAGAGAGATGGGCAGACTCCAAATTAGAACAGAGATGATAGGGAGCTACACTCCAGGACTGTAAGCAGGAGAGTGGCAGGACTGGATAAGAAGTAGATAGTAATGAGAGCTAAAAATAGCAACATTTACCAGCACTGTCCCAAGCCCTTCCTCTTTAATCATTTTAAATCTCACAACAAAACTACTAAGAATAAATTATTACTAATCCCACTCCAGATGATGAAACTGTGGCATGGAAGACATGACATACCAAGGTCACACGGCCAGTGGGACACAGTGGAGCCAGATCTGAGCCCCGCTCCTGACCACCCGGATATACCGCCTCTGCATTTGGGACCAGGCCACAAGAGTGCACAGGAGACCAATCTGGAGACCAGGAGGCCAGTGAAGGGCTAGGCTCCAGGGAGGGTTTAAATTTGGCTAACCAAACCACAGACAGCCTTTCAATCAATGACTGGCTTTTCTTGAAGAAGTGTGTCATACCATTAATACTGACAATTTACTGAGCACCTTCGATGTGCCAGGATGAGGCGCTCGCATATTCACAATCAGATTTGACCCTTAAAACCGTTCTATGAAGTAAGTGTTAGCCTCCTTAAAGAAAAATGATCCAACTCAGACTGAGACGTGACTTGATGCGTCTGTGATTCCCTTCCCAGGAAAGTTGTAACTTGCACCCAGAAATACCACGTACCACATTCTTCCCCTCTTGTCACATCCTCCTAGGACTATTTGTGATCTTATCTTCCGGCTGGACTACTGCGGGGCCCTCAAAGAGCCACCACGAGCCTTATTCTTAAACCGTGATTTCAATGAATCCAATGCCTTGCCCATAAGTATACTCTAAATGCATTTGCCGAATCAATGTATGAATAAGAAAAAAGAAAGAAAAAAGAATGGAAATATCTGGCACAAGGGACTTTTTTTGAGTAGCAGGTGGCTTTAGCCTGTTTCTGTGACCAGTGCATGGTGATCTCCTTCTGCCCAGCAAGGTCTTACTCACCCCTCAAATCCCTCTCAGCCATTCCCTATCTAACCAGCACCTTGCTCACCCCCCAAGACCAATCAGCATCCTTCTCTCATGTTCTCTGATGCCCCCAGGTGAAAACAGGCATGCTCCCGTGTGCACCACGCATACCAGGGAAAGTGAAAAACACAGTGACTGTGGGAGGAGAAGACACCCTGGGTAGGATTCTCTAGGCCCCAGACCCACAGCTTACCACCCCTGACCTTGAGCAAGTCACTCACCCTGGCCAAACAGCAGTTTCTTCACGTACAAATTGGAGAATGGAGCCACATACTTTAGCTGAGAAGGCTATATAAAAGCTCTTTAAGTGTTGTAAAGTCCTAAATAAACGTGTGAAATCTTTGTGTTACAATTAGTTATGTACACATCTTCTGATCCCTTACCAGAAGGTAAGCTCCTCTAGGGCACAGCCTTTCTGTCTAATTCATCTCTGTGCCACCCTGCACAGTTTTAAGACACCGCCAATACCAAAATACGAAAGAATGAACGAGTGAATTCTCGCCAAGTATTGACAAAGTCACTACTGGAGTGAGCCCCACAGAATGGTAATCAGGAAATTCATTTCTTCTCATGACCTTCCTGCAAGAAAGAAAAGCAGTGCTTCCATTTCTTATCAGTCTCCCTCCCCTTCCTGTTCCTCGCACCTCCAGACAACAGTGCAGAGATGACACTGTCATTATCCTCACTGGCAAGAAATGCAGGAAAACACATCACGACAACTACAAGTGAACTTTTCCAAATCCATATGCACTGACTTCATGGGTTAACATACACCTCTCCTATGCTCCTAAGACTGCAAGTTAGTTTTATATACTACACCATTCACAGATCCCAAATGATGCAAAATTACTGCTAACATGAATAACGATATAGGATTGTGTGTGTGCATGTGTATGTGTATGCCGCGCACGCGCGCACTCACACACACACACACACACACACACACACACACACACACACACGAGGCTTTAGAAGATCACCAAGGGACCCTGCCATGCGTTTCTTTCACATCAAAACACTTAAGTTAAACACTTAGGTTTTTTTTCTTGTCTGTCCAGACAGAAATACTTAACTGCTGTCCCCCAGACTGGGCTTGATTCATCTAACAGAGTATATTTTCATATAAGATAAAGGCGAAAAGGGATAGTTATTCTTTCAAGATTCTAGACAGCCACTGAGTTCAAAGTGCCTCGAAAATACACCAACTGAGGTACATAAGCACGGGAAAAACTGGCTTAGGCTACTGACATGCCCATCCCCAGCACAGTACACCTGTGATCATACACTTATGATGTATAAACTCAGATCGTGACTTGACTTATTTAAAATGATGACCAAGGGGGGCAGGCCATCAAGGACACAAGCCCTGCTCCTGGTCTCGTTCTTTTTCTCTCTGGCAACATCAGCACGGACCCAGCACCAAGGCCAACATTTATAACTATAAACTGAAACCACACGCCAGTCCTCCAAACCACTCTGTAATTAAGGAACCTAAATAAATCTTTAGAGAAGTTTTTACTTCAAAACACTTGCGATCCATATGCTTCACATTATTTTGTGAGCATGTCAGCATTGTTAGTCACCACACGCAGAAATGAACGGTTTATTCTGATGCGAGGACGACAGCGTCAGGTCCCAGTGCGGGTTTTATGCCCCGCCACATCAAGGGCGCGGTTTCATCCACATCTTCTGTCCTCTAGTTGAGCTCTAAGAATAGAGACGGCCTGACACTTGAAAGCCAGTCTCCCCTTCGTTTCCAGGTCAGCTACACGGCTGTTCTGTTTGTGGAGAGCCAAACTTTCCCCAACACCAAGGATGCTCACTGCACATTCCCAAACGGCTCTATCTACCGCTTTTCGGTTTTAGGACTTTGGTTTGGGGTTCATCTGTTATTTCCCATCAGGGCGGAATGTTGGGTTGCGTGTTCAAAATTATCTAGCCAGTATTTGCGTTCCTCCCCCATCGTCTTTCTGTTCAGAATGTTAATCTCCAGTTCTGCTTTCATGGTCATCAAAGGTGATGGCAGGGCCTCTTTGCCCAAAACTCCATGCTCTCCACCCTGCAGTCTCCTTTCTAAGTTTATTTCAGCTACAATGCAAAGCAGGAAAGATGTCACAGCAAAAACATCACCGCCACCACCTATAGCCTATGTGCTTCCCAGCAGACCTCTAGTTTGCACTCTCTCTCGATCTCCCATAATGAGTTGCTTGAGATCTTTCCCTACAGCAGGCTAATCCATTTTAGTCAGTCATCTCCCATGAGCCAAAGTTTAACAGAACAAAATCTGTCTCAGGAAACTTTCCTGAATTTAGGTAACTGTTTCTACTGATTTGTTTCATGACATTTTCTTCAAAAGCTCTCAAAATGGTATTGCCTTTCATTCAATCCTGAATTCTAGAATATTTTTGAATCACACTAGGAAAATTCTGCTTCTGACTTTAATCCTCTTAGGATAGCCAGTCTCAAAATTCTCATCTACAATTGAGATCTACAAACCTCCACTATTGCTTTTCTTTCTAGCTCTGGCTCAGCCCTAAAAACTAGGTTTTTCTAAAATTATGTAACACACACACACACACAAAAAGTGTTTTTAAAAAATTCCTAAACTCCAAGTGTTCCACCAATTTCTAAGTTCATCTGAACCTGATCAAGGGCTGAGAGAGTCCACAAGAAGGACAGAGAAGAGAAGGAAAAGGAGAAAGGGAATTATGTGTGGTGTGTTTTGCATGGAAACCATGAGGATTGTTTATTTGCCTGCTTATTTTTGAGGAGAGGCAAAATGTTGGCCTTTCTTGAGAAAGACTATTGCAGTTATCTGTACATCAATCATTGTCTCATATTCCTAAGTCAGAAAATATTCACCCACTTGAAAATATTACCTTGTTAAATTAGTATTATGCTCTACCACCAGACATTCACCGTATAATATCTGAAGGGAAAACTTCAGGGAAAGTAAGAAACTATAACTTTTTATTCTGGAAAGCTTTATTACATTCTGTCCTATGCTGGCATAAACATGGTAAATTAACACATTTTCACAATACAGTTATGCCCTCGTAGCCACATTATTGGTAAGCTGTTCTCACAATCCAAGCCTCAGAACAACAGAAGATAGACAACAAAAATAAGCCTCTCCTCAAAATAAACATCAATGGGCAAAATGTTCACTACGAAGCAAAAAGGAAAGAATATGAAAACAAACATAAAGAACAGGATTGGGGGAAGAGGGATGGTAAATGGACCTACATGGCTGCAAGATTCCTTTATTTTACAATAAAGTAGGACAATATTAACTCAATAATGGTCCTGAAAAGTATATTATAATACCTGGAACAACAACTAAAATAATAACACAAAGAGCACAAAATAACTAAAAAATTAAAATGGAATTCTTAAAAAAAAAAAAAAATTTCAAATAATCCCCCCAGAAAAGGCCGGAAAAGAAGAAAAAACACAGAGGGGACAAACGGAAAATAAATTATTAAATGGTAGACTTAAATTCAACCATACTGATAACTACATTAAATGTGAATGGACAAAAATACTCCAATTAAAAGACAGAGGATGTTAGAATGGATAGAAGAGCAAAATCCAATGATATGCTGCCCATAGGAGCCACGTTTAAAATATGAAGACATAGATAGGCTGAAAGAAAATAAGATGAAAAAAGATATACTAGGCCAAAATGATTGGTTAAGAAAATAATGACACCGTACTTTTTAAAAATACATTTAAATTCGAAGAGGTCCCTAGTTGCCATGTAAGAGGGACACTACATGGTGACACGGCATATGGCGTAGAGCAAATGAGACTTAGTTATCTTGAAAAATGAGCTACAATCATTTTTGAATAATTTTATCAATGCTTAATTTTCTAAATCCATAGACATTTGTATATCCTAAACATAAGGAGCCACACTGATTTCTTTTGGCTACAAAATTTTTTTTTAAAGATTTTATTTATTTATTTGAGAGAGAGAGACACAGTGAGAGAGGGAACATAAGCAGGAGGAGTGGGAGAGGGAGAGGCAGGCTTCCCGCAGAGCAGGGAGCCCGATGCGGGGCTCGATTCCAGGACCCTGGGATCATGACCTGAGCTGAAGGCAGACGCTTAACCGACTGAGCCACCCAGATGCCCTGATTTGGCTACATAATTGAAAAGGGCTTGTTTCTATTAGCTACAAAACAGAAATAATCTCATCAGGGATGAATCATTTTAACATGACATCTGTTCTGAAGTGACACAAGTAAAGCATCACATAAAGCTCAAAAGTCAGGCTTTAAAATAGGGTATGACAAAGAGGCACAAAAAGTTTCTTCTTCCTTTAGAATTACATTGGTTTTTGAAAAATAGACTCCCACACAGTATTTTTGTGAAATTCCATAGACTGCCTGAGTCAACCTCAATGTACACCCAGCCTCTCATTATTTCTTAATGGGTCATTCAAAAATATTTTTTAATCTTTAACAATCAAATATAACCACCAAGGTGACAAAAATCATAGTATTTGAATGTTTTGTATATATAAAATTGTTCACTTGTGTTATAATGTTTTAAGGAACAACAGAAATCCCTATGTAGTTGGACGAGAAATTCTTCTTAGAATTTACAAAGCTCTTTATTTCAAATGTTCACATGCTAATTATGGAATATAATCCAAAATTAACAGCAAAGAGCACTTAAGAAGTCATCTTTCAAGATTTTAGCAATCTTATTTATAATCCTTTTGTGATGAAGAAGCTTTGGGGGATACCCAAATTCTTCTGACCCTATATGCCTAACCATTATCAAAATCACAATGGGATATCCCATGTGCACCCCATCCAGGGCCAGCCAGCCAAGAGTCACTTCTTCTAGAGAGTGCTACCAAGGGGGACTGGGCCAAGGGGTGACATTTTCAAAGATTGCAAAAGCCAGGTACTGGAGACATGCATTAGGAAGAGACAAGAGGTTTAGAGAGACTAAATTATGCCAGGAAGGAAAAGGACTGGACTCAAGATATGAAAGCAGTGAGGAGGAAACATCTGTTTTCAGGGCCTGGAAGCCGCTCTTTGGAATTTAGCACAAATCCCTTGTACTGCTCAGGACTTCCTTCTGAAAATGGTGCCCAGAGCATGAGATGCCACAGGGGGAAAGCCCTCCAGTGGCGCAGCATCCTGCTTGGGGTTTGGCAAGCATCCAGAAGCAAAGAGGCTGATTCCGCGTCATCAGTGTCTGCTGCCGCAGGCCCTTATCTCACAAATTAACGAAGAATGAATGGCTTCTACCATTCAAGATCTAATCAATCCCCTAAATAAGTAAAATGAAGAGTGTGTGGAGGATGGAGACCATCCACAAGGCCAGGGTTCCCAGGGAGTTCACAGGCACCCATGAGAGAAGAGACATTGTACTCACGGTGTGGGTTCTGAGGATGATGATTAGGAAAATCTGTCCTCTAGAAGCTTAACATCTAACAGGAAAGACACTGAAGTCCCCCAAAATGGAGGTGGGAGAAGGTAATTAACACATCAGCAATCTCCTAAAGACATTCAGAAAAGGAAAAAATGACTTTTATTGAGAAAGGTGTGTCACGGAAAGCTGCAAAACTCCACGGCATATGCAAGGACAGAGGCTGGGGGGACATGAACGGCAAGGAGGAAATTATGTTACTTCCCCTGTCCAGAAATTAACAAAACACACCTGATTTGGAGGAAAGAACAGACAATTGGGCTCTCAATTCAAATTCAGTAAGCCCTTTAAGTATTTTTAGTATCCCTCTTAACAAAAGAATACTAACAATCACCCGACTTTTATCACCCGATTCTCATAAAAATAATTACACACTTATAATCTATAAAAATAGCCTTTCCTGCTCAAGGTAAACACAATTTAAACAAATTCCCAACACAACTGTTTCTAAGCTTTTTGGAAAAACAGATTATTTCAACTAATTTCGTAGTCCATTTTTATGACTTTATTACAGGCAACCAAATCCTGGAAGAACTTCTCCCAAGAGAAGTTATTCCAAAGACCTTCCTAATTACCCTTAGGACTTCTGTTTTATTCATTAAAGTAAACGGAATGATTTCAAATTCTCAAGATGCTGATTTTCCAGATAGATGTTCCTTACTGAGTTAAAGCCTGAAGATGTGCCACTCCCTACATCACTCTGTGTGTCTTTGTCTAGCTTGGCACAGATACTCTGATCTAAGGTATCTCACATCGACATCCCGAAGAGTTAAGCCTGTTCAGTAAAGTGAACCTTTCAGGTTTACGATATTTAAATATAAGCCCGTATCATTTAACTTGGATAGCCCCTCAGCGCCTGCTGTGCACCCAGGATACAATGAGGCTGAGCTCCAGCCTTCCTCCAGTAGAAGCAAGAGACACAGGGGATGCTTGTCCACAACAGAAGACGCTGTGCTGGGGGCCCTACTCCGCACCCCGTACTGAAGAAGTGCAGAGAAATCTGGCTGAGCTTATCACAGAAGGCATCGGATGGAGATAGCATCAGAATGGGAACCCCAAGTACACACTGCTTTGGTTTATTTATTTTTTTTTAATGCACAGAGGAGAGGGAGTGGGCAGTAGTGGAAGGTTGGTACCAACTTCTTCCAGCTCTGGTCTGTGCTTCCAGTCTGCAGAGCTGTGCAGGGGAGGCTCACACAGCACCATGTTCCGTGTCTGAAATGGAGCAGGCCCTTGATAAAGGACTAAAAGGCCAGCGGGGGCTAAGTCTGTATGGTTACCTTCTAGAATTAAGGTCACAAATCAATTCACATTTTGGGACGCGAGATCTGCCACCATTTCATAGAGTGGATGCGAAATTCAATGAAATCAACAAACTTTAACAGGATGCCTGATAATAAGTAGACAGATGCACACACACACGCAGACCACTGTGTATATGTAATGAAGCATCGGGGTTTGCACACATTACATACATTATTATGGAGAAAGGGAACTGAATAAGGGGGAGGAGGAGGAGGGGGGAGGAAGAAGAAGAGGAAGAGGAAGAAGAAGAAAAAGAAGATGACGACGACTTTGGTTATTAGCTAAACACACATCATGATACCATAAGAGAGGAAACATTTTGGAAATAATTTAAAGAGAATTCAGCATTCATTTATTCAATAAGAGCATTCTATGTGTCCGGCAGAGGAATACAAATTATATCATCCCTACCCCCACACACTCAGTGTAGAGAGATCATGTACTATCTAACTAGATAATAATCTAATCATGTGAGGACAAGTCATTTGGTCTATGTGGCTTACTTAAAAACAACAACAAAACCTTTCCCTGAGGCATGAGGGAGACTGGTACCAGGAAAAAAATTTTTTGAATTAAAATTTTGCTTGACTCTTTCATCCAGGTACCCAATACCTTTCAAATCCACCCCTTCGTCTCCTCCCCACTACCGGTTTTTTATTGCCTTAGACAAGTTCCTCATTTCTGGCCTGAGCTTCAGTAACTCTTAAAGGGTATATATATATATTCTTTATCTCCAACAAGACATTTTCACAAGCCATCTTGATACAAGACTGTCAAAATACAATGTTATTTATAAACCATGACTCTTTCTCCATCCCTAATCCTGACCTCCCTACAGCGAGATTTGACTTCTTGCTTTTATGTGTTTCTGTAACAAAGTTTATTAAAGTCTGCTTCTGTAAAGAAAAATTTGTGAAAGCTCAAAGCAAGGCTATAGATTCCCATCTTCCAAAACTAGGGTTCTATGGAATACTCTCAATTTTAAGTATCACACACTTACATTGTTCAGGCATCAGAGAGAAGTGTTAGATACGTGTTCGAGGATTTCCTAGGAGTCTGGACTGAACTGAAGTGATCCTAGTGGCCCATAGGCTCCCCACCCTCCCACACCCCCAGGGTTTTAATACGGGGTTTAAAATCTGTTCAAATGAAGTCTGCAAATTCAGGACATAGATAAAATGCAGAAACCTTTCCTCTCGATTTCCAGAAGGAAAACAAATGAGTCCATTATTACACAGCCAAATCTTTGTCTCGATTTTAAAAAAAAACAAAAAAAACCCCAGTGATTGGGGCGCCTGGGTGGCACAGTTGGTTAAGGGTCCGACTCTTGGTTTCAGCTCAGGTCATGATCTCAGGGTCCTGAGATTGAGCCTGCTTTGGGCTCTGCGCTCAGCAGGGAGTCTGCTTAAGAGTCTCTCCCTCTGCCCCTCCCCTGCTTGTGCTCTCTCTCTCTCTCTCCCCTACCCTCCCTCCCTAAAATAAATAAATAAATCTTAAAAAAAAAAAAACAACTCAGTGATTGAAGGGGGGAAATCCGAGGACCACAAATCAGACCATGAAGATAGAACCCCTCCCCCACTTACCGCACCCCCCCCCCCCCCCCCCCCCCCTGCAACCCAAAAAGTAGGCTCTGGGCTTGGAATGACTGATAGTCCTCTCTGAGAAAACCCAGCTTGGTGAACAAAGGATGACTACTCTTTACTGGGTGTGTTTTGCAGATGGTTCTACTCCCACTCCCTCCCTTACCCTTGGTTCTGGTCCCCACCCAAGGGAAAGGACTCCATGATAAGGTAAGGAAGGCTCAAGATGCCAGGAGGTCTGTTCTGCACAGTAGTTACTGTTTTTTTACATGTTGTTTGTTTCTTTTAATGTTAAAATGTTTGCCTTTTTAAAATGGCTTCAAAGTGGCCACATAAGAACGGGTAAACCAAAAATACCATAGTCCACTCAGCCCGCAGTCTGGCTTCCCTGCAACCCTCCTCCTTCTAAAATGTGAATGGGTCATTCCCTCCTTGACAAGCTTCCCTGGCTCTCCACCACCCTGGCAGAGCATAGTCATATGCAGGAAATGATGGAACAGCAACGCTTCTGCTGCAAGAAGATTCAATGTTGATCCAGAGAAAGTGTCCTGACGCTCCCAAAAGGGTCTGATACAACTCCTGCACCGTTCCATCCTACCACAGCACAGCTCCAAGGTGACCTCAAAGACAGAGCACTCAAACGTCTGCTTTCAAGTACTTTAAGCCATGTCACTCTGTTGGCAAAGTGGCCACAAGAAAACGGCTGCACTGACAGGTCACATACACAGATCACATATTTATGTGAGAGAAAGAAACATTCGGATCTGCAAACAGGCAGGTAGTATTTATCACCAGATGTCGGCATCTAATAAAGGCATGGTCCTTAGAGACCAATCTTTGAGAAACTAAGAACAAAGTCCTGAAAGCCAGCAACAATCCTCCCATATCAGCAGGGTAGTGGCGAGAGAGCCCAGATGAGAACCGACTATGCCTAAGGCACTCTGGATACAAACACTGGGTCCTTGAGACCTATGCATAGTGCCGGTGGATGTTTTTATTACAGAATATAAACTCAAGACAAGCTTCTATCTTCAACGCAAAATCTTGAACTTAAAAACTTCATGTGTCTCTCGACTGGTTCCTGCTTACCTCGAGAGGTAAAGATAAGGCAGGGCCTCACATAGAATCCAGCCTCTAGGAGCTTTGCTTCTCATGGGTGGTCTACATGTTAAAAAGCAAGCAAGGCTCTTTCCAGGAGTGGGTTTAGCTCTCTCTCCTGGTTCATCTCCCTATCGGTTCCCCCCTGCTCCACTGCCCCCACCAAATACCCTCTTCCCTTGGAAGCCCTCCCTGGGTGATTCCCCTTGCTCCAGGAGCTCCCTGCCTGTATACCTATAAAATCCCCTTTATATATCTATTATATCCCTAGCATATGGTGTTTTAATTTTTGGACTTTTTTTATTACAGTTTCTCTCCCTTGAGAGCAGGAATTATGACTCACCATCTCCGTGCCTGACATATAGTATATGCTCAGAATAAATTTCTGTAATGAATCCTAACAGTCTTTTCTCCTGCTCATGCAAGAAATTGACAAAATTAATTTATGGCGTTTTCAAAGTCTGTGTTTGCTTACCAACTATTTATTAACAAAAAAAAAAACCTAATAGAGGAGAAATCCAAAGAAATGTTACTGAAGTATGCATATGTAAGTGCACATTCGTATCTTTACAAGAAAGAGCTCCATGGATTTGAAATACTCAAAGAAGAAAGTTAAAGATGGATGGGATTCTACTTTACACTTGCTCGCTGAAATTCTTCATTTAGGTTATGTCTTAGTATTCAGCAATTCTCTCTAATGCTGGTCTGTATACATTCTATTTGAAGACACAGGCAAATGATCACCTAAAATCTTCTGCCTTAGAAAGGCAAAGTGCGATTATATTTGCACTAGTCCAGATCCTTGCTAGTTCCTAAACTAAGAGGCAGAAGCCAATTAGTCATTTCCAGGACTGGCTGCTGAGAATAGCCTGCTCCTACCCTTCCTAGAAACCCACCTTATATGACCTCTCTTCTCCAAAAGAGTTTTACAGGCACTTTTCTAGGTTCCCCTTGAGCAAATTATCCTGTTTATCCTTAATTTCCTTGCAGAGTTTGGTAGTCACTAGCTACGGAGTGCCTACAATCCGCCAGGAACTGGCCTGGCAGCAGAGGGTGTAAAAATGAAAATGAGGCTGTCTCTGCTCTCCAGACTCTCAAGTTCAAGCCTCTCCCTCCACCATGGCCTTTTAAGAGTCACACTCATCACAGACCCCTTCTGCCCCTCAAACAAAAAACCTCCGCCCTGGAAGAAGGCATAGAGTTAATGTCCTGCAATTTATGTTCCTCAGGACAGATTTTCTGCACCAAGAAAATCACTGGGACTTGCAGAGGTGGGGCACTCAACATTTTTGTCAGATGAATAAACCAATAAATCTTCAAAAACTCCTCACACATTAAATCTTCATAACTCAAATGGGTAAAAACACTGCCTACAAAGCCTGTGGCAATGGCCCTCTGCCCCTTTCCCTGGGCCTTTCTCGCCCCTGAGATCTAGCATGCTACTGAATCCAACAGATTTAGTGACAGGTCCTAGAATCATGCCCAGTTACCCTCACTGGAGCTTTCTATATGCCAACAGTAGGCTTTTGGCAGAGAAGGAAATCTACAGTATTTGGAACAAAGACGTGTTTCTCAGGAGGTTTCAGAACCATGAACATTTATCGGAGGAGGATTTCCCTGCAATCTATATAAAACAGTCATTCAGACAGGGAATGCTGATTCCTAAAAATACTTTCTGGTTCCTAACCTTAGTGCTAAGGTTTAAAAAAAGAAAACACACACATGTGCATGCACATATATAACTGCTCTCCCCTAGTGTGTCTATGTCAAAACCTTGCTGACGGAGAAAATACCTGAGTCTGCAATCGTTCCCCAGGTGGGTGATGGGCCCGAAGACTGGGACCATCCCCCTGCCCTACGCAATTGCCTAATCACCATCACAAACTAGTGCCAGTCTAGAGAATTTTCTATTTATCTTGTCCTATGGCCCACATCTCTACAGAGAGGAGGGGCCCATCGATTCAAACAAGTCTCGGTTGTTGTGTCAATTTTCATAAAATGATAACAGCCCCACCTATCACTCAGTAGGTTTAAAATTAAGGCTCTGGGGACGCCTGGGTGGCTCAGTTGGTTAAGCGTCTGCCTTGGGCTCAGGTCATGATCCCGGGGTCCTGGGATCGAGTCCCACATTGGGCTCCTTGCTCAGCGGGGGAGTCTGCTTCTCCCTCTGCCTGCCACTCCCCCTGATTGTGTGCTCGCTCTCTCTGACAAATAAATAAATTTTTAAAAATCACATAAATCCTTAAAAAAAAATTAAGGCTCTGTCTTTTCTTGACAACAGAAAGTGTATACTCTGGGACTCTTCCAGAGAATACAACCTCTAAATGTCTGCAGAACACCTTTAATTCAAAGCCCAGTTATGAGGAAACAGAAACCAAATAAAGAGAACATATAAAACTGTCACAGAAGTATCACCGGAAGGAGAAAGTGCAATCTCCCTGTTCCTTGCATTCCTGAATCAACTCAAACCACCAATAAGCTAGGCCCTTGTACTGGTGGTTCTTAACCTTGGACGTTGGAGCACGTTGGAGCACTTCAGGCGCTGATGCCTTGTTCCTCGGTGCCCCACAGCTCCACAGATTCTGGTTAAGTTCTGCAGTGGTCCTACTGAGCACCCCAGAATGACAACCACTGCCTTACGTGTCCTATGGACTTCCTCCTCCTCACCCATGCTCTGGGTGCTATGTCCTCTTTAGTGGCTTAGCTTCGCTTAGCTTCCAGGGAAGCAGCATAAGCAGCAGCTATATAAAATTCACCACCCTATCTTCTGCAGGGAAATTTTGAGAGGTGTTGTTCAAGATGACATTCTTCACATCCTCAGTCCCAGAAATCTCTTTTAAATCTAACTGGTAAGGAGAACTTTACTTCTCTTGAGCAAGTCAAGTGCTTTGATCTTATGTGCAAAAATAATTTTGTAACTGATCATATTTTCCTTTTGGTTTTCACTACCAGGAAATGAAAAAACAAGTTCAATAACCGTACAGGACATCATGGTATTAACCTTTGCTTGGGTCTCATTTACTTTGTTTCCTTTACTCTACTTTAAAAAAGCTAGTCATTTTATAATATTGGCTATAAATTAGTAAGCTGTCTCCTGTCAATTTTCAATGTGTGTGGGGGGGATATAATAACTAGCTCCTAGTCACATTCCTCACACATTTTTGAACTATAAAAAGCCAAATAATGCAATTAGTGTAACTAAAATCCATGTAAAAGGTAACAGCTCTTCTTTGGGTGTTTGTTTGGTGGGGGGAGATGATACATTGATGGATGGATAGATAAGTAGTTAGGTAGATAGACAGGTAGATACATCTGCTTCAAAATATATGAGCCCCCTTATAAGCATAACTAAGAAAGGCAATTTCTCAAAAATTTTTCAGTTATTCACTTAAAACTCTGACATTCAAAACTATTACAAGTCTTCAGTATCAAGCAGAATAAATTATAGCAACACTGAGTTGACAGAAACTTCAAAGGGCTTTTGCCCTGCCACGTGCTACGGAAACAGGAATTCTGAATGCATAACTGTTGACATGGATTTTGTATCTATTGAAATTATTTGCCCATTCCTAATTTTGTGTTTTATCCCCTAATTCCCTCACCCAACCACCTCAAACTTCCTCAATTTTTCTGCAAAAATCCAATATTCTTCTCCTTTCTTGCAAATTCCAAGAGGACTCTTGCCTTATATGCTTTTGTGGAGATACTAAAAAGGAAGCATATGCTTATGAGAATCTATTGATCCATTCACTGAGATCTCCAATGTAAATAAACCAACTCTCAGCCACCGATAACTCAAAAACAGTTAAGACTTATTTCTTGAGAGTCGTCTCTAAAAAGAGAATTGGAAAATATTTGCCTTCTTTTTAATGCAAGTAAGGCCTCTCAGCTACATCTCCAAGTTACTAGAAGAATCTCTGTCACAAGTGACAGAGTTGACAATGAAGGGCAAAACCAAGCTTCATATCTAGATTTGTTAGTAATCTTTGATTACTCGAATGTAGACCATGACCTCTTGTTAAACTCCATAGAATGAAATGGCCCCATATACGCCCCATTAACTATTCTAGACAACTGAAGCAAACCTTTCATTCACTAATGTTAAAAACAATTTCTAATGATTTGTTTTCCTAAAATATACCATGCATTTCTCAAAAAAGAGAACCATATACCCAAAGAATTTTACATTTGAAAGGAACGCTAGAATTAAATATTTCCCATTCATAAATTCTTTGTTGACATCCACAACTCAAACACCACAAATAATTGTACTGACAGTGCAAGTTAATCTGTGAATATTTAGCTATAATATTCTCAAGATACACTCAAACCTCATACTTGAATAACTTTATTATTTTCCGTTCTCCATTATGAATATGTAAAGGAGTTGTTTCCTGTACTTTAAAATTATATTAGACCATTTGAAATTCCACTCTCCTCTCTTTTCCTTTGCTTGCAGCAGTCACTAAATATCAAGCTAAGACAAAGTCTTTACAATTTGGCTTCATCTTTTGAGATGAATTCCTGGAACATGAGATATTTTTTAACATGTGATTAAGGCTTATTGGATCTAGTTAAATGATATTACAGACCATCTGCCATGGGCCAGCCGCTGTTATGGGCACCAGGAATACACTGAACATTCTACGGCATGAGGTGCAGGGGGAAGGCAGGCGATAAAGAAGATAAGTAAAGTACAGCTTGCCGGAAGGTGGTGAGAAGAGAAATAAAGCAGGCACGAGGAAGAGTGAGTGCCGGGACAGGGCAGAAAAGGGGAGCAGGCTGCGACCCTTAGAAAGGATACAATGAGAAGGTGACATTTGAGCAAAGACTTAAAGGAGGTGAGGAAGAAGGACATGTGGAGATGACAGATAGAGGCATACAGAGAAGGTCAGTAGATGACTGATAGACACGCACACGCACACGCACAGGTTGAGGGGCTAGGACATTCCAAGCAGAAAGAACAGTTAAGTACAAAGCTCCCAACATCCAAGTGTGCATCTGGCTTAACAGTTAAACAGAATCCTATTCCAATTATCCATGCCACTTTAGTGCTCTCTTTGATGACTTCAAAGAGCTGGTTGGCAATGATTTTTAACCATATCTTTGGGTACACTGACCTACAAATATTAATAGTGACAATGAGCGGGACACTTAATTTGGCACTCTTGTACCATTCAAAGACAGTAGAAAATTTAGTCTATTCCCAAAAGGAGACACTGTATTGTAGGTAAAACACGATATGTACACATAAGATAACCCCCTTTTTAATAAATGCGTAGAGATATATAAACAGGAGCTTGCTTTTTATATTTAATAAAACAATTTACAAAAACAGGGATATTTTTCCAGATTAAGAGAATACAAGAAAAGTATATAAAGGATATACTTCAATTTTTTTGCAAGGGGCACCTGGGTGGCTCAGTTGTTCAGCGTCTGCCTTCGGCTCAGGTCATGATCCCAAGGTCCTGGAATCGAGCCCCGCATTGGGCTCCCTGCTCCGCGGGAAGCCTGCTTCTCCCTCTCCCACTCCCCCTGCTTGTGTTCCCTCTCTCGCTGTGTCTCTCTCTGTCAAATACATAAAATCTTTAAAAATATATATTTTTTTTGCAAGTACTTGATCAGGACCAAAATTAACAGGAGAATGACTGGTATAAATTTGGAAGTAAAATTCAGAAGCAACATATTATCTACATTATCTAAGATGAAAATATAGAGTGACATTATATTAGGGGTGAAAAGGTGGGTTTTGGTTTTCCCACCATGAAAATTAAGATTATTGCCTTAAAATTAAAATTTGTTGGTCAGAAATAATATCAAAATTCTTCTGTAATCATTTCTAAAATTTTAATACTTCTTCACCTTCCATCTTTGACTGCATCCATATTTGGAAAAAGAAATTAACTACAGTTGTCCTTAAGCACGGTTTAAACTCCCCAGTGTGGGGGAAATTCAGTTTTATTTATTCACCACCCATCTGGGAAGAGTTGAATCCAAAAACATTAACATTGCACTGGCTTCAATTTCAAAGCTGGTTAGAACCATTTTGCCACAATTCCCAACAGATGAATACGTAAATTAATATAGACGAGGTCAGCATCGAATTTTCTAAAACTCCCAGTAAACATATTGGTTCCAAGAAAATCAATAATATGGGAGTTGCACCAAAGAGAGACATATTGCTACAAACTATCAAAGCACTTAAACACATCTTCAAATATTCACATATTAACTACTCCTGCAAACAAGAACAATGAAATGTGACACGACTAAAAACCTTTGTTCATAATAAACCAGTAAGCAACTAGCCTCTATGCCAAACAGCAATGTGAAGAAAAAAAGGAACAACAGGAACATGAAAAATGAGTGAACAGTTGTACTTTGTTTTAAAAAAAAGATTTTATTTATTTATTTGAGAGAGAGAGAGAGCACGCACGAGTGGGGAGGAGGGGTAAAGGGAGAGGGAGAAGCAGATGCAGGGCTCCATTCCAGGACCCAAAGATCATGACCTGAGCTGAAAGGCAGATGCTTAAGGGACTGAGCCACCCAGGCACCCCGGACAGTTTTACTTTTATAATTTAAAATGCGTTCACCCCACAATGAGTGTAGAGATAACTTAAAAAGTAAATAAAAATTAAAGATTAAAAAAAAGAGAAAAAATCTTTAATAAAATTAAAATGCATTCAAATAAGATTAAAGTGGAAATGTGAAAACGCACCGTGATTACAGTCATGACAAGGAAAAAATATTTGAAAGTACTTTAAGAGGACCTGTTTTCTTTCGAAATTATATTACTGACCTCGTGTTTAAATTCATGCAGAGGCGTACTTTACACAGTACCGAGGATCCCAGCAAACAGGAAGCCCTGCAACATATTTACTAAATCCCAGCACTTATTCACCTCCCCAGGCACACAGGGGAAGCATGTATTTCCCAGCTGCCTCTGCAGTTAGGTTGAGCTCATGTGACCACACACCGACCAGAGAATAAGGCCTGACCATGCTCTCTCTTCACCTACCACAGCAAACCCTAAAAGCCACGTGTTGTAGCTATTACAATTACGAGATAGAAGCAGGCTGGGCATGTGTCACCACTTGGGGGAGAGCCTCTGAGGAAATCCATCTGATCCTCATCAGACTGTACCATTGGTGAGAAACAAAACTTCATGTGTCATATCTTGAGATGTAAAGGTTTGTTACCCAAGCATAACCTACCTTTGTCAGCCTATAATTCTGACTTTTACTTGGACAGCCAGAAATGTTGTTAGCAACCAGCACAGAATTGCCGAAGGTTAAAAATAAGTATTTCCTGAGTACTTAATATGTCCCAAACACTAGGCCTCCAAAGTGAGGTCTGGGACCAGGGCATGCTCAAGATGAACCACTGGAGTATGGATATAAAATATGAGAACTTCTATCTTTATGTCTTTATTCATCTTTTTCCCCCCATACTTGTGTATGTTTTATAAGGTACATAGTACAGTGGTATTACATGAAGTTAACTATATATAAGCAAACATACTGGATGGATTTTAAGACCACGATCTTAAGGGAACAAAAAGACTACAATGTATAGTCTCTGTTCAAAAGATGCTTCCTCTTGCATAAATCCAATCCATAAGTAGGAAACAATTAATGAAATATATAAGATAGCACACAATACCCTGCCATACAATCGTGACATAATGCATGCTATGGAAAAGATGTGTTAGGGTCCTAAAGAGACATTTTAGGAAGAAGCTTCAAAATGCAGATGTACGCCTCCTACATCTCGAAAGATGAGAAGCACGTGAAGATGCGGAGAAGTGTGGAGTGAGGGGTAACAAAATGCAAGGCCAGGGTGAACAGAGAGAAGGAGAAATGAAAGAAAGAGTGGAGCAGGCAAGAAGAGGCCAAGTGAAAGAGAGCTCACAACCGACTGGTCACCAGCTACCATGCACTCCAACTCCACTTCTCCATTTCCACAGCCAAAATGTTCACATGGGACTGATTTTAACTGTAAAAGTCCTATTCAAGATCCATGCCAGACATATGCAAGCCCCAAAGAAAAGTTAAAGTCCCTACATATAAAAAAATGACAAGGATTTTCAAGTTTTCAGATTCCTTTATGCCCCCTTAACTGTGCCTGCAAGGCAAAGAATGACATTCACAATCACAGACACAATACCACGATGGTGAAAATTATGTCACATTATGAAAAGGAAGCAAATATGCAAAGCATTACGTAGCGTTTTCTATTTGTTTTAGGAACAATGCCCAACAAACACCGGTACACATCTCCACACTTCCTCCTTCCTTATAGCCCCCGTCCAGGTAATGAGTAACCAGCTGGCAATGACTCACCCACATCACGTAGTCTTAAATAGCCACACGTGTTCATTGTGCAAGTTAGGTCTTAACATCTTGATACTTCAGGAATATCTTTTTTTTTTTTAAGATTTTATTTATTTATTTGACAGAGAGACAGCGAGAGAGGGAACACAAGAAGGGGGAGTGGGAGAGGGAGAAGCAGGCTTCCCGCGGAACAGGGAGCCCGATGCAGGGCTCGATCCCAGGACCCTGGGATCATGACCTGAGCTGAAGGCAGACACTTAGCGACTGAGCCACCCAGGCACCCCAGGAACACCTTTAATACATTTCTGTGACCTCTGAGGGGGTTCTGCCATTTTCAACGTCATTCCTGGTTTTTATCCGTAATGTTATTCACATGAGCAAATTATGTATCAGCCTCTCTTCTTAATAATGGCCAAGGTAATTATAAATATAGACGGAAGTGGCAGCAACACTGTAGGACGGAATGCGAGGGAGGGTACATGAGTATGAGAATGTCTTTTGAAAGCAATCAAAGCAGTAGTTTAAAAACAAGCAATACCTAAAGAAACATCCAAGAGCCCTAGAGATGTGTACTTCATGAAAATAGAATATGAAAGAGGGAATGGACCCCTCTGATGGCGATCTAAGGTCTTAAGTAGGCAACCTAAAGCACATGCCTGCATGCATTTCCCAAAGGAAACCAGCCAAATCCTCCCTCCCTCCAGGTGCTTTCTCATTTTTTGCTGTTGAGGTGGACTGAAGGAAAAAGATTAGTAGAAAACGTATACATTCTAATTTATTCCTCTATCACTAATTTTTTTTTTAATTAGGCTAAGCCATCTATAAGGCTTAGGATGTTCTTAATGTAACTGAGGGTATAATTTTCAGACCTCAAGCTGAACACCCATGCATCCAGACACCGAACACTATCCTAAGGGAAGGGCTTCATATCCAAAGGAGTGTGCATCCTTTGCAGAAGTCAATAATGGCCCCAAATCAGTATATTGATTTTGATCATATTACATGTTCCTCCTCCTGAATAACTTGATTCATCACCAATAGCAACCAGAGGTTTTGTCATAAAACATAATGAATTAACATCCGTTTCCACTTATAAGTCATTTCAACATTCAGTCATTCACCACTCATTCATTAAAACATTGCATTTATACACATACATATTTAGGCATATTTAACAAGTCTGAAATTTTTTTCCAGTTGGTGACTGAAAATGCAAGATGACAATTTTTCCACACAAAAAAGCTTGTAATTTTAAGGGCCACCCTCACCTCAAACTCTCCTCCTATTACTTTGTAGTAACCTTCATAATCCTTCAATCCTCCCAAGATCTTATTCAAGTAGACTGGTATCAGAATGTTTTATTTAGAAAATGAAAAAAAGTTCTACATGTAGCTATCACCTCAACTCAAACGCCTTTTCCCCCATCCTCAGATTCCCGGTTCCCTACGCCACAGCCCAAACGGGCCTCTGGCTTTATCTTCTCCATAGCTAGTTACTACACCATAACAGCTACCTATTTCTACAAGTCCTTCCGAAACACTCAACACAGGTGGGGCCTTCAGAATCCCTGAACACCCACCAATTTTTCTGTACTCCCAACTTATTCTCTGTCATTGCAAGTATGCTATTATATTAAAATGACCCATTTATCTAGCCATTCCCTCCTCCCTCCAACTAGCCTGGAAAATTCTTGAAGACAAAGGCCATGCGGTGTCTTTTACACACAGCTTCTGCGCACAAGTAGTAGGCCCCCAAATTCATTCATCCATCCACTCACCCAACAAATATTTATGGAGTGGCTGCTCTTTGCCAGGCATTATTCCAACTGCTGTGGATACATGGATATGCAAAATAAACAAAGCCCCTGCTCTCATGGAGATGGCATTCCAGGACAGGAGACAAATAACAAAGACATCAATGAATGAACACCTAGAGAAATGTCAGATAACGATTAACAAGGAAGAGTAAAATAGTCTAAGGGGATGATGCATGACTGGGGCAGGGTCTGCTATTTTAGGCAGTGTCAACAATTAAGACATTTCCTGGGGCGCCTGGGTGGCTCAGTCAGTTAAACATCAGCCTTTGGCTCAGGTCATGATCCCAGGGTCCTGGGATCGAGCCCCACGTCGGGCTCCCTGCTCAGCAGAGAGCCTGCTTCCTCTCTGCCTCGGCCCCTCCCCCTGCTTGTGCGCACTCTCCCTCTCTCTCTCAAATAAATAAATAAAATCTTTTTTTTTTTTTTAAAGACATTCCTAACTGGATTGGGAGAACAAATCAACCCCTAGATGCGAGAGGAGTAATGCAGCATCTGGCATGCTAGAGGAGCTGCTGGGGGACCAGTGTGAGAGCAGCAAGCAGGTGGGAGGTCATATATGCAGTCAGCTGGTCAGTGCCTACACCAAGAGGAGCCCTGCAGGACACATGGGAGCCACTACAGGTTCCTGAGCAGCAAAGAAAAACAATATGATGGGCATCCTCAAGAAAAATCACTTTAGCTAGTAGCTGTAACATTCGTGGAGGAAAGACGGCTAGGGGGTGAGCTGTGGGAGGAGGAGACAACAGTAGAAGTGAGGTAAAGGGACCAGTTAGGAAGCTCCTCCAATAAACTAAGCAACACAGGATGGCGGCAATGGAGGTGGTAAGACTGGGTTTATCAAGGGAAAGTCAACATGACCTGATGATCGGTTGAATGTGGGGTGCAAGAGAAAAGAAAGAAAGGGTGTGGCCTGAGCAGCCGAAGACAGTGCTGCCACAGGCTGGGATGGGAACGAGGAGAGGGAGCAGGGCAGTCTGAAGTCTGGTTTGGCACATGCAACTGAACTTCCAGATGTCCCTTGGACAGCCAAGGAGATACGGAAGAGGTGAATGTAGCTAACGGCTAGGAGCCCAGGGAAGTCCTGCTAGAGACCTAATTCTGGATGCAGCAGCACCTTGAGGGTATTTAAAGCCCACGTGGGCTCCTGGAACTAACGCCCACAAAGGCAAAAGTAAAGGCCCAGAACCAGGCCCTCGGAGGCACCAACATTCAGAGGTAGGAGAAGAGGCGCATCCAGCGGAGGCCAGAGATGGAGCAGCCCGCAGGCTAGGGGAAAACAGGAAGGTGTGGAGGCCAGAAGGCCAAATTCTAAGAAAGGGTTTTGCGAAGGAACTGGTGATACTGTCAAATATTACTGATAATTAAAGGAAGAGAAGGGCTCAAAACTGACAGCTGGGTATGACAACATGGAGGTCACAGGTGATCTTGTCATTGAGTGAGGAGATAAAAGTCCAACACAAAAGGGTATGCAACTTTTTCAGAGTTTTGTAATCGAGGTAAACAAATGGTGTGATAGCTAGGAGACATGGAATCACAAGGAACAGTACAGCACGTATGTGGGTGGGAATGGATGCGGGAGAAGGAAGAGTTGGGAATACAGTGGAGAAGGGGGATAATGGCAGAGTGAGATCCTTCAGGACTACAGGAAGGGCTGGATGGGACCCAGGGCCCATGTGGAGGGGGTGCCTACTACAAGGGGAGCTAACAGTCAGGTCTGGATGACATTCTGTTTATTGAACTGAACTGGTGAACTACCCTTAAGACAGTTCTGGAAAAAAGGAGGCCCACTAATTCCAGTTTCCAGGGCACCATACAGAAACTCCGGCATTAACTTGGTTTCAGGAAGCTAACACTCAAGAATGAAGTAGGCACATGTCCACATCTGTGGTATAAGAAATGTAGTGGGTCTCTGTGTCTGATTCCTAACACAGAGCTCCTGAAACCTTGGAATTTCCTGAGTAATAGGAATGATTTTTTTTTTGTTATTCGTAACAAGTGCCTTTCATACACACCTGAGTTTTTGCTAATGAGGTGACTCACGGTGGGACCCCTGCATAGTTTCAGGATGAGGGCTGGTCACCAGAAAGACCAAAGGCATGATTAAAGGGTGGGAACTTTCAGTCCCGTCTCCCCACCTCCAGGAAGGGAAGGAGGAGCTTCAGAGTGGATTATAAAAACTTTTGAACAAGGAATTTGGGGAGCTGATGGCGAAAGCAGCAGTGGGTTGATGAGCTGGCATGCCCAGAGAGGGCATGGAGACTGTGTGCACCCCCCCCCACTTTGCCCTATGCATTGCTTCCATTTGGTTGTTCCTGAGTTGTAGCCTTTATAATAAATCAACAGATGGAAATAAAGTGTTTTCTGAGTTCTAGGAGTCATGCTAGCACATTATTGAACCTGAGCAAGATCGTGGAAACACCCAAATTTGTAATCAACTGGGTAGAAGTGTGGGAAACCTGGGTACTCTGCTCCCAGCAGGCATCCAAAGCAGGGCTGTCTTGTGGGAAATCTACACTAACTCTGGGTAGTGTCAGAATTGAAGAGAATCATTAGACTGGTGTCAGAGAATTAGCTGGTGTTAGAAAAAAACAAACATTTGGTGTCAGAAAACGTACAGTATCTGCTCTTGGGCCATGGAGGTTGAAAAGAAACAAGAGATCAGGGACGTGGAAAATGATGGCAGGAGGGAATGTCTCAATGTTGACATCTTAAGCAATCAGGTTTGAGGAATAAAAAAACAAGACTAAAAAAAAAACAAAAAACAAAACCTGTAACTCTCTTAGTAATATACACATGTAGGGGTGCCTGGGAGGATCGGTGGGTTGAGCACCTGACTCTTGATTTCGGCTCAGGTCGTGATCTCGGGGTCATGGGATGGAACCCTGCACAGGGCTCTGCGCTCAGTGGGGAGTCTGCTTGAGATTCTCTCTCTCCCTCTGCCCCTCCCCTGCCCCGCCCCTGTGCATGCATGCGCATGCTCTCTCTAATAAATAAATAAATCTTAAAAATAAATAGGTAGGTAAATAAATAAGTAAATAAATAAATAAATAAATGTATACACATCTACCCAAGGACCCTGAATGCAGAAAACACGGGGGTGGGGAGTTAGCACACAACAAAGCTGGTCTATCTGCTTCCCAAATCTTAATCACCTGATGAGGAAGTTCAGATCAAAGCAACACAGAGCGAGCAAGTTATGAGGCCTGGACAACTGGACACGAACAAATTATTACCTTAAAAATAAAACAGCTACATGGTGAGTTCATACATCAATGAGGAATTCAAATTTTACCTAAAACCTTTCAGAAGCACTATTATAAAAACAGTAAATGCTATGTGACTGAGCATGAGCAGGAAGAATCCAATATTGGGAATGTGTGCCTCGATATGCATCCTCTTCCCTAAGTCCACACAGGCCACTGTGCCCCCACCCTGGGAATCAGGGGACACGAGAGTGGCAGAGAGGAAGCCCAGCCACTCCCCGGAGCATCTGTCACAATCTAAAACATCCTTTATTTTATTTACTTCTCTGGCTTACTGTCTCTCTCCCTTCTAGAACAGAAGCCCAAAGGGGCTGAGATTTTGCACAGCACCTGAAGAGCTCGCACTTGGCGCGCGGCAAGCACTCAAGTAGCAAACACTGACCGACGGAACCAACACCGCTTCCTCGGATGCGAAAATTATTTCCTGGGCCTAGAATCCTATTCCTTATCTATATGGCAGATTCATCATACAAGACTCCCGCTGTCCCGTCTTCTAGCTCCTCAGGCAGGACCGCACACCTTTTCCCGACATGCCCAAGCACCTTACCCACTGGGGGCCCAAACTCAGACACCTCTGGGAATGCAAGGGGCACTATCGATAATTACGAGGATTCAACAGGAATGCCAGGCTGTCTGGGGCAAATTATAACATGTGCTCTTTCTATATCTCCCACCCTTTTTTTTCTTTAAGTTTTTTTTTTTTTTAAAGATTTTATTTATTTATTTGAAAGAGAGAGCACGAGAGGGAAGAGGGTCAGAGGGAGAAGCAGACTCCCTGCTGAGCAGGGAGCCCAATGTGGGACTTGATCCCGGGACTCCAGGATCATGACCTGAGCCGAAGGCAGTCGCTTAACCAACTGAGCCACCCAGGCGCCCCAAGAAGTTTTTTTTTTTTTAAGAGAGAGCAGGGGAGAGGGAGAGGATTTTTTTTCTTAAGATTTTATTTAGATTAAGATTTATTTGAGAGAGGGGTGCCTGGGTGGCTCTGCCTTCGGCTCAGGTCATGATCCCAGGGTCCTGGGATCGAGCCTGGCATCAGGCTCCCCGCTCGGCGGGAAGCCTGCTTCTCCCTCCATCACTCTCCCTGCTTGTGCTCCTGCTCTTGCTATTTCTCTCTCTGTAAAATAAATAAATAAAATCTTTAAAAAAAAAAAAAGATTTATTTGAGAAAGAGAGTGAGTGTGAGAGAGAGCACAAGCTTGGGGGAGAGGCAAAGGGAGAGGGAAAAGCAGTCTCCCCGCTGAGCAGGGAGCCCAACGCAGGACTCAATCCCAGGACCCTGAGATCATGACCTGAATCGAAATCAAGAGTCAGGTGCTCAACCAACTGAGCCACCCAGGTGCCACACTGTATCTCCCACCTTTTTCATGGAAGTTCTCTCCCTTCTGTAGTTATTTATTGGTCTCCTCCCATAGCAGGCTGTGCATCCTTAAGGACAAATTTGCATTGTATCCACAGGACCTTACACATATTGTGGATGCTTAGAAAAGCTAATTGAATGAATGAACAATCACTTCCATGTAGGGATCTGGGATCCCGGAGACAGGCTGGAGCTGGGAAGGAAGCACATCTTGGACAATGCAGGCAGCATCAAGTCCCCTCCCGAGCCTGGGACACCAGGACCTATTCCCCCTTGTATGGATTTCTGTCCTAGGACAGTCCCAGGACACACTCCTGCTTCTCCAGTCTCCTAAGTCTGGGACCCTACATGATTTACCGAACTGTTTCCATTATCTCTGGCTTTCTCTGGCTTTGTTAACTGCAGACTGGATCAGGACTAGTATTTGCTGATCCCTGTTTAGACAAACTCCCACACAGCTCCCTTTGCCCTAGCTACCCTGTCCTACTGCCAAACAAGTCCCAGCAACAGACCTTGGCCATCCTTCTTATTTCAACAACAGAGGGGGTGCCTCTCTGACCCTAAACACTAGATAGGGCTCCCCACATGGGCTCCAACTATAGCTCTCTTTGTTGGGGATGAAGTGTTAGGTTAATCATTTTCCAGGCTGAGGCCTCAGTGCCACTCCTTTGGATGAAATGGATCTCTCCTAGAATGTTGTAGACTTTCTCAGGGCCTGTCAAAGATCTGTAACATTCCGGCAGGAATCTGTTAGCTGAGAACCAAAGTTTTCCCTTTAAGATGGTATCACTGAAATAACTATGTATGCTGGTATGAATGTGTGCTTGGCACTGCAAACAGACTTTTCAAAATAAACTTCCAAGTCTGAGATGTGCATTTTGTGAGACGTGAAATAAATTTTCATTAGAGGGGCGTCTGGGTGGCTCAGTTGGTTAAGCGACTGCCTTTGGTTCAGGTCATGATTGCAGGATCCTGGGATCAAGTCCCACATTGGGCTCCCCTGCTCTACAGGGAGGCTGCTTCTCCTTCTCCCTCTGCTACTCCCCCTGCTCTCTCTCTCTCTCTCTGTCAAATAAATAAAATCTTTAAAAAATTAAAAAAAAAAAAATGGTTCATAATCTGAAAGACAAATTAGCTGAGGTATCTTTCTGCCAAGAATATATACTCAGTAAAACGATAAAATGAGAATAAAAGCTTGAGAGTAAAAGGCAGTAAGTTCAGTACAAGGAGCTTTGTAAAAGCTGGATATGTGCTAGGCCCACAAATGTTTCTTCTCACCGCACGGCCTAGGGAAGCCTTCAACTTAATGGCCGTCCTTCACCGCCACATCACCACTGCCCAACTACAATCAAACTCTCTACTCCCCCCTCCTCCTCTAGTAGTCCCTCTAAATCAACAAGTTTTCTAGTCCGTGGTTGTCCAGAATCAAACAAATATCTGCCAAGACTGAAAGCAAACACAGGACTGCCTTCTGCTTATTTTGACTCATGAGAGTCATGCAGAAAGATGAAAGGCAATTTCAACTATTTTCAAGACCGTGTCATTCCAATAGGAAATGTTAGCTTAAGGAGTCTACACCAGAACTCACAACAGAGTGTGGACTCTGTCCTGCACAAGTCAGTCGTCCAGGTCAGAGGCCTACACAGATGCAAAACCTTGCAGACCACAACCTATCAGCTCCTGACTCAAACCACACAAGAGGACAGGGATCAATGGTGCTTTCTAAGATTAACTATCGACATTCACTTTGTCTTCCACAAAAGCTTCCCTCCCTTTGCTCTGTCCTTCTCCCTCCTAACTGATGGTTGGAACAATCTTGGTTTGTGTAAACTTAAGTTAGGAGAAGACATGTCTCCATCAGGAAGACAGGAATTTTATCTGCTCTGTTCACAACCGCATCCCAGTGCCTAACAGACAGCGTGGAACATGGTGAGGGCTCAATAAATATTTGCTCAGTTAATGAGTATCTCTTCCAAAGCAGGAAGCAGAAAAAACGCTAGGTGGGAAAGCACAAAATCTGATTCTGCAAGTGAGTTTTGGAGAGGTACAGAATCAGTTAGAGACTCAGTTATTCCAAAAACTGAAATGAGAGCAATACTACAAAAGTCTCAGCAACATAACATCAGCTAACTTTCTCTCTCTCTTTCTCCTTAAGAAAGCACTTTCACGGGGCGCCTGGGTGGCTCAGTTGGTTAAGCGACTGCCTTCAGCTCAGGTCATGATCCTGGAGGCCCGGGATCGAGTCCCGCATCGGGCTCCCTGCTCAGTGCAGAGCCTGCTTCTCCCTCTGACCCACCCCCCTCTCATGTGCTCTCTCTCTCTCTCAAATAAATAAATAAAATCTTAAAAAAAAAAAAGAAAGAAAGAAAGCACTTTCACACTCTGTTATACAAACAACCTCTATGAGAATTCAGGGTCTAACTGTCTTAAGAGTTCTCAATTCTGGACTTCACAGAATTCCAACTCTGCTGTAGAGAAAAATACTGATATTATAAAAGGGAGAACATCCGGATCTTCTGTCCTGGACTTTTCTCCTAAGCTCTGGACACCCACAGCAGTAGTACATTTTGAGATATAGTTAGAAATATTCTTTATAACATTTATCTGGTTTACCTTCGAGTAAAATGATAACGGGAGTAACAAAGACGTAGAATACACAAGCCTTCCAGCAACGTCACGCTACGGGCAAAGGCATGTGGTCCTGCAAAATCAATCTGGCCCAGAATTAGGGACCAAAAGTTCCCTAGTGACAGAGGGCTCATGTCTGGGACACTGACATGAGCACTGTCCAAATCCTCCCATTAATTACTTTCTCATTTTTTAGGTGAGAATAGCAAAATTTTTTGAAGCCTCAAGCCATTTTCCTCAGTTTTTAAAACTTGTTGCAGGGTTTTTCATTTACTAAGAGAGAAGACTGCTTGCTTCAAATGGTGCTCGTAATGCCTAATGTAATATGGCTACCACATTTATCCTAAGCTAAAGACACATTTCAGCTTGCTCTTGGGCTGTGACCACCCGGAGGGGATGCTGGTAGGGGTTACAACACACTCTTCCTTCTACGTTGCCATGTTCCCTTGGCTAGACTCTTCATCAGACGGTAAAAGTGCTCTAGATCATGAATAAATGGAACCTGAACACTCAGGATTGAAGAGTACCATAAAAATAGTACTAAATATTGGCTTACATTTTTTATAAGAATGAGAAGAAATTCTCATTATACTCCACGAAATTCTGAATAAACACTGCAAATATCCTACTAAGAACGGTTTGATTTCATTAAACTACCAGAGATGAGATAACACAGGTAAAATGAAATGAAAAATGATTTAAAACCTCTTTTGGTCTACAGTCACTGAGCTCTTAAGAGAAAAGCCATGAAAGAGCCACAGACATATGCAAGGAAAGGATCCTGACCTCTAGAAGTTGCCATCTCATTAAAGAGGATGACACAGAAACACAAGGAGGGGTTCCTTTAACTCAGAGGGAGAAGTCACTTGTGTATTGAGCTTTCAGACAGCCCCGAGGAGACTGGCCAGGTTTTAACAGTAGACAGGGTATGCAGTAGGAGTGGAAAGAAGAAGACGTAAAAAGCTGGGACTCAAAAGGAAGTTCCATGAAGGAGCTTGGTGTGTGGGCCTGGAAAGGTGCGCCGAGGCTGGACTGCACAGAGCTTGAACACCAAGCCACGAAACTTGGGAGTTCACTCAAACATAATAGGGAGCCCATGAAGGTTTCTGGGAAGGGAAGTAGCATGCTCTGATTTTAGGAAGATCCACAGGATAATAATAAACTGTATCTAGTGCTGCAAGGTCAAAAAGCAATCACCCAACAAAAGGCCAGTGGATTTGGTAAATAAAATATCAGGTGGATTGTCATGGTGCTATTCTAACTGAGTGGAGGGAAACTAAGTAGTTTAATTATTTTCCTCATCTCTTCCCTATCATTCTTTCCTATCTATGCGGTTGGGTGATCTGAGGTACTTCTCCATGAATACAGTTCTTGAGTTATCTGAAGGTACTAAGTCCTCACCGGGATACATAAAAAAAAAAACCTAATGTGCAAAGAACCTTAGAATCACATTGGAGAGGCACTCTTTACACAATGAGAAAGGCAAACGGTGTCATCTAAGCTGCCCCATGGAGCCCTCCTTTTTCTGGACATGACCCCCAGGGATACCACGCTCAAGGTGTGGCTCCAAACACAGAGGGGGGAGGAGTTCAGAGAAGAAGGGAGCAGGAGAAGAGGTATGCCAGCAGAGAATACCTTTGAAAGGGAATATAGGTACGAAACCACTGTTTATTCTCATTTTACTCATTTATACACGGCCACTATCTCAAAGTCACATACCTATATGAAATGTAAATATTTTTCAATGATCTGAAATTTAAAGAAAGATAATTTCTGGACACCTTCAAAAATACATGAGCTAGAAGAGAAGTACCTGGATATTTTTGAAGACTAACAGTCAATACCAGGTCAAATTAAATTCCAAATGTCATCTGGGGTAAATTAATTGGCAAAATTTTCAAAGTATACGTGGTCTGAGCAGCTGTTTAAGTTTTTTATTCAAACTGGGATCAAGTTCTTAAAAGACTTACCGTTAGAATACATCAAAAGCCTAAAGTCATCTATCTTATTATACTGCAAAATTCCTATTTGAGAATGTCGGACTAGGTTTTAGTAAGAAACCTAGCTAGCACGAACCCCATTTCAGACACTATCAAAGTTGGACATTCACAAAGAATGATGCAGGGAAAATGCTTTAAAGGAAGTGGAGGGGCGCCTGGGTGATGCAGTCGGTTAAGCATCCGACTCTTGGTTTCGGCTCAGGTGGGGATCTCAGGGTCATGAGATTGAGCATCGGGCTCCATGGTCAGCATGGAGTCTGCTTGAGATTCTCTCTCCATCTCCTTCTAACCCTCCCGCTCGAGCTTTCTCTTTCTCTCTCTCTCAAATAAATAATCTTTAAAAAAATAAATAAATAAAGGAAGTAGAAAATGTCCCACCATGGAGGAGAAACTGGTAAGAAAGGGCATGTTAGGATGCTCAAAATGTGTTCCACACTTCTCATTATTACAATAATTACATTTATCACTGTTAATAGCAGCTGCTCTCCTTTACTACAAGGCTGTGGCCCATTCCATACTAAGCACTTGACATATACCAGATAATTATATTATCTAAATATCTACTAGATAGTTACCCCTCACAAAAATCCTAGGAGTTAATAATTATTTTCCCACTGAACAGAGCAAATTGCTTAATTTATGAGTTGAAGTTTTTTTCAAGTAATTTGCTCAAGATTACATAGCTTGCGAGTGGAAGAGCTGGGACTCGAGTCCAAGTCCTGTTCAATATATTCCCAGCACTTAACTTACTTTGAGGCACTAATAATGTTATGGTGAGCTGGCATGCCAGGTGAGGCTGACATGAATCAAAAAATCCCATAAAGCAATATTAACCTGGAACTGTGACAAGGGCAATGGATCTGACCTTGACCGGGAGGGGGCGAGGGACGGTCCTTCCCTGAGGAGGTCTAAGGCAATCTGAGAACTAGCGGAAGAACAGGAGTTGCCTGGGGAAAAGGGAGGGAAAAGCATTCCAGGAAGAAGGTACAGAATGTGGAAATATGACCCAGTGGAAAGGAGTGTGGTGAGGACTTAAAGAATAAAGCAAGATGGGAAGGCGGGTGTGATACAAATCTGGCAAATTCAGATTCATTAGATAAACTTGGACTTTGCACCGCCACCCCATGCACGGTGTTTCACAGACCATGGTAAAAAGTTTTGTTGCCTAACTCAATCTAATAAACATTTACTGAGTAAAAAAAAATTGTACACTGGATATTTATCTTATAGCTCATCGTGGCTATTTTCCTTGGGAAGTAAGGGGGTAAACGAGGGTAGCGGTGCCACAGAGACTCTTAGAAATCTTCCGGGGCGGGGATAAAAATGGATATTACAGAGCATGAACTTCTGTATTCTAGAATAGACATCTGTTATAGATCTAAACATCCCCAAACTGGAGATTAAAGCTGCAAATGGAAGAATGACAGGCAGTCTCTGGAGATAAAGTGAGGCACAGCTAAGCTTACCGTGGGCGCCTGGGGTGCTGATGGAGGTGCACAGCAAGAGGCCCTGCCAGGACAATGGCGAAACCCATCGCTAGCTGAGAGGCGCTGTTTTCACAGCCCAGCTCCCCACCCATGACCTGCGTGGCTTTGGGAAAATTTCCCCATTTGTAATAATACCTACATCTCACAGCATTATTCTGAGAATAAAATGAGTTATCATACTTGTAAATAATAAATAACAAACCATTATTATATTATGAAGACTGCTTGCATAAAGATCATGATTTGCTATAAGCAGTTAAGGAAAGGAAAATATTGGTAAATATCCATCTAAGACAACATGTTCTCACACTTGCACGTACATGAGAATCACCTGGAAAGCTTGTGAAAAATGTAGATTCCTGGCTTGCTAGAGTTAAGGCCTAGGAAACTAGATATTTCATAAGCTCCTGGGGGATTCTAACACCCCTGATCTAAGCATCTTACTCTGGGAAGCATGGTTTCAAGGCCTAGAATTTAAAACAAATAGTCATCAAATAAAGTATTTCTGGTTCCATACAAATTGCCAACAGACACATGAAAAAGTGCTCAACATCGCTCGGCATCAGGGAAATCCAAATCAAAACCTCAGTGAGATACCACCTCACACCAGTCAGAATGGCTAAAATTAACAAGTCAGGAAATGACAGATGTTGGTGGGGATGCAGAGAAAGGGGAACCCTCCTACACTGTTGGTGGGAATGCAAGCTGGTGCAGCCACTCTGGAAAACAGCGTGGAGGTTCCTCAAAAAGTTGAAAATAGAGCTACCCTACGACCCAACAATTGCACTACTGGGTATTGACCCCAAAGACACAGATGTAGTGATCCAAAGGGGCAAGTGCACCCCAATGTTTATAGCAGCAATGTCCACAATAGCCAAACTATGGAAAGAGCCAAGATGTCCATCAACAGATGAATGGATAAAAAAGATGTGATATATATATACACACACACACACACACACACACACACACACACACACACACACGCGCGCAATGGAATATTATGCAGCCATCAAAAGGAATGAAATCTTGCCATTTGCAATGACGTGGATAGAACTGGAGGGTATTATGCTGAGCGAAATAAGTCAGTCAGAGAAAGACATGTATCATATGACCTCACTGATATGAGGAATTCTTAATCTCAGGAAACAAACTGAGGGTTGCTGGA